>NW_027411755.1:48679822-49017688 GCF_047663935.1 Musca autumnalis
TTTGAGTTATATCGTTTTTTGTAGGTGCCCTCATTGCAGAAAAAATATTTTTCTTATTTTTTTTTTGTTTGGTGAAGGAAATATTAAAAAAAAAACATCCATTCGATTGGATTATATTTTAGTTCATTATAATCGTTTTTCTTTTGTTTTAACCGCGTTCATTGGGTTGGAACAAATAAAATAGGTAAACTGGAAATAGGGGGTAGGAAAAAAATTTGGTGGTTATATCCGGCGTTCGTTATAAACGTGTTCATCTGTACAATTCTTATTAAAACTTACATTTAAATATCATCTGTTAAAATATTTGAAACAGTGCTTAAATTCGTCGCTATCCGCTTGTGCTTTAAAGCGGGCCTGTAAATCCTAACAAATTGTAAAAAATTCTACTCGCGGTGTAACCATTTCTGTTGGTTATAATCGTGGTCGTTTTAATAAGTTTCGATATAAACATAGTTCCTTATAACCGATTTTCGCTTTATCCGCATTTTGTGTAATTCGTCGCTTCATCTTACTTTTGCATATAAAGCATTAAAAATTTATAAAAAGCCCATAAGTCCACCGCTATTAATGTTTGCCTCAAAAGCAGGCCAAATTACCTATAGTGCAATGCATTGATGCAATATAGGGTTGAGCAGGAACAAAACAGGGAGAAATTTATGATAGCTGGGAATATATTGTTGTTGGCTACTTAAAAAAATATTTAAAATAAGTAAGAACGGCGTTAAGTTCGGCCGGGCCGAACTTGTTATACCATCCACCACAAGTTGTATTGAAGTAAAAAGGAATAATTAGTTTCTTTTCGTGTATCGGTAAAACAATGTGGGGCACCATTCTATGGGGGCTATTTCAAAACGTCGATCTATACCGACAAATTTCTGACGGAAAGTTTTTAGGCTCAAAGAAGACTAAATACCAAATTTCCTATATTTCGGTAAGAGAATGTAGCTAAAACTAAAAAAAATACCGAAAATCAAGAAGTAAGCTTCTATGGGGATATAGGAAGACGTGGACCTATACTGATAATACTCTTCTGAAATATTTTATAACTCTTGGAAGACGAAATAACGAGTTTCAGCCATTTCGGTTGGATATTGACGTCACAATCTTCAGTATTACGAAAATCCGGAGGTACCGTCCTAGGGGGGTTATATCGAAACGTGGACCTATACCGACGAATTTTAGTCAGAAATGGGGCAATATGAAAGCGTGGACCTGTACAGACATATTTCTGGCGAACAGTTTTATATCACATTGAAGTCTAAATACCAAATTTCAGCCATTTTGGTGGAATATTGAAGACACAACCTTCAAAATACGAAAAATCGGGAGGTACTTTTCCATGGGGGCTATATGAAGGCGTGGACCTATACCGACAAATTTAAAGGGGAAGTTTGAGTACCACCAACGAAGTCTAAATACCAAATTTCAGCTATTTCAGTGGAATATTGAGGCCACAACGTTCAAAATACCGAAAATCGGGAGGTACCGTTCTATGGGGTCTATATGAGGGCATGGACCGATACCGACAAAGTTCTGGGGGAAAGTTTTATACCACCAACGTAGACTAAGTACCCAATTTCAGCCATTTCGGTGTGATAGTGAAGAAAAAACCTTCAAAATACCGAAAATCGGGAGGGGAAGGTGTGGACCGATACCGACAAAATTCTGGGGGAAAGTTTTATACCCCAAAAGAAGACCACGTACCAAATTTCACCCATTTTGGTAGAATAATGAAGCTAAAACCTTAAAAATTACAGAAAATCGGGAGGTACCGTTCTATGGGGACTATATGAAGGTGTGGACCGATACAAAATTCTGGAGGAAATTTTTATATCCCTAAAGAAGACTACGTACCAAATTTCAGCCATTTTGGTAGGATAATGAAGCTAAAACCTTAAAAATACCGAAAATCGTGAGGTACCGTTCTATGGGGGCTATATGAAGGTGTCGACCGATACCGACAAAATTCTGGGGGAAAGTTTTATACCCCTAAAGAAGACTACGTGCCAAATTTCAGCCATTTTGATATGATAATGAAGCTAAAAACTTAAAAATACCGAAGATCGGGAGGTACCGTTCTATGGGGGCTATATCAAAACGTGGACCGATATATACCATTTTCAATACCAACCATCCTGCAAGTAATTAAAACTTCTGTACCAAATGTTGACTCTCTATCTTTAAAATTGCGAGCTGTATCTTGATTTCAACATCATGTCAACTTGAAAAAATATTTTAAAAATTCACGCAATCATGGCTATTCAATATTTTTTAAATCCACCTGTTAATGGCTATTTTACTTTTTTTAAACCTGTCTGTTTATGGCTGCTTGAAAACTATTTTTTTAAAAAAATCCATGCATATGATGGCTACTTGAAAAAATACCTTTTTTTAAACAAAATCCACACATATGATGGCTATTTGAAAAAATATTTTTGTTTTTAAATCCACGCATATGATGGCTACTTGGCTTAAAAAATCGACGCATATCATGTCTACTTAAAAGAAATATTTTTTTTATAATCCACGCCTATGGTGGCTACTTGAACAAATAATTGTTTAAAAAATCCACGCATATGATGGTTATTTGATTTTTTTTAATTTACGCATATGTTGTCTACTTGATTTTTTTTTTAAATCCACCCATTCATTGCTTCTTGATTTTTTTTTAAATCCACGCATTCATTGCTACTTGCAAAAATATTTTTTTTTAATCTACGCTTAAGTTCGCTACTTGAAAAAATATTTTTTAAAATATTCACGCATATGATGGATACTTGAAAAAATATTTTTGTTAAAAAATCCACGCATAAGATGGCTACTTGAAAAAATATTTTTAAAAATTGAAACAATATTTTTGTTTAAAAATCCACGCATTCATGGCTATTTGAAACGTGAAAGCATGAACAACACAGAACCATGGTAACCTGTAAAATATTTTAAAAAATTCACTTATTGATGGCTACTTGGAAAAATATTAAAAAAATTCACGCTTATGATGGCTCCTTGAAATAATATTTAAAAAAATCCACGCATATGATGGCTCCTTGAAAAATATTTTTTTAAAAAATCCACGCATTCATGGCTACGTGAAAAAATATTTTTTAAAAAATCCACACACATTCATGGCTACATGAACAAATATTTTTTAAAAATCAACGCATTCATGGCTACTTGGAACAATATTTTTTAAAAAATCTACGCATTCATGGCTCCTTGAAAGCAAATTTAAAAGAAAATCGCATTCACCTCTACTTAAAAAAAAATATTTTTTTTCACGTCTACTTAAAAAAGATATTTTTTTAAAAAATGCACGCACTCGTGGCTACTCGATTTTTTTTAAATCCACGCATTCATGGCAACTTGAAAAATATTTTTAAAAAAAATAAAAATAAAATAAAAAAATATTTTTTACAAAATCCACGCAAATAATGCTGATTGAAACATATTTGTTAAAAAAACGGTTGATTTATTTAACAAATATTTTTCCAAGTAGCCATCATATTACTTGGAAAAATATTTGTTAAATAAATCAACCCATATGATGGCTATTTGAAGAAATATTTTTAAAAAATCATGCATATGATGGCTACTTGAAAAAATATTTTAAAAAAAATCAAGCATATGATGGCTTCTTGAAAAATATCACTGTGCAACACGAAAATTATTAACCATATTCTGACACCGCAGCGTGATAGAAGACCAAAAAAGAGAGGACACGTGTCTCGCCGTTTTTTCGTATCTCATCAACTTTCGCGGTTATAGGCCTCCAAAGTTGAGGCTTTGATGTAAAAAGGGTCATTTAGTCAGGACTATATCTTCCAAACTGTTAGGAAATGTGAATTCATCTCAGAGGCAAAGCTGTAGCTCTTGTCTTAAAGAACAAAAATTGTGAACACATATAATTCATCAAACTTCATCTGCAAGGTCAAAATCGCCATGGTCAAATTTCTTTTAAAATTTTGTCTCAAGTTTTGTTATACAGTATCAAACCGACCAAATTTGAAGCAAACAACCAACTACAAAAATGTACCTCAGATCTCAATAAACAGCTTTCTAGAATATACGAACTCTGTAGAAACGGATCTTAATGGTCAAAATAGCAAAACAATTTCGATTTTTATCCTCTTTTCTCGGCTTCTGCTCCGTAGATACTAAACCGTTAAAAATTCCAGAAAACAATCAACCACTATATTGTAGCAAAGGCATCAATAAACAGCTTTCTAGAACATACGAAATGTCTATGAACGGTTCTTAATGATAGCAAAACTCTTTGGAAAATATCCAATTTTTATACTTTTTTCTCTTTTCTAGAACATATGTTCTAAAAAGTTGTTTATTGAAATCTTAGGTACATTTTTGTGGTTGAGTGTATCCTTAATTTTTGGGCTGTTGCGTATCTTTGGACCAGAGTCAGAGAAAAAAGTATAAAAATTGGATATTTTCAAAAGATGTTTGCTATTTTTACCATTAAGAACCGTTCATAGGCATTTCGTATGTTCCAGAAAGTTGTTTATTGATGCCTTTGCTACAATATTGTGGTTGATTGTTTTCTGGAATTTTTAACGGTTTAGTATCTACGGAGCAGAAGCCGAGAAAAGAGGATAAAAATCGAAATTGTTTTGCAATTTTGACTATTAAAATCCGTTTCTACAGAGTTCGTATATTCTAGAAAGCTGTTTATTGAGATCTGAGTTATATTTTTGTAGTTGGTTGTTTGCTTCAAATTTGATCGGTTTAATACTGTATAACAAAACTTGAGACAAAATTTTAAAAGAAATTTGACCATGGCGATTTTGACCTTGCAGATGAAGTTTGATGGATTATATGTGTTCACAATTTTTGTTCTTTAAGACAAGAGCTACAACTTTGCCTCTGAGATAAATTCACATTTCTTAACGGTTTGGAAGATATAGCCCTGACTAAATGACCCTTTTTACATCAAAACCTCAAAACTTTTGGAGGCCTATAACCGCGAAAGTTGATGAGATAGGGAAAAACGGCGAGACACGTGTCTTCTCGTTTTTTGTGTTCTATCACACTGTGGAGTCAGAATATGGTTAATATAACATGACTCAAAAAATTACACATAGTGTATTCTTTAAAAATGTTTTTTAAAAAATCTGCGCATATGATTGCTACTTTAAAAAGTATTTTTTAGAAAAATCCACACATATGTATGATGGCTACTTAAAAAAGTATTTTTAAAAAAATCCACGCATATGATGGCTACTTGAAAATATTATATAAAATCCACGTGTTGTTGGCTACTTAAAAAGTCTTAAAGGGATTTTCTTTTTTATTGTTTACAGAAGAAGGTTTCCTGTATTAAGTCTTTCAGGGGTCTTGTATTAAATCCCTGATTTGACTACAAATCAAATCCGTGTTCTATAACAATCACTCAATATACTCATGGCAGTCCTTCGAAACCTATAAATATGTAATAACCTCCCTACATGTCCTTTATAATTATGGTTTATTCCACTACATATGTATTGCATTTGTAACAATCCATTACATTATTCCCCGTTTTGTTTTTGCCTAATGCCGAAAGTGTATAAGTTACATGTTTTTCACGTGATCAAATTTTAATAACCGTTGACATTAGTTATATTATTTGCTTTACATATTATTATCTATCGTTTTAAATCAACAACAATAATAGCTCTTGTCATCTATGTATGTACATATGTCTGTCGCTGAAGGCAGGCATGATACTGGTGTCATGTAACATAACGTTTTATTTATTTTTAATTTGTTATTCCATGTAAATGTAAAGAAACAAATGAAATGACAATGACACAATTTTTTTATTTCTAGTTTTATTTTGTATATTTTCTGTTGCCACATTACATGAGGAATTGTGTCTACGTAGATTACGTAGACACAAAATGACAGCAATATGCAAGAAAATGGGGCCCAAATTTAAATTACACAAAAGGATAGGGTAAAAGTTAAAAGGACAATAAAAACATGACAACATTGGTCTTACGTCTTTAAGGATGCTACATACAATTTTATGAGCTAAACTTTTCTAGAATATTCCGATGTCAAAAAATTTCAACTTAGAAAAACGAGATATTTTACAAAAGATTCCTCTTTCGAATTGATTGGAGTAGTTCAAATTTTTTAAATATTTTCTTATTTTTGAATTTTGTTTTGGAGTACTCAAAACACAATGATATCGTTTTTTTATTAATTAGGTTTTTTTGTAATACTTTTATATTATAACTAGACATCGGATTTTGCATATTTGCATATTTTTTATTAATAAAGATACGAAAATTCCGATTGGACCAAAATTCGTTTTGAAGAAAACTGAATGCAATGACAGGCTCATATTTTTTATTTTTTTGCATATTTGCATATTTTGCATATGCACAAAATATGCAAAAAATATGCAAAATATGCAAAAAATATGCAAAATATGCAAAAAATATGCAAAATATGCAAAAAATATGCAAAATATGCAATTGATTTTTTTGACAAAAATCATCAAATTAAATTTGGAAAGTCATCAAAAAGTGTTCTAAATTAAGTGTATTGCCGTTAAACGTCGATTTCTTCATTTTATTAATTATTATTCCGCCACAGCAATAAATCTGGACTAAAAGACTTAGAAAATTCCCTGTAACTAGCCTTCTTATTACAAAATAAGTTGCTTTCTAATACAAATTTGTTCAAAAACTCAATCTGAAATGTCAAGATGTACATATCCAAATATGTTGATAGTTTCTGCTCGGCCAAAATTGTCTGACAGAATAACAAATGAGCTAGAAATACTAAGAAAAGACTAAGAAAATGTTGAATATTACATAAAATCTTTCATATTTTACTAAAAACATATAACATATAAAAACATACATATATAGGGTAATCATGAATATTTCCCTCTGAAGTTTCCACACGGAAAATAATTTTAAAAAGTGAAATTCTTTTAAATCAATATTTGTTAAAAGTAGAAAACTACTAGATTCGCTTCATTATGGCGTATTCTAGTCGAATCGACAAAAATATTCCCTTTTTGGGCATAAATATGGAAATAAAAAAATTGTGAAATTGGGAAAAGGAAACAAATTCTGCACGGAATTTTAATTCATGATTGCACTGATAACTATATTTTAATACCCTAAGGGTATTATGTCGTAGTGAATGGGTTTGCAACATGCAAAATGAAACGAAATAGACCCACAGTTCCGTTTGCATAGAATTGCACTTATCAATCTGGCCACCTCTTTTTGAAAACAAAGCAGAGGTCACATTTATAGGGCGATCCCAATTTTGGTAAGAATCGATTCAGATTTGGATATTGCTCCCAGATATACAGAACATTCGCGATAATCCCTACACCACCGGTTTCAGCGGTGTCCGAATTATCAAATTGTTCGGATTTGTATTGGCATTGCCCGTATTTGTTTCAGAAAAAGCCAATCAGATTGTGAAAGTAGAGCTAGAAATATGACATTTTTAAAGCTTACATCAGGATGTAAGCAATGTAAGCAAAACAAGAGACAGATGTGGAATTTCATCGTTTTGTAAATAAATATTTCTTGAAATATTTGCCTTTTAGGTGTATAGTCCATTTGGCAACTTTAATGACAATATTGCGGCGAATATTTTTCTTAATATATTTGTTTATATCCTATACAACAAGACTAATGTGTCATAAAAGGTTTGTCCTTGTACTCGATAATTTTTACTAAATGTTTCTGAAACAATTTTTTCACCAACTTCTCCATAAAGCCACTGTCAAAAATCGAAGCATTGCGTCACCAAAAATGCCCGAAGAAGAAACCCACACGCAAATCGAAATTCGTTTTTTGTTGGGATCTGATACATAAAGTTAAAATACATGCTCTGGCAAAATTTCAAGCTTCTACGTTCAAAAACAACGATCCTATTCAAGAAGTGGCATTTGGAAAATGGGATAATATTGCAGATTTTTTTGTAATGACGGATCCCAAAACAAAGCGTTTCCGCTGTTTTGGTTTCACTTATAACTCCCATTCCCGATAATAATATCCCGAATTCTCGCCCTCATAAGAATTATGTTCCATAAAACAGTTTTCATTTTATAACATTTTTTGCTTGTCCTGTAAAGTTTTGATTTTGTGGGTTACGTCTTCGGGCATTTACATATGTTGACGATTGTAATAATTAGTCCAAATTATAGAGTACACGGACAGGTATAAATTAAACAATTGTGTATACAAAAGGGTTATGACTTTTCGACTGTGTTATCAAAATTGTTTTCCTGTAGCAGGAATGAATGAACCATATTTTTTAGCATTCCAAATGCTTTTCTAGCAGAAATATGTATGTGAGTGACTTTGCAATGTTAAAGATAATTCCGAGGTTTTTGACTTATTTTACCACTACCACGCTATTGTGTGGTTTTTCTAAGTGATGTTATTTTGCACTAATCATTGGGTGTTCTTCATATTGCTTATTATTCATCGTGGATGGGTATTAAAATAATGCATTACTTTTCGCCGAGGAGTGAACATCCCCCATTTCTGCATTAAGCGGTTGTATGCGTACAATATATGTAGATCGATATTATAAAACTATGTATTTTTAGTGCATTAAACTAAAACCATTTCATCAATATTAAAGCGGCAGTTAGAGCATTTTTCCAAAGAAGTTTTTTGACAACAAAGAACAAAAATTGTCAATTTATGTCTGTATATACTGAATAAAGGACTAAACACTATAAAATATATTGAATATAATTCAAATCTAATATGTGGATATTTAAAACGTATGTTTCTAATTACAGATGGAATCGTAAATTGTACTCTGCTTTTTCCCATTTTACGCTAAAACACGAGCCCTTTTGCCAAAAACTAGAAAAAATTGCGCTTTTATCTAAACAAAAATTGCGATGACTACCTCTAGCTCCTTTGTTTTTCTGCTAGACAATTTTGGCCGATTAGAAACTATCACCATATTTGGACACGTTGATTTTGACATTTCTGATTGAGTTTTTGAAATTTTTCCATTATCTACATTTGTATAGGAAGCAACTTATGTTGTAATAAGAATGTTTGGTTATTTGACATTTTCTCACCTCGTGAAAACTGATTTAAGTCTTGCTAGTCCAGATTTATTGCTGGGGCGGAATATATGGAGAGTCTCAATAACATAACAATCTGCGAAAAACTATGTTAAACGGCAAAAAACTTAATTTAGAACGCTTTTTTGATGATTTTCTAAATTAAATTGACGATTTTCGTCAAAAAAACTCTTGCATATTTAGCATATTTTTTGCATATTTTTTGCATATATTTTGCATATTTTTTGCATATATTTTGCATATTTTTTGCATATTTTTTGCATGTTTTTGATATGGCCCCAAATATCGAAAAATTGACCCTCAAAACGCCTAGATCCAAAATTTGAGTCCAATCGGATAAGAAATAAAAAACATGCTAAAATCCGATGTCTAATTATAACTTATTTATTTATCTTACTATTTATTATTCATAAACATAGTAAGTTCTGTTGGGAATAGTTAAATATCCCTCCCACTTACCCCTTCCTTGAGTAGTTTTAATTCATTAATTTTAACCCTAATACTACTTCAGAAAAAAACATTACATATTTTATGCTCGGGTCACATTTTGACCTACACCTTTTTATGAAATGAAAATATGTATTTTTAAAAGATTTTTATTATTTTGTTTGCTTTGGAGTAGTTTAGCATCCCGTCCTTAATATTTTTAAGCTACTATATTTAAGTCAAAAGATTTGTTATTTTAACATCAAATGTAGTATACAGCCCTAATAACTTGAAATTGAAATATTATCCAGAAAACAATTAAGAGAGGGCTATATTCGGACGGCGCCGACCATGTGATACCCTACACCACATCCTCTGGACGCTGTTTTCCGCGAAGTTTATTTTATATGATTGCGACACGTTATGTTATTGACATAATTATTAATTGATATGTTTGCATCATTTGTTATTGATATAATATACATCAAAGACGAGGTCAAGGGTTGGTTTTCAAATTTCATGTTCGTATTTTGTAGCAAGGCATATTTATACAAGGTAAAAGTGACAATCAGCTGTATTCCTACTTTTTTGTAAATTTAATTTTCAAAATGTAATAGGGTCTACTCATGAAATTTGAAACTTCGAAATTTTCTACCATAAAATTCTTCTTTTCACGGTAAACGTGTAATAACAATGGCCTACGACAGTTCTCTATGCTTTATATTTACATTTTGATTCAAATTTGTTCTATTTTATATAAATTTGCCTTAATTTGTAGGAATATGGCCACAGAATTTAAAATTTGGACAAAAAATTAAATTTGGATATTTTTCCAAAATCCGACCATTTTTCAAATTACTGGCATTTTATTTTCCTTGACCAAACCGTAGTGCAAATATGTGTCAATATTAAAATATAACTGCGATCTCTAGCGTGACTATGGTTACACTACACACAATTAAAACTGTGGGATCCCTGTATATACTAGGCTGTAACTATGTTATCTGACCACGTACATCAGCATAATTGAAAACAATGGAAAGGTCAACAGTTGCACTTCTAAATATAACTTACGGGAGTGGAACATGTCTTCCAGAAATAAAGATATAGTCATTAAACTAAACAATTTTACCCGCTTAATATTATATGATCATCATGATAAATTGCAGGCTTCTTTTTGTCGTACACACAAACCTTACTTCAGACCATCATTGCGAACTACAGAGCCGACAACACTTGGATTTTCAGATATATTTTATCAAGTAACCAAAAAAAAACCAACACGTGGAGTTTTTAAAAGTATTTTGTAAGTAGCCCATACTACGTGGTTTTAATAAATATTTTTTTAAGAGAGTTGGCGTTTTTTTATTTGTGATGAAGACTTATATTTTGCTTTTCAAAATAGTCAGGCTTAGTTCCATAGTCGTTGTTTTAACATTTTATTAAAACAACTTTAAGTTATTAGTGGGACAAATTGGCGATGTTTACCAAGGGGTATGGCAGGAAAGACTACATTTTCGGATCTCGCCCCAGATCCTCATCAGTTCCCTTGTTTCTTCTTTTCAACAAGAAACTTTTTATACCCAAGTGTCAATTACTCGCTCAAATATATACGTGTCCAAAGAAACACTCTGATTGCGAGTTTCCTCGGCACTATCTAAACTAAAAAATAAAAGTTGTTTTTATAAAAATTTAAAACAACGACTATGTGATTACTACTGACTTGTTTGAAAAGCAAAATAGACAACAACACGTGATTTGTTTACAAATATTTTTTTAAGTAGCCAACAATACGTGACAGCACGTGATTTTTTACAAATATTTTTTTTAAGCAGCCAACAACACTTGTATTTTTAAAATATTTTTTAATGTAGCCAACTCCACGTAGATTTTTAAAAAAATATTTTTTAATGTAGCCAACTCCACGTAGATTTTTTAAAAAATAATTTTTAATGTTGCCAACTCCACGTAGATTTTTTAAAAAATATTTTATCAAGTAGCCATCACATGCGTGGATTTTTTAAAAATATTTTTTCAAGTAGCCTTCATATGCGTGAATTTGTAAAAAAATATTTTTTCAAGTAACCATCATATGTGTGGATTTTCTAAAATATTTTTTTCAAGTAACAATAATATTTGTGGATTTTCTAAAATATTTTGTCAAGTAGCCATCATATGTGTGGATTTTCTTAATTTTTTTTAAGTAGCTATTATATGTGTGGATTTTCTAAAAATGTTTTTGCAGGAAGCAAACAACACCTGGATTTTTTAAAAATTATTTGAGACTATTTTTGAAGAATGTTTTTGAAGTAACCAGCAATACGATGACTCTTACAGAATAATTTGTCAAGTAGCCAATTTATTTAGGAACATTTTGACGAAATCTGTGTCTACCCTGGCTCAAATAATAGAGATTTTAAAGTATTTTTATTTCAGCGATATATGGGAAGCGATGTTTGTGCATTTTTAAAGTAATTTTTGAAATATTAGACATGATAAAAAAAATCATTCAAATATCTGTATCGGGTATGGAACGGCATTGACATAATTACAAGTATCGCATTAGAACGATTGCGTTGGCTAGCCCCTTTAATGAAAATCATATATGAGGGACGAGCCCACTAAATAGGCATATAAATAAGATCCATCATATCATGGCGATACAAGTAGAGCGGAGAGATCGAACCTCCAACGATTTCAAAAAGCGTGATACTCGGAATTGGGAGATTTAAGCACAGATATGGATGGGTCAAAATCTATTCATAGTTTTGTTCACGGCACAAAGTATCAAATTACTTCATATATATATATATATATATATATATATATATATATATATATATATATATATATATATATATAAAGTGTCGTTCGGTCTTCGGCGATAAACACAAGGAGTCATATCTTTGATTCAAAAATATAATCGGGATGTTATCATATATGAGTTTCTGTTTATACGTTTGTTTTTTATGTAATGTGCAATGTCAACAAAATTTCCCTGAATTAATGTTTTTATATGTGATCTAATCTTATATCGAATCAGACCTTACTCATTGACATTAAATGTTTCCTTTACCTCTTCGGGTATGCTCAAGAAAATCAGTCTTTATTTTTAATCAAAAGCATCAGCGGCAATGAGTTATTTATACCATAGCATAGCCCGTCAGGTTTTATACATTTGTAATAGCACTATGGAAACTACATATGTGCATACCTATATGTTCTATTATTAAAATAAACATGTACATTACATTACACGGTGTGCCTTAACCAAATTTAAATGGAAAGTGCTTACACCTGGGAAGTTTTTGCACATTCTGAAACTAGAATGCTCATAGATGAGAAATCTCAAGAAACAAAAGAATCGCCGGAGGGATTTTCAAATAAATCGCGATTTAAATTCACATTTTTAGGGGTTCTTTAGGTTTTCACGATTTTGCTTGGAAACCGCGAGTCCTATGTAAATCAGCCTAAGGAAACTGTTGTAGCTGTGAAAATTCTCCACAAGATTGACCTTAATGACATTTTCGTAGGTTTAATCGTTTTTGAGATATGAAGTTCAAATTGAGACAATGCACTGACTGTATCCCCTCCTTATAAAACAATATCATGCTTAGTGCGCCTTAACTAACTTTTGATAAAAACCGCTTACACATGGGAAGATTTCGCTGATTCTGAAACAGCAAGGTTCATAGATAAGAAAAATAAAAAAATCCGAACAAATCGCCGGAGGGATTTTTAAATAAATCGCGATAAAAATCCACAATTTTATGGGTTTTTTGGGTTTTCACGATTTTGCTTGGAAATCGCAAGTCATATCAAAATGAGACTAAAGAAAATGTTGAAGCTCAGAAAATTCTCTACAAGATTAGATGATTTATTTTTTCCTAGGTTTTACCATTTTCAAGATATATAAGTTTAATTTGGGAAATTGCAGTAATGACATTGTTTTATATGGAGGCGATGCAGTCAGTGCATTGTCTCAATTTGAACTTCAATATCTCAAAAACGGTAAAACCTGCGAAAATATTATACAGGTCATTCTTGTGGAGAATTTTCACGGCTACAAAATTTTTTTTAGGCCCATTTACATAGGACTCGCGGTTTTTACGCAAAATCGTAAAAACCTAAAGAACCCCTAAAAATGTGAACTTAAATCGCGATTTATTTGAAAATCCCTCTGGCGATTTTTTTTGTTTCTTGATATTTCTCATCTATTAAGGCGCACCGTGATTAGCTTTCGTGTGAAAGTCACAAAGTGTTTTTACCAACAATTGTAATTTCAATTGTGTATTAACAATTTACAGAAATACTATTAGTTACACGTTATTTTTATTTTTATAGGAACATTGATATACTTTATATTAATTGGACCACCAGCTAACGAATATTTAAAAACATGTTTTGTTGTTGTATATTTGGTGTAATTAGACATGCCTTTCGGAGCCATTGAGCTACATTTTTTATTTCTCTTTATATGCAATCTATTACATAATAACAGATGATCCTATTCCTTCCTTAGAATAGGAATTGAGCTAAATATAAAATCGGCCTGAAATCATTGATGTGACAGATGCCTCTTCTTGTCTTTTAAGGGACGTTGGTGGTATATAGTGGTTTTAGAAAGCTACTAAAACGGCCTTCATTGTACATTGTTTGCAAGTCGATGTGCTATATTTTATTCTTTTCTTGCCATATTTTATTTCTTGACTTTGGTAACTATATATCCTTATTCCTTGTTGTCGCATGTTCTGGTAAATAGAACTAAACATTTTGATTATTTTTGTCAACACAATCTCTATTATTTTCAACTCTCAACAGTTTCTTCTTACCCTAACTTCCTTACACAACTTAAATTTCTCTAAACACACACAAATTGTTTTTATTCATTTATCTTTATTTCTATCAAATTACTTTAACAATATTTCTTATTGTGTTATCCACCACAACAACATTTATAACTGTAATAATGCCCACACATATAATTTTTTGTTGTAATTGCAATATTGACATTTCGTTGATAAATGTCATTGATTATGTCATGTTTTGCTTTTTAGTAATCCGCAATATAACGTTTATGTGAAGAAAAACAAAGGAGAAAACAAAAAAACAAGTGGAACAAAGTACCATCATACTTGTGATTAGTGTAAAACTCAAATATGCCACAATGTCTTTGACAGGACATTAATGTTTTTGACCAGTGAAATTGTGTGTGTGTGTTACAAACACACATGGATATGTACAAATATACTTTGTACACTTAAGATTTCGCACAAGTGTTGCCCTTTTATTTTTCTACCAAAATTGTTGTCGGGAAAAAAATAGTCAACAAAATTGTTAAGAAGGGCAAACATAAACCAACAATCTTAGGGGGTTGTAATGTGATTTTATAGCAGTTACAAGGTGGACAACCTGCACGTGTTTTGCCCTGCTATCAACAGGGAAGGCAATGACATAAAACCATGTGCGGTATAACCATATTTCAACAACGTTGTGAAGGGGAAGCATAACTGAGTGCTACCGGACGTGTCTTAAAGAGAGCCCAGTAAATTCCTTCCAAGAAAAGAAATTAATGTTATTTTTCAAAATAAATAGCAGTGTATTGAAAATAACTTTAAGAGTCGATGTGTGTTGTTTTGTCATGCTTAAATTGTGGTCTTTAGAAATGTGGCTAATTCAGAGGTTTAAAAGCTTGGATATTAGAAATCACAAAAAATCCATCGTTGAGTGATAAAAATTGATTTCTGTTGTAACGCTGGCTTTTAATACCTAATGATTTAAGGCTATCGTATATAAAATAAGTCTTTGCTTTCTTTTTTTATATACGGTAGGACGATGCCATCAAATTCTATCAATATTATAGAAATCGGTGATGATAAAAAATTAAGTGATTGACTGCTTAAATCAAATTCTGAAACATTGTACCCCGGTTTCCAATCATTGATATCCGAGAAGTTTCTCCTTGTTCATCTTAAGATGTTCATTGAAAAATATAAAATTTTTGAAAAGCCCAAGGGAACTAATTTTTTTTAAGATTTTTTTCATATCAATATTTCCAAATTTAGCTTAAATGGCAACCCTCTTCACTACATACTTCTCCACATGCCAAATTTGATGTAATCGATTTTTATCAAATGATTTATTGACCAAATAAAACACACATCCGCAAACATTCGCTTGTCAATGTCATTGATGGTTTTTATCAAAAGAAACAAAAATAACAATACAAAACTCATTGATTTGACTTGTGCTAAGGGCGGAATATTCTTACAAATAATAATAAATGTGTGAGCAAAAAACACACTTAAATATATGATTTTATTTTTAGATGATATTTAGTTTTGGATGATATTTTAAGAATAATTTTTATACACAAATATATTATTAACTGTAAGGAATTGACATAACATGACAACTCATAGTATATTTCACGTGCCACTTCACAGTGGATGCCAAACGACAAAAATTAAAACAAGTGGGAAAAGCGTTAAGTTAGGTCGGGCCGAACTTTTTATACCCTCCACCACAAATTTCAGCCATTTCGGTGGATTAATGTGGCCACAACCTTCAAAATACCGAAAATCGGAAGTTACCGTTCTATGGGGGCTATATGATGGCGCGGACCTATATCTACAAATTTCTGGGAAGTTTTATATCCCCAACGAAGACTAAATACCAAATTTCAGCCATCTCGGTGTGACAATGAGGCCAAAACCTTCAAAATACCGAAAATCGGGAGATATCGTCCTATGGGGGCTATATCAAAACGTGGACCTATATAAACATTTTATGGTCGAAATGTTTCTTAGCCTCTAGAAACACAAAATACAAAGTTGCAACCGATTCTGTTGTCAAATGGGACTACTATTCATTCAAAATATATTAAAATGACGCGTACTTTATATGGGGCGTTATATGGGGGCTATACCAAAACGTGGACCTATATAACCCAACTTTGGTAGGAATGTTTCTTGGCCTCTGGAGACACAAAATACCAAATTACAACCAATTCGGTGGTAAAATGGGACAAATATCTTAAAAATTCCTTAAAGCGACGACGCGTCATGCGTCATTTTGTATGGGGGCTATACGAAAGCGTGGACCTACATAGCCCACTTTCAATACCAAAAGTCCTACATACAAATAATAGATTTTCCCAAAATTTCATCCACCTACGTCAATCCGTTCGGACGCTAGAGTGATTTCCACAGACGGACAGACAGACAGACGGACGGACATGGCTATACCGATGTAGAATTGCACGCTGATCAAGAATATATATAGTTTGTGGGGTCTACAATTATTATTTCGAGTAGTTACAAACGTAGTGACAAACTTAATATACCCCCATCCTATGGTGGAGGGTATAAAAAGTCATGTCACCATTTTAAAAACTTTAAGATACAAATCGCTTCTAAACATTACAAAATTTTCTAAACTCAATTTTTTTGCCATTTGTCGCGGTTCTTAAATGAGGAAAAATGGTTGTATTATAAGAGAGTTTCTGAAACAAAGGACTATTATTCAAGCCTTAACTTATGTTGAATGATTTAGTAAATCTCCTAAGCTTCGTTTTCCTACTTAAAACAATTCCTTTAATTTGCAAGGGTTTGCAAGGGTTTAATATAGACCTATGGATTTCCTTAAAGTTTTAGTTACTTTCTAAGCATATGCAAGAATCACTACTAGTACCAAAATAAAGCCAGGGTGTGTAGATTTTAAAACTGCGGACATTTGCGGTTTTAGCAGTTATGACCAAAAGTTTAGCCCGGTTTTTATGTGCTAAATTTATATTTTTTGGAATATTTTGAAGTAATGTTAATGTTCAATATAATGTTTTTTGTGCTATTAGCGATTTCTATTGTGATGGTATCTTGGACCGCACTGAAAACTCGTGAAAGAAAATAAAAGGTTTGGGTGTATACACTTTAATCAATATTTTGTTGTTGTTTGGGATACCCTAATGTTGAATCACGCCAAAACGTAGACATTTTCCCCGCGCTGAGAACCAGAAATACGTTATTACAGGCAATTCTGCAGAAAAAGTTGATTAAATCTTATAAAGTACCAAAAAATGGATGGTAACCCTTTCTAGAGGCTGTGGTCAAATGTGGACCGATATCACATCTCTTTATTAGGTGGTTTTCTGAACTCTGAGTTCATTTATAAAACCCATTTGGTTTGAATATTTGGTTAAAATCTGCCGAAATAAAGCGAGATATAAATCATATATGGAGTATACCAAATCATGACAATTTTTGGAGGAGAGGTTTACTATGCCGGATTACAGCAAATTCGATTGAACAAAGTGTTGGTAAAAATAGTCAAATTGTAAAATACTTTAATTCAGGATGATCCGTTGCAGGGAAACCACACGAAAACTTGGAGCTAGGACTACAATATTTTTATTAGAGTGTTTTCAGGCCACTAGGACCCATTGATAAAAATGTCAGTTCGATATATTATCTAGAAGTATTTTTGTCACACCTTCCCATGTAAGAGCACTGGGCCTCAAAGTTTTCATAGTAATTTGTATGGGGCAAAAGGTGAATTTTCACGAAATTGCTCTAAAGGTCATATTTATTGTCCAATCGAGCAGAAATCATCATATCTATGGCCAAGCAAGTAATCCTACAAAAAATTGTGAAAATCGGCTGGGCTTTGGCCCTATTGGAGCAATATCAAAATCATACTCGATTTTCATAATTTTTTGTAGGATTACTTGTTTAGCCACAGAAATGAAATGTGGCCTTTAGAGCATTTTCGTGAAAACTCACCTTCGGCCCCATACAAATTACTATGGAAACTTTGAGGCCCCAGTGGCACGTGTAAACATATTCCAATTGTGCTCAAACGTTGGTAATCTTAAAATCTAACATAACTAAAAACTTTAGGGGGGTGCTGCATAAAAAAATCCGACATCGATTTTTTTGAAACCACTCTAATATGTATAATGTACACGGTTTTCAATTGGCAACTAGTCCAGTCAAAATAGACATTGAAATAGCAGAAATTGCAATGCCATAAAATAAAATAATGGGGACAATCCCATTTGATCAAAAACAGTTATTCGGTGTCAAAGTTTAAAATTTGTGGATCTTTAGGTTTTCGGGTTTTCTTGAAACCGGTGTATCTAATCAAAAAGTGACTAAAGCAAATACTGTAGACAGAAAGATTCTCTACGAGCTTCTTTTTCGTAATTTTTTCATCGAAGGAACCATTCTTGAGATATAGCGGTTCTAAAAAACACATCATTTATACGCACTTGTAAGGGAAAACGCACATATACAGGTCAAACTACTCAACCCAAAAAAAATATATATACAGTTAGTCAACTTAATTATTGCAAAACCAAAATTATTACAAAATTTTAAATAAAACATCATTTTATTGGTATAAATAAATATCATTATTAATATTTTTGTTAACAATGCAATTCTTACACATGTTTATTAATATAATAAAATAAAAAGTAGCTAAATTTCACTAAGCATTTTCTTAAAATTAACAAAAATGAGTAAAACTCATTATTTGCACTGTCAACTAAAGAATTGCAAAATTCACAACTTTTCAGTCTTTCACGGTATTTTTCGAAAAGTTGGTTCTAATATTTCGTATTCCCACATTTGGCATTAAAAACAGCTTGTAAACGTATCTGAATTTAATAAATAAGTTTCGGATTGTCATATTGCAATGGTATTATTTAGCCATTCTTCTTTATTGCATTTTATTTAGTCCCCCAGGTAATTAGGGGAGCTGTTCCCGACTTTTTCCTTCAGGTGTACCTATGAATTTTCGATGGGGTTAATATCTAGACACTTGAACGGGGTGTAAATGACTTTGGTACAGTTGTATAACAACCAAGTCTTACATAAATTAGATTTATGCTTAGGGTCGTTGTCTTGGTAGTACTTATATTGCAATTTGTTTATATTTTCAGGGTCAGCTGGCCCAAATTTCTTGACGCTTTTGGTTAAATATTTTCTTAAAGCATCTAAAAAAACCTCCTATGTCATTGTTTCTTCCAAAATCAGGATTTTACCAAGGTCACTGCTTGGTATACAACCCCATACTATAAGTGACAGTTTTCCTAACTTTACGGTATGGATTAAATTTTTGTTTCCATGGGTTTCAAGGGTTTTCCCAATACTTTTTGAAGTCCATTGTGATAGGACAACATAATTTTAGTCTCATCAGAAAATATAACACCATCTCAATACTAAAGATGGCGTGAAAAGTTGTCTATAACAAGTCGGAATAGTTTCTATATATTGTGATAGGAGGGTAATGGGTTTTACCTAGTGATGAGTGTTTGTTATTATGTAGCACTTTTCTGACTTTTCCATGTGACACACTTACTCCAAAATCATTTTTAATTAGAAAAAAACTATTTTCTGGTGCTGCTTTGGGGTATTTCGTTAATTTCTTTAATCATTCTACAGTTAATTCGTGTGGTTACTATTTTGGACCTGGCATGTAACGCCCTCAGTTTGAGCCTGGCTTCTTTCTCGGTGCGGTATATGATGTTGTATACACTTCTTAGCTTACGAGAGGTGATTTTAGGAATTTCTCTTTCGGATTTACCATTATTATAATTGGAATAGACCAAATGTAGCACACTTTCCGAAACCGTTAACCTGACTTTCTCTTTTTCTGAATATACCGTCTATGTTACACACACAAAAATTAATTTATGATCAAAAATTATGGATCTACATGTCCACATACCATAAAAATCTTAAAAATCCTTAAATGCAAAAAATCGCGGGGGAAACTCCACGATTTTATTGCACATTTATTCATTTTGCAATTATTTAGTTGACACCACAAAAACCAGGTACCTATCCTTTTTGCCCGTTGTTTTTGTTATTTCCAACCGATTTCTGGATTTATTGGCTTGATGTTGTCATTAACAGGTTAATCAACAGATATTTACAAAAAGCCCAACATTATTGAAAGAATTTCTAGTAGTAATTCCTAATTAAACGTCTAAATTCTTAAAAATTCATCGTTTGCAATAATATAGTTGACTAACTGTATATATGTTTCGTTGAAGACCGAAATTATACCTATCTTTTTAAAGAAAATCCAACAAAATCGGAGCGTGTTTAGTAAAGTTATTCCATGTTAAGAGTCGTTATATGCAAAAGATAGCCCATTTAACCCACATGTGTAATCGAAAGTCCAACGGGAAAGAACCCAATGAAAACTCTCCGATTTGTTTTTAAATTTTATCAAGAGGTAAGGTATGTTGCGCCGCGTTACCCACCCACCGCAAAGGGGGTATCGTTTGAAAGCTTATGGAAATACCTAACACATGGCGTTGTTATTTTAACCGTTGCGCCTCATGATGTACTTACGCGACTTACTTCTTCACATTTGTAATGTGACACTTAAATAACGAAATCTCAAGAATGGTGACTCCTATTTAAAAGTCATAAAGATCATTCTTGTAGATAATTTGTAAGCCTACAACTTTTACTTTAGACGGTTTCTGATAGGTCTTACCGTTTTTGAGAAAAATAAAAAAACTGGATAAGGCCATCAAAAAATGACATTTGACCCTGGATCGATGGGGACTTTTAAGACGTTACTTCTAATGGCAAACCCTAGCTTTCCACCATAATTCAGCTTTGTGGAAATTGTTGCTATTCCCCTCTTATACGCATGTCTATTTTGACTGGACTAAACCGACATATGCTAGAACACGGAAGATGTGAATATTTCGGCTATGACAAGCTTGTTTTTTAGCGATACCATACTACGAGTATGTACCTAATATCATATAGGCTCGATAATAAACAGTTTCCATACCATTCAGCTCAAAATAGAATGGGATTGTAATCACCTGATGATATTTTCAGAGATACATATATCTGAAAAAAACTTTTTTTAGCAAAAAAAAGTTCCAAAATTATAAAAAGAATTATTTTTTAAACCCAATCAAAATGCCAATATTTAGATGATAAGGATTACTTGACAAGGCTAGTACATTCCCTTAACCACATTGTTGAGGAAAAAATAAAAAACAAGAAATATCTGTGTACCAACAACATTTGCCACAGAAATACAAGACCCTCAAGTTTTAATTCATCGTTCATAAGAAATTCTATGATTTTACAACGCCTGACATTCCACCTATAACCCTAAATATTAAAAAATCAATTTAAACCATTAACCAGCAAATCAATCAACTATAGTTTAACTTTTGTCAAAAAGCAAAAAAAGCTTTTAAGAAAAATATTTCCACAGAAACAAATCAAAAAGAAGAAAATAACTTCATTAATAATGCATATCGTAGACGTCTATCAAAGCCAAAACAAAACTCTAGCGATAGACTGGCTTTCAACATTACCAATTTAATATTTAATGTTTAATGGTTTTGACAATTTGACCTAAATTCTTTAGTTTTAGCAGAATACAGAAGCAGCTGCAGCAACAGCAAAAATAACCAAATAGAAAGAACTAACACTGGATTTAAGTGAAAAATGATTTCAAAGTCATAATATTTGTGTATTTTAGCCAAGACATTTTTAAGAAGAAAATGCTGTGGATAAAAACTATATAAGTAATGAAGAACAAATTTTGTTGGTTTTGTTTGCATTAAATTATTGAGTAGAGTTTTTTTGGGATTTCTTGGGCGTGAGGAATGTGGTAAGTTCCAGACTCAGAAAACTGAGGTCTTATTTTTATAATTGTGAGCTTAATAAATGAGTTCAGCTAGAAGACTTTCATGGGTTCAGAATTCGATTTCAAATTGTGAATGTGGGGTACTCATGTAAGCTCACACACATTCCCACAGAAATTTTGCCTACACGTTATGGGTATAGACTTATAACGGTAACCTCAGATTTGGTGTATTTTAATCTAATTTTAAAATAAAGATTGGATAAAATGTCACGATGCGCCTTAACTAATTTGAAATGAAAGGTGTTTACACCTGGGAAGTTTTGGCGGACTCTGAAGCTACAATGCTCATAGATGAGGAAAATCGAAAAACAAAAACAAAAAAATCGCCGGAGGAATTTTCAAGTAAATTGCGGTCAAAGTTCACATTTTTAGTGCTTTTTTAGGTTTTCAAGAATTTGCTTGGAAACCGTAAGTTCTATCGAAGTAGGACTAAAGAAACTATTATAGCAGTGACAATTCTCTACAAAATTTACATTTATGATACATTCGTAGGTTTTTCTATTTTTGAGATATAGAAGTTCAAATTAGGACAATGTACTGACTGTATCGCCTCCTTATGAAACAATGTCATGCAGGGTGCACTTTAACTAACTTTAATTGAAAACCGCTTACACCTGGAAACTTTTTGCGGAATCTGAAACAGCAATGTCCATAGATGAGAAAAATCTAAAAAAAAAAAAGAAAAAAATCTGTACGAACTTTTAAATAAATCGCTGCCAAAATTCACATTTTTAGGTTTATTTTAGGTTTTCAGGATTTTGGTTGGTAGCGGAAAGTCGTATCGAAATGGGACCAAAGAAAATGTTGTACAGGGTTTTAACAGCTACAATTTTTTCTTTAGTTCCGCAAAAACTTTCGTGGTGTTTTCATTTAAAGTTAGTTAAAGTGCACCCTGCATGACATTGTTTCGTAAGGAGGCGATACAGTCAGTACATTGTCCCAATTTGAACTTCTATATCGCAAAAATAGTAAAACCTACGGAAATATCATAAAGTTCATTCTTATAGGGAATTTTCACTGCTAAAATATTTTCTTTAGTTCAACTTCGATTGGACTTGCGGTTTCCAAGCAAAATCGTGAAAACTTAAAAAAACCCTACAAATGTGAAATTTCACCGCGATTTATTTGAAAATCCCTCCGTCGATTTTGTTTTTCGATTTTTCTCATCTATGAACATTGTAGTTACAGAATCCGCAAAAACTTCCCAGGTGTAAAAACCTTTCATTTAAAGTTAGTTAAGGCGCACCGTGATGTATAAAGTTATAAACAGCATACCAAACATTGTCCCATTTTCTACATGTCTACAACTTTCGAACATATTTGAAGTCGAACATGCTTTAAAATCGCACAATAGCATAATTGTCACCAAATTAAAATTACTTAGTACATAGTTGACAAAATAATTTAAGTTCAATGGTGGTGTACTTTAAAAATATATTTGTTAAGTTTATCCATAAATACACTAGGTACAAAACTTGCAAAAATTATTCAGCGATTCTGTTGTACATGTCCATAGAAGACGAATATTGGTTTATCGCCGAGTCCGAACGGCGCGTCTAAGGCGCTACTTATAGAGAAGTTTTACATTGCTGAAATACCCTGTAAATGTTGCCAACATTACTGTTGGGTATTTTGCCAACGCTGAAAAATGTTTGATGTTGCCTGGCCGGGGAATCGAGTCCACAAATTTCACCATGCAAGGCAGGTGTGTATTTTTTAAATAGGCTAAGTTTTAGTGGTTGAAAGAAAACGCATTAAAAATGTTTTCCCTAGGAATCCAAGCTGCTAGGTAGATACAATATAATATAATTTCATACTATTACGAAAAATTATCTTCAAAATTTTAAAATGCATAAAAATAAATTAAAAAATAAATGAGTTATGCATTTTTTTTTTTTGTTTCATTATCTGTTCACGCACCGTGAGATAGTGGCATAATTGGCATTTCTTCCACCAACTAACATTTGATACTGCATGAACACTTAGCGAAAAATGGATTTTTCTCCTTAGATCCAGCACAAAACAGCACAATCTTAAAAAATGCTCTTGTCGATTGGTGTAAAAAAATGGTGAATTACTACGATTGTGGGGCCTGAAACGACGTTTATAAGATCGTCACAGACGACGAATCTTATCTCTATGAGTATGTGCCCGAAACAAAACACTAATCGACCGTGGGGGTCTTCTAAGGCGAGCCAAATCAAACGAATGTTCTTCATGGAAGAAGCACTTCGAAGCAAATGGTCGCCAGTATCTACGGTTAAACTAACCATGTGACTACTATACGGCTTGAGGAACTTTGGACGGTTAATTCTGAGTGATACACTACAATTTGTTTTCTTGAAGTATCGTGAGAAATTCGAAAAACGAACAAGAGAAGACGAATCATTCTGCACCATGACAATGCGGGCTCTCACACATCGATTCGAAACGTGGAATTGATGAATCAACCGCAGTAAAGCCCTGGTTTGGCACCCAAGAAAACAAAGGAGTGGCCAAAGATTTTCGCCTCCCGAAAATGATGTTGAAGCGTTCAAAACCCATGTTTTGAAGCTCTCTCAATCGGAGTGGAAAAAGTGCTTCAACAATTGGTTTGAGCGCATCGAAAACTATATAAATCATACTGGGGACTACTTAAGAAAACAATTAAACTATTTTTGATGGTAAATATTTGCCTTTTCATTTTTAGCACAGATACCCTCGTACAACAACACATATATGTATATGAAACGATGTCAGACATATTTTCCAATTGAGTTATCAGTGATTTGGTATTTTTTTCGGCAAGTTCCTGCAAGAGGCTACACAATTCCGAAAAATTAATAAATAAATACATCTTCGGGAATCAATGATTCTAGAAGACAGGCACTAAGTTAACTTCATAGAAACCAGTAAGGAAATGATAAAAGTCGGGCGAAACCGACTTAATGATAGTCTACACCACTGTGAATATGTAAAATATATATGGAAGCTATATCCAAACCTCGAACGATTTCAAATACCCCAAATTGGCCGAAGATATATACAAATCTGAACCGATTTCCATAAAATTTTGCACATTTATTTCTAGAAAAAATTCCGTCACACGTTCCAAATGCATGGAATCGGCCGTAAATATATATGGGAGCTATTCGAGGTGTCATTGTTTGACATTTGAACAATTGTTATTGTTTGCTAGTAGAGGGTACCAGGTTAGTAAAAATTGAGCGCTACACGAATGAACAACGCATTCTCATTGTGAAATGTTTTACCAAAATGGTGAAAGTTTTGCAGTTCGCAAATTGCGATCAATTTGGGGTCACAATAATGCTCCAAATGAGTCAACTGTAAAGATATTAATGGATAAATTTGCCGAAACTTGGTCTGTTAGTGATGTAAAGACAACAACGCGCCTTCGACCAGTTCGACCGAAAATATCCAGCTGTACGTGATGATCCACTCCATCCACCTCAATTCGGCACTCAGCTCAGCAAATTGGTGTCTTCAAATCCACTTTGCAGCGAATGATGACGAAAGATTTCCATCTTCATGCATACAAAGTTCAATTGACTGAGGAACTGAAGCCAGCTGACCATGGATAGCAAAGGGAGTTCGTTAATTGGGAATTGGAGAGACAACATGAAAATGCTGATTTTTCAGATAAAATCATCGTCAGTGACGAGGCCCATTTCCATCTTGATGGCTTCTTTAAAAGGCAGAATTGTCGCATTTGGGGTGAGGAAAATCAGCGAGTGATTCACGAGAAGCAAATGCAGCCTCAACGTGTCACTGTGTGGTGTGGTTTTTAGGCTGGAGGAATGAATTATTGGACCTTTTTTATGGAAATGAGGCAGGTCAAGCGCAAACAGTCCAATTTGGTTACCAGTTTTTTCTTGCCTAGAATTGAAGAAATGAATGTGAAGGGCATGTGGTTTCAACAAGACGGCGCCACATGCCATACAGCCAGAGAAACAATTCAATTGCTGCAGCAGTCATCTCCCGGTCGTGTTATTTCGCGTTTTGGAGACCAGAACTGGCAGCCTAGATCGTGCGATTTAAGACCATTAGATTTTTTCTTTCGACGACGCCTCAAGCCGAGAAAGAGGAAATTGGACGTTGCATTAAACGGTCATTGAAAATTTAATTAAAAGATGGCGTGTGTGCCTGCTAAGCCGCTGTGGCCATCTGTAACATATATTGTTCCATAATAAGGTTTCACGAATTTTTTTTAAATTTCTGTGTTTTATTTAAAATTTAAAAACTGCGTTCTAGTTGGGACACCCTTTATGTATATCCCTAAAATGAACTATGGGTCTGTCTCGTTTCCTTATGCATCTTACATACAAATGCACACAAACGTAATACCCTTTATCACAGTGTGGTGTAGAGTACAAAAAAGGGCTTCAAAATGCTTCACATCTGTAAATAAGAAATAATATTCGACATCTTTGTATAGGTATTCGTAGTCTTAATTCATTCAAAATTTGACGATTAATGACGTTTGTCCTAATAAGACAACAATAGGTAAGTGATTTGTATTGGGAAAATCAGCCCATATTGGATATGTTTCATTTCTAAATGTTACAAGCTATGGCTTGATACTTTCGTACTTATTTTAGACTGAATAAATATATATAATTACATATCGCCACAATAAATGCCAAAAGATTTAACAAACAACATAATTATTTAACAGGAGAGGCAATAAACATTATAAAATAAAAAAAACTGTTTTGTGGAATATTAATCTTATGAAGGCTAGTATATGGGATATTATCAATCATATACGAATTGGAGTAAGTAATGAAACCAGGTTCTGTAATGTATATACCGAGGGCATGCACGACAGTATGTTTTAATAGTATTAGCAAATTCTGAAGTATTTGTCATTGTATGTGTCAATATTTCAAGCAGGATATACATATGTAGATCAAAATTTTGATTTTGAAAATGAAACCCTTCAAATCCGATGAATTTTGTTCATTTTCCAAGTAACCAACAAAAAATTTTTGGAATTTCCGATCCGATGAATTTTGTTCATTTTCCAAGTAACCAACAAAAAATTTTTGGAAAACAACAAATATCGTTTGTTAAAAAATTAAAAAAAAATGGGAAACATCAACTCAAAATCCAATTTTTATAGGAAATATATATTTTTTTGAAAAATGGATTGAAGGGAGGCCGCGCTCACATACCTACACAGGATTCATCGGCAGCAGTCCTGCATGTACATAGTGTATGACCGGCATAACAGAGCATATATGTTCTGATACATGGTACAATTATTAAAAGGTAAAAACTACAACAACCACTTATAAATTTGTTATTGTTTGTAACGTTAGTGTCACCGTCGCACAGTGGGAAAAATACCGATCTGGCGTGCAGAAAAATCAAAAAATGGACTTGAAGGAAACTATGAACCGCTAGTACAGTATTGAACTACAGTGTTGACTGTACTTAATGGCATATGTAATAATTAGAAATAGTTAGTCAGAACGGAATAAAGGTACATTAAAAATTTATATTTTTTACAATGTTAACGATGACCTTTTTTAGGTGTAAAATTGCGATAGACGTGTAAATTCTGTAATGGTATATCACAATGGTACATTTAAAATTGATATTAAATAAATTAAATAGTTATGAAACCCATAAGTTATTTTATTTATAATTTAGATGTTTCGGGGTAAATAAATGTATGGCCCATTATTTCTAAATTCTTCAATTTATATAGGCGTTTAGTATGGAAAATAGCCGTGATTAGCTTTAACTTTTTAATTTTTTATGTATCTTGTCTAGAATAATGTCTTAAATTTTTCCTGCGACTTTTGGTTTTATATCAATTTTTAGAAATATCCAATTCGGAAACTAATTTTTTTTTGGTTTGTTTCAATTAAAACTACGATTATGGAAAACATTTTGATAAATAAGATCAGATATCACTTGGAATTGATCATGGCATAGCAGAAAAGAAATTACAAAATGAAAAAGTCCGTCCTACGGTTACAACGATACAGGTGGAAATAGGAAAATTAATGCAGTGATGCGTCTCCAAACAAACTGTTAAATACAAGGTTTTATTACCAGAAAGTGCAGAATGGGGTGATTTTGAACTCTTATTACACCCTCCACCATAAATTTTGTGTATTCAAATCAGGTTTGAACCATTTCGGTTGGATGATGTGGGTGACATTTAAAAAATACCGAAAATCGGGCGGTACCGTTCTATGGGGGTTATATCAAAAAGTGGACCTGTACCAACAACTCTCTGTCGGAATGTTTTATACCCCCAACGAAGACTAAATGCAAAATTTCAGTCATTTCGGCTGAATAATTCTGCTAAAATCATCAAAATTACCTAAATCGGGAGATACCGCCCTATGGGAGTTAGATCAAAAAAATATATAAATAATACAAATAGTAATTGGCTTATCAATAAATGAAGTAAACTTGCCAATTTAATTCTTAACGTAATCATGGATAAACATATAATAAAACATCGACTTTTATTTTCTGCATGCTCGATCTGAATTTTTCCCACTGTGCGCCGTATGTAAACAAAACGTAGGAAATGTCAATAAAATATTCTAATTTCAAAAAACAACAAAATTGTTTAAAAATATTGAATACATGAATGAAATTTTTTTTTATATTTTTTACTTTAATGCTTCCAATCCATTCCCAAACAAAATATATGGTTGTGAGCAGGAAGAATAGCCACAGCAATATTTCCCTAAAAATACAAAATTTCTCAATCGAAAGAGTCCAAAACATTAAATATCTCGGAATAACTTTAAATGACGAATGGGATTGCTCCAAAGAAATAAGAAGGCGTATTGAAATTGCTAGAGACTCGTTTTTCAAATACACGAGAGTTCTGTCCAGCCATGATATTAATCTTGAAACTAAATGTAGATTTATAAATGCATATATATGGTCAACCTTACTATGCACTATGGAGGCATGGACAATAAAATCATTAGACGTGAAGAAATTAGAATCCTTCGAAATGTGGATCTACCGCCGAATTTAAAAAAATACCATGGACTACTTTAGTTTCATACAATGAAGTGCTTCGAAAAATGATTCGAAATAGAGAGATAATGATAAACATCAAAAGACGAAAAACTGCCTACCTTGAACATATCATGAGGAATTCAAAATACAAGCTCTTGCAGGATATCCTAAAATCAAGAATAGAAGGAAAAACTCCTAAAGGCCGAAAGGAATTGTGATAGATTGCGAATATTCAAGAATAGACTAAAATACGAGACGTGGGACACCTACTTAGTGCTACCAGAAGCAGAGAAATTGTGAAAAATCTATGAATTTATTTGAATTTTTTATTTAAAATCCATTGTTTCTTTGTAATTGAAATGGTCGCCAACATTCGTATGACGAATAGGCAAAAAAGAAGCAGAATCCATTCCACTCAATGGATAAGTGGACGCAGAAAATATAATTTTTGCAAAACGTTTTGGTATCATTAAAAAATCATTGAAAAAGAAGAAGCTGCTTCAAACTTTTGTTTTTGAAATCAAAAAGAATGTGTTTATTAGGGCTTATATTTTTAGAAATTTAACAAAATACGACACACGTATTACAAATGTTGTACCTTTTTTTTTGCAAAAACAGTCGCATCGAACCCATTTATCTACTGTTTTATTCTGATTTGAGTCTATTGCAAATTTTATCTTAATTTAAAAGACTAAGTTATTTCTTACTAATGGGTAAGACGGGGAATCGAACCCACGACTTTCTGCGTGCAAGGCAGGTGTGCATACCATTGTACCACGGATATATGTATGTATGTTGAAAGCAAAATCGGTCAAACAAACAAATAACATACATATGGACATTATATACTGAGTGGATTAGGGTATACTAATGTTTAGCCCATCTTGGGCACCACCTTAGCCGTGATCAATGTTAGCCACATATTGTGGTAAACTCTATGAGTAGTGTTATGCTGTGCGGCATGTCCTTCCGACTTGGCGGAGGTTCCATAGCATTTATTTGATAGAAATCTTCCGTGAAAAATGGTTGTTATTTTCTTAATGGTTTTTTGCCCTCAGACAAAAAATATTCCTAATGTACATTGAAAATGTAAATAAATATACAAAATTTTGTAAAGAATTTGACACTTTTGACACATTACAACACCCCTATGTCAGCTGGGTATTGCTTTTACATTGAATTGTTATACGATGGTTCTGGTAATAGGCCTATTGACAATCGGAAACCGGAATTATAAATTTCGAATATTTCCGACGATTCCCTTTACTGTAAATCAATACTGTAAATCAACTATCACTTTCAATTAGGTCACAATTTGTCCATATATTTAACTATTTAATTATTTATATAACACGGAATGTGACAAAAAGTCCTTGACAACGCCGCCTATCAAATTGTTTAATTATTTAACAATAACACATAATCACTTTTTAATTTAGTAACACACCTTATTGTCCTAAAATAAAAAAAATGTTCTCTAAAATTAATACTAAACAAGAACAAACAGGCAAACGCATGTACATAAATACTTGTGTATATCACGGCACAGTCCTTGTTCTTTGAATTCAATTCGAAAACCCCTTATGTCCCAGTTCATTAGAATTGGCGAATGATGGTCGTCGGTCGTGCTATGGGAATATAACTATGAATGTGTGCTGTGTACATACATATGTTTTCGTTATGGGTTAATTGAGTTCTAATACACTTACCAAAAGTTTTGCAAAATTTTACTGAAGGTAAAATGCCTTGCTAAAATATTCCCTTTGTCATGACGTTGTGGTTGGTTATGGGCAATTAACCAATTGGGTTTTTGTGTTATGATATGCTTAATTAATTTCAGGGGACTTTAATATTATTTGCTATTTTATTAAATTTTAATATTTTTTCGTGGACACAATTTTCACAAGATTTTTTTTATTTATCAATACTTTTATTTTACTTTAAAAATTTTAGGGATTTTTTTAAATCACAAAGGTTTTTGTGCTATGTTTGATATGGTTTTTTCATTTATTTTATTTTAAGTGAATTATTTATTACAAATCGATACGTGTTTCATTGACTGATATGGTTGTAATTCGGTAATTATATTAATTTAACACTACAGTTATTTAATTATTATATTTTCAATATTTTATGATGTACTTGACATTTCCCACATTATGCCACCTTGTGGTTGAGGGGCTTTTTTAGTACCAGTCGGTTAAATGATTTAAAATTCTCTGTGTTATTTTTTATTCCCCAGACACAACTTTCTTGTTCAAACAAAAACAACAATGTTTCCCCTTCATGATATGGGGATGGACAATTACAATGAATGGCCTTTGTTTTATTTTGTTTAATTATTCTCAAGTAATCCTTGACGTGGTTTAGCACTTTAATTTTTACCACAATTTGGCAAGGTTTTCAGCAAACCCCGCAACAACAAACTATAATCCACATTTTTGTGTAACAAATGTTGTTGTGGCACGTCCATCAAAAACACGAAACTCCGTTTTCTTTTGCCATTTTAACGAAAGACACACGAGAAAAACGCATAGGAATTTTGGAATTTTTTCCACGGATTCAAGCAATAATGACCGACAACGAAACTAACATTTCAATACAAATGGCCAACAAGCAAAACGAACGAGTATAAAATAAGAAGCTAAGCCAACATGCTTGGCCATACACGATTATTGTTAAGGTATGTAGAGAGTGGCTACTTGGCTGGATGTCTGTCTGTCTAACGCGTTTGGTTAACGAGGATATACGAAAAAACGACACCGAAAAACACAGAAAGGAAATTTTTTGTTGTGAAAATTTGTTTCGATTCTTTTGTTAAATGACAATTTATTTTTTATTTTTTTGTTTCTTCACTTTCACAAGTTTACTTTGATTCCATAAACCACATTCTTTGGATATTTTTTTCTTTAATTAATTTTATTTATTTTCCTTTATTTAATTAACAAGCCTTCCTTTAGATAAACACCGTAAACAACATGGCAACACTGGTGCGCACGCCAACACAACAAACCGTCATTACTTTTATATACATAACACTCCGACGGATGAGCTAAAACTGAATTTTTGGGTAAAAGTTTTGTTGTCGCAAAGGACATCGGGTTTTGTTTTGTTGCTTTCGCCGCAAGAATATTACACGTACACACGGCGTATACGCAATTCAAGAGTGTGCCCATCGAAGAGTAGCAAATTCAACACACTCCCCCATAAACACATACACACACACACACCGACACACTCTCCTTCTCTGTGAAAAAGATACGCATTGTGAAAATTCAACACAACCGCGTGCTAGTCGTTTGGATTGCGAAAAACAAACGACAGGTCTCTCAATTACTCTCATTAGCAAGGGAAAAAGTCTCCACTATTTTTAGAGCATACTTTTAGGCACTCACCACTAATGGCTGAATACAATACTTAGCTCTCCAAATACAGAAAGCTTCGAATGCTCTCCCACAAACCACGAATCATCTTAAAGAGAATGAGACTCAAAAACACACACAGGGAAACTCAACTCTCTTTCTCTCCGATTTCGTTTTTATTATTTTCCTTAGATTTCGTTGTTTTTAAGTAAAACCGAAAAATAAACCAAAAAGTCCATCATCGTCATAACAAAGTTATTAAACATTAACTTAATGGCCATCAAACATCAAAAATATTACTTTTTTTTTTTTGAAATATTTCCAAGCTGCTTTTTATTTGGCCACAAGATTTTTAACTTGAAATCCAAATAATTGGTGCATGTTTAGCTTTAAAAAAAACAATTACATGTTTTTCTTTTAAGGGATTTTCTTGGTTTTACTGTATGTGTTTTCTGTTTTGTTGTTGTTTTTTTTTTGTTTCTTTGGCTCCTTGTGGCCTTTCAACTTTCGTTAGCTACTCGATATTATTCGTAAGCAAGTGGCCGTTATGCGGTTATTAAACAATTTGTTGCATGAACATATTAAGCGATAATTTCAACACGTTTTAAAAATTCCTTGAGAGTCATGGATGTATGAGTATGTAGACGTTGTTGTAACAAACCTACCAAAAATACCAATACGAAATATAGAACAACAATGTCATTACGTCGTATAATTTGTTGACTTAGGTTAACTTTTTTGTAGGGGGAGGGAGGCAATTAAAGATGACCTCAGCTATAACAACTATTATAAAGTGATGAGCCGCCCAATGTGTATGTTACGTACAGTGGTAAAAAGGGATGAGCGGAAAGGGATGGCATGTGATATAACGCGTCATATCACCTGTCGTCGTGGAAAACAATACACATATGTATGGTAAAAACCAAAAATGTTTTACGATCGATGTTAACATATTCTGTATACTATGATTGTAATTCTTTAAAATGAAGTGTTTTAGAAGGGATCCCATAATGTCGGCCATTAAAAATAATTTACGTCAATGTAGAAAAATGGGTAAAAATTGGTTGAAGCCAAATTTTTTTATGTTCCCTTCCGATTTCTGGCTTAACCTTACATTTTATAGACCTATGCCCAAAGAAAGAATCAAAGAATACTCAACAGGGAACATGATACTAGTATATGATTTTTCGATATATCCACTGCATCCACCTAAAATTGATGCTGACATTTTGAAGAGGGAATTTCGGTTTTTTTTTTAATTTTTTTTTTTAATAATCCAGACGCGCAACGAGATAATATTAAAAACTCATAATTGGATTATAGAAATCTTGATTTTACATCGTTTTATGTATATTTCATGAGTGTGGTCCATACAGCATCCTAGTAATTGAATACTAAAGACCAACATTTGATTCGTGAATTTTCTTAAAAAACTTATATTTTGTGTGTAAATTTTACAAATGTCATTGAATTTACTTTGAACCCGCGTGAATTTAGATTTTTTCCGCAAAGGATGTAATGAGCCCTTCCGCGATCGAATCCATCCATTAAAACCGCGAATATACATAGATACCTTGAAAATAGGAAAATCTAATACTAAACCGCGATTTTCTTTAAAAATTTTTACGTAAATGAAATCCCTTCTACAGGATTATAATATTTGCGAAAACACGTGTCATAAATTACAGGGATATGCAAGTAATATGGGTATCTTACGCAAAATAGAATGTGGAGGCACATTAGCGGTGCTTAAAGAATCTATTTGAAATATGTGTATATTGATGTATTTTTGATGGGTGCTACTGAAACCGGATGCTCATCAAAATCGTATACATATTGCGCGATTTTTACCCACGTTAAGGTTTTTTGAATTGCGTGATGCAATTTTTTATTTATTTTAATATATACTTCAATTTGATTTTTTACAATAGTTATGTGTTGCCCCAGCGCCTTTAAGGCTTTGTTGGGGCTTACTAGTTCGAATAATCAATTTTGAAAGAACGAAATGATTACATTAAATGTGTGAAATATATACACATGTATGAATATATAAAATTTTCAAATCAGTACAATTACCCAGCTAGCATTTGTTTCTTCAAAAATCACTCTTTTTAGAATCCCTTTGGTGATCAAAAATTGATTAAGTCGATTTATGATCAGAAAGGGACTCGAAAGTGACTCCCTCTAATAATTAAAAAGAGTTCAATTTAAAACACAACAACAAATGTGTAGCAATCACAAATGAATCATTGAGGCGTTTAAAATGTGACTATTTTTTCGTTATTTATAGTCACATTTTGATCTTCATGAAGATTGAAAAATGCTTAATCAAAAAAGGGTCATGCAGGTGTTTGAAAAGTGATTATAATTATGTATCTTCTGATCATATTTTGAACAGATAGGTGACTAAAAACTGATTGTTTTGTTTTATTTTTGTTTGGTTGTAAATAATTCTCATATACACTTTTTATAAAACTTTGATATAAATGTAACGTATAATATTAAGTGTATAGACAAACAAAACACATGTTCAGGTTTTGCCAAGTGAAATGAAGAGGCAGTATACTAACCACCGCGCAACATAAAGGATAATTAAAAGACATAACAAAGCAGAAAAGACAATAAAACAAAGGAAAGGAACAAAAAAGAATAAAAAGAAAAGTTTTTAGTTTATTTCGTCTAAAAAAGTACTCATAAATGAATCCCTAAAGACTAAAAAAAATGACAAAAATGACTCGAAACTAATGCAGAGGAAGACTCATTTGTGATTTGTTTAGAAGAGTCGCCTGAGGTTACGTTTTCCTCCCGACAAAGGAGTCATTTATGATCAGAAAATGAGCTCATATTCCAGCTTTTTAATCGTGCAGACGGATCAAAAAAGACTCGAATTTGATTAAAATTTTCAAAAAATGGTGGCTGGATATGTCAGAAGCATTTGTATATTTATACCCTATACAACAATGTGGAAAAGGGTATTATAAGTTTGTTTTGGTAAAAATTCATGTAACACCACGAAATATTCGTCGGAGACCCCCAATGTGGTATACCAATCTTCATGTCTCGACGAGATAAAGCGATTTTGAGATGTGTGTCTGTCCGTCCGTTCGTCCGTCTGTCTCTCCATTATAAATTGTAAACACGCTCCAGGCCGCAATTATGGACCGATCGTCACGAAATTTTGTATGGAGGTCGGGTACAGATCAGAATAGATCCCTATTCTTATTGGTGATGATCGTGAAATATTTAGCAGTGAAATGGACCAAAAACATAATATTTATCCAATTTTCTAGCGGCACTGTAGGTCTCAATAATATTCCGATCAACGCGTGATTTTAAATAAGGTAAGAGTATATCACAAAGGAGGGCGTTACGAAATAAGTCCCCTATGAAATAACTTCCCAAACTGAAAATTAAATAAGTCCCCAAAATTTTATACACAAAACAACAACAACTATAATTTAAATTTTTGGGGATTTATTTCATTTTTCTGGGGATTTATTTCATACAAAAATGTGGGGACTTATTTCATTATGAAATAACTCCCCAAATTTAGAAATGAAATAAATCCCCAAAAATAATTTGGGGACTTATTTCATTTTTCTAAAATTGCAAATTATATCCCACTGGACTTAACACGCAGTCGTTGTGCTTTCTCATGTAGTTATTGCTTATCAAGTAGTTTTTTGAAGAGCGTCCACTTATCAGTATGGAAGTCGAAATTATTGCCGCTGAGAAAAACGTTCGAAGGTATTATATATTCCAAAATGATTTACACACTACACCTGCATTTGCAGCATAAAAGGTTGCAAATCCAGAGTGAATGTGGAAGATGGAAAGTTAAAACAAGTAAAAAGTGGATACGTTCGGCCGGGCCGAACTTTTTATACCCACCATAAAATAGTCTTAATTAAAATGGAATAATTAGGGTCCTTCGACAATTTTAGGTAGAACAACTTTTCGATAATAGATAGACTCCTACTGCCTCCCACTATAACGCTAATTCCTGATGGCCCACAGGGTCGCTAACAAAAATTTCATCACGCCATAACGCGAAAGTTCGACTGGATCTGTCCTTCGGGGTTCATAATATACTCACCAAGGCCTTTCTTCCCCTAGAGGGATTTTCCGTGCCCCAGACTTTCACCTCCATTTTGTTGCACAGTGTTATCTAATCTAATCTAAAAAAATGTGTTCAGCTAGGTGAAAGGTACCACCTACGGGGCTATATCAAAGAGTCAACCTATCTTTAAATTTTTGGCGGAAAAGTTTTATAGCTGCAGGGAACTTCAAGAGTCAAATTGAGGGTAGTTTCATCGAAACAATGTAGACCCTCAAAAATGGACCCATGTTGACAAATTTTAGTGAAGAAATTTCGTGACCACTGAGATTTTCCGAAAATCGGGAGGTACCGATATATGGGGGCTATACCAAATCATGGACCTATGTTGCCGATGTTTCGAGGAGATGTTTCATAACCAATGAGAACCTCAAATGGCAAATTACAGCTAGTTCGGTTAAAAATTGTAGCTAAAATTCTCAAAATACCGAAAATCGGGAGGTACGGTTATAAGGGGGCCATACCAAAACATGGACCTATGTTGGCGATGTTTGGTGGAGATGTTTCATGACCATTGAGAACCTCAAATGTCAAATTGCAGATAGTTCGGTTACAAATTGTGGCAAAAATTCTCAAAATACCGAAAATCGGGAGGTACCGTTATATGGGGACTATACCAAAACATGGACCTATGCCCATATCCTTTGGGATATAAGTTTGTTGATCACTAGGAACTCTAAGTGCCAAATTATAGCTAATTCGGTATGCAAATGTGGCGAAGAACGTCAAAATACCTCAAATCCGGAGGTACCGTTATATGGGGGCCAGGGACGTAGCCAGGATTTCATTTCGGGGGGGGCCCACCACCAAAATTTTGAAAGTTCATGTTAGCGAAAATGTCTTACTTAGCAAAGATGTAAACCTTATTTTAGACTTATTTTACTGATGAAATAATTTACATTACTATTTTTTAATTCAAATAGCGTAAAGCCAATAATTTTATATTGTTTTTAGAATTTTTTGACAATATGTCACAGTTAATATATGGTCAAAACAATGAATATATTAATAATCCCATATATTTTTGGGCGTCTCATTTATCAAATAATTCACAACTACAGTGAATGTTATGAAATTCAGTGATATCACTTCGGTAAGACCAAAAGAAAGCGAATACAATCGGAAAACCTTAGAAATATCATAATATTCAATTTACAAATATCTTACATTATAATTTTCAAAGATATGTAAAAATCCGATGTCTACTTATCACAAAGAATTTCTGAATGCCAAGAACTTATGCTGAGCAATAGTTAGTCTATCCATCAAGAAATTCTAGCACCTAATAGCGGTTATGTAAATGACAAATTCTGTCGCCAAATCGTGCATCTGTCAATAGACTAATTTTGGCGTCCAATCGTCGGGCTTCACTTGTAGAAATTCTGGTTTCCTATCCTGGATCTTCTCATAAATTGATCAGGAACAAGGGAAACTCTGGAATCCAGTCTTAAATTGAAATGAAATTATGTCGCCCAATCCAAGGTCTATAGCTGTATACATTCTTTTAGCAAAAATGCATAAACACAATTTTTCCTAATCTAAATTTTTTATGCTCTCAGCCTTTAGCCAAAATGTGCCTCATTGAAATAATGGCTTTAGGTCCAAAGTGTGTTTGGAAGAAATCTGTTTCAGAAAACTTGGAGTCGACTTAGCTATGTCCGTTCGTCTGGGTAGCTGCCTGGAGAGCACGATAATTCTCAAACACATCAACCGATTCTGTCCAAAATTTGGCCTTCGTGATATTTTGATCAACTTCGAAGATGGACCAAATCGATCTACACTTTCGGCAAACTTCCGCAGAGTATTTCAAAAATTTTCAGCGAAGTGCAGTTTAAGACCTCCCTGGATAAGCTGTGTAAGCTTAAGACATCAATGACCATGGCTTCACTTCCTTTATGCTAATAATTTAGTTATAAGTAAAAATATGAAATAAATAAATTAATAAAAAGAACTCTCTGGAAACGCTTTGCTTTTTTGCAACAAGTGTTCTCGGGCCGCCCCTATTACTACAGTACAAGTTTTTTAGAGGCAAGTCTATACTTCCAGAGAAAATGGCCCGAAAGCTGCAAAGAACACCTAAGGCAATCATGTGTTGTGGCTAATGCGCACGACAACTTTCGAACCGGATACTGAGTTGGTCCAAACTTTGTTTATCGCAATATTTCAGCGAGCCTTATATACAAAATTAGAAGATGGTGCTTTTCGGTCTACGTCTTCTGGTATTTTCCTCCAAATATCAAGAATTTTAGATAAAGTGGTATGCGCGAGTTTTCTTGAACGGAGCAACAGATTTGGTCCATACTTTGGATATAGTAATATGTTTTCCAAACTTAGTTTTTGCTCGAAAATGGGGTACCTCCCTCACAAACCTTCAAAATAGTTCTTTAAGTGCAGTTTAAGGTGTATTTGAGGATCTTTAGAAATTTTTACTGAAGGTATTCCTTGTGTTTAGAGCGGTATTATGTTTTTCGTGGGCAAGTCCATATTTCCTGACATTAGGGTCAAAAGGTGAAAATTATGCTGTTGCGAACTGAAATGACTGGTGGGCGCAATATCTTTTAATATGAATGACTGCCAAAATAAGATCTACTCCCAAAATGAACTATATCGGTCCGGTCCATTTCTCCATACCTCCTCCGCAACACTTGTGATCAATGATACAAATCCATATTTTTTATTACAAGTTTACATATTCCTTGAACAATTTAAAACATTTTAATTTAATTTATTCGAATTTTAATTTAATTTATTCGGGATCGAAAATCATTTCGGGGGGGGCCCGGGCCCCCCGGCCCCCCCCCCCCCTGGCTACGTCGGTGATGGGGGCTATACCAAAGAGTGGACCGATATAGTCCATCTTCAAACTTGACCTGCCTATGGAAAAAAGACCCTCGGGTGCAAAATTTCAGCACTCTATCTCAATTATTGCGGGCGCTAGAGTGATTACAACAGAAGGACAGACGGACATGGCTAGATCGTCTTAGAATTTTATCCTGATCAAGAATATATACTTTATAGGGTCGCAAATGATTAGTTCGATGTGTTACAAACGGAATGACACACTTAATATACCCTCCATACTATGGTGGAGGGTATAAAAATATGGAGCTTAATCATTATAATGAAGAAGGAATATATATAACTAAAAGCATAGGGAAATATGATTGTGAAAGTAAATCGTTTTCGATGAATGGTAGTACGAGTAGTTGTTTGTAGGAAAAAGGACGTGTCTTGGTTTCAAGTTAAAAATTCGCGCAAATTTTTAACTTGATACCAAGACACGTCCTTTTTCCCACAAACAACTACTCGTACTACCATTCATCCTATTTGATCGTAAATTGTTTTGTTGTGAAAATAGGTTGATAATTTGGTATGAAACAAATATTCGCGCGAATTAATATTTCAAAGCATTGAATATGTATCTTTATTAAAAAAAGAAAAAAATATTCCTATGAAAGACAGTGAAATAGATAAGTCAACAGAGTTATTGCAAAACTTTAAGATAACGGTTAAAATCTTTTTAATTTTGATAATATATGAGAGAAACGGCATGTATACAAATGTGGTACCAAAAGTAGATATTTTCCAAGAGGAAATTCGAAAAGTTTGTTTTTCAGATGAAAATAAAATCTTTGAAAAATAACTCAATTGCAGAACAAAATAACTTCTTCAAGTGGCCTTGTTGCCTAGAAAATTTGTATCTAAATTGATGTTCGATAACTGTATATGTTATCAATTACTATTTTTACTGAAAGTTTTTGGGGAATTATTTCATTTGTAAAATTGGGGACTTGTTTCATAATGAAATAAGTCCCCAAATTTGGGGAATTATTTCATTTTATTTTGGGGAGTTATTTCACTTGGTTGGGGAGTTATTTCATTTAAGTTTTTGGGGACTTATTTCATTATGAAATAACGCCCCTAATTTGGGAACTTACTTCATTTTCAGTTTGGGGACTTATTTCATTGGGGACTTATTTCGTAACGCCCAAAGGAGAAGCTTGCAATTTGAGATGGCGATCGGATAATATTTAGAGGGTTAAATGGACCAAAACTTTTGTGTGAAAAATTCTTAATTTTCTTAATTCCTGGAAGTGACATTCCGGACAAGTGAGATATACTTGAAAGTGGAACGCTTGACCTTTCAATTGATGCCAATTATGTTGGTGTGCATGATCAGATAACAGAGTTACAGCCTAATATATTCCGTTATTTGTTTGTAATGTAATAATAAACTCGCTAGAAGTCGCAATTGTACATCAATAGTCACGAAATTTTGCACCGGGTAAGAGTATAGGTCGAAAATGATGCCTACAATTGTGAATGATGATCTGATATTCTTTAGCGGGTGAAATGGACCATTACTTTTGTATGACAAATATAAAATTTTTATTTTTGGTCGATATTTTAATTCCTTGAGGACATATGAGGCGCTCAGCGCCAAAACGGCCTAACCCACATTTTCAAAAAAATCAAACTGACTATGCTGGACGAACCTGAACCTTTTGTAATATATACTTAAAAAATCCCCAATTGCATAGGTTAACCCTATGTTATTCTACATGCCGTAAACTGTTTTTCCTTTACTGAAAGTTTGAAAAAATGTGGACGCCAAAATGGCCTAAGCCATATAGGCAATATCGAATACTGGAAATAAAAAAATGCGTGTGGGTTAGGCCAAAAACGCATGTTACGTTTTAGTCAGGAGTATATTTGACAAACAAAAAGACAAACAAAAAGATAAGCGATGTTGTCTGTGTAAACAAACAACTTCTAATATTCAACATTTTGTATCATGCCCCAATTTAAAAACCCTAGAAAGAATGCACTTACCACATACAAATATCGTAGAGTTACTAAAAAATTTAAGTAATGACAATAAAAAATATCTCATTGATTTTCTGAAAATTTGCAACCTTTACTATTCCATTTAAGAATAATAATTCATTTAAATTTAAATTTTATTATATGTATTAAGTTTACAAATGTTTAATTAATAAATACCTGTGAAAGCTTAAGACCTCAGTTGTCATGGCTTCACTTCCTTTATGCTTATAATTTAGTTATAAGTATAAATATGAAATAAATAAATAAATAAATAAATAAATTTTCGAGAATAATTTGTAAGTAAACACCAAAGGTTATGTAAGGTTATAATGTGGTGGCCAAAACCGTAACATAAGAATGAACACTATTTGCACATACATGGTCAATAATTCGGCCTTCTCAGTGGAACGGATAGACCACAAATTTTTAGTGTCTGGCCATTCATGCCTACCATGCGATCAAGATGTTGGTCTCATTGAAAAGGAAATAAATATTATAAGGGCATTTTTACGCCTGATGATTGGGATCGTGTAATCCTCACGGCAAAAAGGGAACCATGACACTTGGTAAAGATGACGACAGATAAAATAAAAAGCATATCCTCAATTGAGAAACAAGTATCAAACAGAAAAATCTCCGAAGACAAGACTTCAAAAGTTGAATGGCTTATGATTCAGTGCCTTCGATTCCAAAATGCGAAGCCATTTATAATTCAATACAAATATTCAAATAACATATATGTTTTATTTCAAGAAGTTAATATCCCAAAAAGGAACTCCAGCAAGTACGTAAATTTTGAATTGGAACCGCTTTATCCGGGAGGAAGATTCATTAAAGCTGCAAAGTTTAAGGATTTACAGAAACTCAAAGGGTAAATCTTGAATTTTATAATAATTTAAAAACAAATTCGAGAGCCGAAGAAGAAGATATCCAGGAAGAAGACCAATAATTTTTATTAATATGTATCAATTAAAACGCTCACAGTTATTTTTATTATTCATCTGCATAACTTTTGTTTTAATAAATGGAGACAAAATGGCCTAACCCTCAGTTCCTATCAATATATATTTATAATATATATATTTATAATGGATGCCAAAACGGCCTAAGCCACTTTAATTTTTTTATTAACTGATTAAAACAGTCTTTATCTATGTAAACTAATACCTAATGATTAACCTAAAACAAATATTACAACTAATATGTATTTATGATTAATAAAAAAATTATAAAAATATTTTAAAAATTTGTTTTCTTTCAACTTCGTTTTTCTCAGAACCATTTCTATGTGGGTTAGGCCGTTTTGGCGCTGAGCGCCTCATATATATATCGCAAAGTAGCCTACATATGGAAAAAAACTAGTTGCCTTTCGTCTGATGTAAATTGCAATAAAGTGTTTGCTAGATAACGGGCCTACTGCCTAATATATAATGGGTTCTGTGTAGAGAACCACATTTTTATCCCATGCTACATATTGTCTCTCCAAAAGTTTATGTAACACCACGAAATATTCGTCCTAGACCCCTTATTTGGTATGCCAAAATTCATATCTCGACGAGATAAAGCGATTTAGCGATGTGTGTCCGTCCATTAGAAATTGTAAACAAGCTTAAGACCGCAATTATGGACGGGCCAAAATAGAAATGATTAATTATTGGTGATGATCGTGAAATGTTCAGGGGATGAAATAGACCAAAAACAAAATTTTAACCAATTTTGTAGCGGCTCTGTAGGTCAAAATAATAACCCGCAAAATTTTAAACAAAGTTTGAGTTTATGATGAAGAAGAAGTGTACAAACCAACGTAAAGATCAGATAATACTTAGCGGGTTAAATGGAAACTTTTGTGTGAAATTGGTAAAAATTAAACAACGAAAGTAGTAGTACTACATCAGTGGGTTTCATTACATTTTAGTTTGTGTGAACTAAATTTTCCTTTCCTGCTACAAAAATGTCTGTAATGCTAGATAACTTTTTTGTTTTTGGTCATAATCATTATATATTACATCTCTGATATTTGATAATTAAATTTTCACAGTCATTGAAAAGAAGTTCCGTGGAGAGCGATTGTCCAGGGATAGTGGTATAGGGTATCTCATGGTCGGCTCCGTCCGACTATAGACTTTTCTTACTTGTTTTTATTTTATGTTTTTATTTCGCCCCCTGCTGGATTTGATCTTGCTACTTCCGATTTGTAGCCGAATATGTCCACTCACAAATCAAAAATACCACATACCCTTATAAAGCATGAACAAATAATATGAAATGCATTGTCATTTTTTCCCTACAGTTAAAAAGTATGTGAGATGCCAAAGTCTGTAGAAATGACACACAATACATTAAAGTACCTAAAAGACATGTTTCAGGTATAACCGACACTTGAAAGAAATCAAAAAGTACTGTGCAAAAGTGGTCCTGGCAGTAAACAAGATATCAAGTCTATTGTATCACCGTCATTATGTAAAGTTGACTTAGACCACTGATGGGCAGAAATGCTCTGCCTCACACACAAAAGTGTAAAAAATACATGAGTCTCTCGCAATTTGCCCACCATTGACTTAGACAGAGAAAGAGAATACGTTTGAAACTACGATCAATTAAAAAAAGGAAAAAAAAATATTACGAAATATCCGATATACTACTTCAATAATATAATAAATCGAATACATGTGACAGCAGAAAAGTGCGCCTATTTACTACACAAATATACTAACATACACATGTACAATCGTTTTGTTTACATTCAGATTTACTAACAGAAAATAAAAGCTTTCATAAGAAATGTTATTGTTCTTTTCAATTATATTGAAAAGCTTCATGTTAATGATAAAGTTTGGTATTAATGTTAACATAATATGCTCTGCTAAACTTGAAATAATGGGAAATGTAAAGTTGATTTGAACAAGTATAACACAATTTTGTGCAAAAGTACGTCGAAATAAAAGAAAACATACAAATGTATTATAAATAATGCGTAAGGAGGAAAATTTAGGAAATTACATAAAGACCATAACAATGCAATTTCCAATGACAATAAACAGCAAACTAAGAAAAACTTTACGTGTACTAACTGAATGTTGTTTTAAAAAAGTTTTTCGTAGGCGGCCGTTTGTCACGAAACAATGCAATATTTTTCACCAAAAAATTACCGAAAGTAGATCAAGGTGCAGTAACATCTTTAAAAAAGTCTCCTAATTTTCTTGAAAAAAAATAAAAATAATAAAAAATTGAGTTTTTTTGGGCTGCACGACTTACCCTCAAGTCTAGAGGCATTAAAATTATTTAAGGGGTGACCCCTACTTGTTAATTTAAAAAAGTCGAAAATTTAGTTTTTGACTTATTTTAAACTATATGTAGCATAGAAAATGCTTGTCACAGTGGTGCATTGGTATGTACACACGTCTTGCATTCAGAAGGTCGGCTGTTCGATTCCCAGGCCAGACAATAACAAATTTTCAACGGTGACAAAATTACACCTCGGGGTAATGTTAGCGATATTTCCTGAGTATTTCAGCCATGTTAAAATTATATACAGTTAGTATTAGTTGAGTGAATATGAATCGGGCTGCAATCGTTGTCCCTTGTGGCATGTTAGTGAAACAAAAATTAGCACAGCAACTGTGATAAAATTTTCATACAAACTAAAAACGTGTTTTTTTAAACGACATTTTTAAATCGGTGCCAGCTGTTGCTCGAAAACTAATGAAGCGATTTCATAAATATTTTTGGGCTTATCAAGGACATTAAAATAAAATCCATCATCGATACAAAATAAGCCGTTTTATAAAAAGAAAAACATTTTAAGAAAAAAAATCCAGTTTTTTGAGCAAAAAAATGAAATTTTGGAACAACTCTAGCTTAGTAAAAACTCTCCGATTTTTTTGAAATTTTTTCCTTAGGTAGATATTGTTGCTTGGGTGACGTAGGGGATGGAAGATACCAAGCAACGGTCCTGACCGGTTTTAACATGGCAAAGCCCAGGATTTATCTTGGTCCCTCTTTCATCTCAAGTGGACACTGACCTCCCCGTGGTGTCACCTGGGGAACTGTCTTTAACACCCGTTAAAGGTAGTGAGCTAACATGTGCCGCGCGTTCTCCCATAAGAACGTTAAAAACTTGGGTTTGGGCGTCGGGTTAAAAACCCTCCCCTAGAAAAAACAGCATACTATGAAAAAACGAAAGAAAAACCATTAAGGACCATGATCTGCGAATATGCACCTGGAATGTTCGCACTCTTTATAGAGAAGGTGCAGTCTTCGCATTGGCAGACGTACTTGAAAAGTACAAGGCCGATATTACTGCCATACAGGAAATACGATGGATTGGGAAAGGCGTCACAACAACACCTAAAGGTGATGCACTGTATTATAGCTGCCATGACGTAAAGCATGAGTTTGGTTGCGGATTTGTAGTTAGTCGGAGACTAAAACTACTGGTATCCAGCTTCACTCCAGTGAATGAAAGACTTGCTGCAATTCGAATAAAAGCTAAATTCTTCAACATCAGCTTTATTTGCGCTCATGCTCCCACTGAAGAAAAGGACGAACAGACCAAAGATATATTTTACGAGCGCTTAGAAGAAACATATGACAGTTGCCCTGCCCATGACATTAAAATCATTCTAGGCGATTTTAATGCCATAATTGGAAAGGAGAATATCTTTGGCCCAACAGTCGGAAAATTCAGCCTCCACAGTGAAACATCTGACAATGGTATGAGGCTGATAGACTTTGCAGCTGCAAAAAAACATGGTAGCAGTAAAAGATTTAATCATCTCGATATTCATAAGGGCACCTGGCTGTCTCCAGATCAGAAAACAAGAAATCAAATTGATCATGTTGTGATAGATGGAAGACATTCATCGAGCGTGTTGGATGTACGATCGTTCCGAGGCGCAAACATTGATTCGGACCACTACCTTGTTGCAGCAAAGGTACGCACCCGCTTAAACGTAGCAAACAAAGTACGAACAGACACAACACGAAAGTTAGACATCGGTAAGCTGTAATCACAACAGATAGCCACAGCATATTCCACTCAACTAGCCCAATTGCTTAATCAAAGCACTCCTCATCCCGATAACATATCAGCGCAATGGCAAAGCATTGCCCACTCCATGCAAACAGCCGCAAAATCCATACTTGGATACCAGAGGCCTCCACCAAGGAATCCATGGTATGATCAGGAGTGTCGTGCTGCCACCGAAGAGAATAATGCGGCATAAAGGGCTACTTTACAATCCGTAGCAACGTGTAGCGCACGAGAGAGATACAGGGAGGAACAGCTCGGCTCCGCAGGAAAAAGAGGGAGATGGAAAAGCGGGAGGCGGAAAAAATCGAGATGTACAGGAGCCAGAATGAAGTCCGAAAATTCTACCAAAGAGTCAAGCATCAAACTGATGGCTTTGGTACAGGCACATCCTCCTGTAGAGACCAGCAAGGTAATTTGGTAACTGATACAGATAGTGTACTCAGGATATGGAAAGAACATTTTTCAAAACTGTTGGTATCCAATAGCAGCGAAGACGACGAAGATACCATAGTCCCAATCCCAGAAGATGGTATTGAATGTATACCGCCCAGCCAAGATGAGGTAAAGACAGCAATAAATCGGCTGAAGAATAATAAGGCAGCAGGAGCCGATGGCTTACCAGCCGAGCTGTTCAAAACCGGAGGCGACACGCTGATAAGGTGTATTCATCAGCTAGTTAGCACCATCTGGCAGGAAAAACGAGTACCCGACGATTGGAACCTGAGTATCCTGTGCCCCGTCCACAAGAAGGGAGATAAGACTGTATGCTCTAACTATAGGGGCATAAGTATACTCCCTATTGCCTACAAGATCGTGTCAGGGATATTGTGAGAACGGCTAAAGCCTATGGTCAACGAGATAATTGGACCATACCAATGCGGCTTTAGACCTGGCAAGTCCACCATTGACCAGATATTTACCCTGCGGCAAATCCTGGAGAAGACCCAAGAGATGCAGATCGACACCTACCACCTTTTTGTCGATTATAAAGCAGCCTGCGACAGCCCGCTGCGTTCAAAGGTATTCCAAGCCATGTCTGAATTTGGTATCCCCGCAAAGCTCATCCGTCTTTGCAAAATGACTTTAACTGACACGATGTCCTCAGTTAAAATAGGGAAGAACCTCTCCGAAGAGTTTGGTACCAAAAAAGGTTTCAGACAAGGAGACAGCCTTTCGTGTGATCTCTTTAACATCCTGCTGGAAAAGGTTATACGAGAGGCAAACGTCGAAGGAAGTGGCACAATCTACACCAATAGTCACATGTTACTTGCTTATGCTGATGATATAGACATCATAGGCCGATCAGTAAAAGAAGTAACTGATACCTTTATGAAGGTCGAAGGAGAATCTGCTAAAGTGGGTCTGGCGGTAAACGGTGAGAAGACCAAGTTGATGGTGTCGACGCCCAATGCGTCCATTGAGCTCGGGCCGAATGTGGAAGTTGGTTCCTATAATATTGAGGTAGTAAAAGACTTCGTCTACCTCGGCACCTCCGTAAACACAACAAACGACATCAGTTGTGAAATAAAAAGAAGAATTGTATTGGCCAACAGATGTTACTTTGGTTTAAGTAAGCAGTTTAAAAACAAAGCCACATCTCGTCAAACAAAAATAACGCTCTACAAAACACTGATACTACCCGTGCTGATGTATGGCTCCGAAGCCTGGGTACTTGCGCAAGCAGACATGGCAGTGCTTGGTGTGTTTGAGAGAAAAATTCTTCGAAAGATCTAGGGACCAATCTGCGTTGACGGTGAATATCGACGTCGCATTAACCACGAGCTCTATCTGCTGTACAACGACATCAATATTGTTAAACGTATCGAGATGCAGCGATTGCGTTGGCTAGGCCATATCATAAGAATGAGCGATGATGACCCCGCTAAAAAGGTGTATAAACACGGACCGCTTGGTGGTGCACGCAAAATTGGCAGGCCAAGGAATAGATGGCGCAAATAAGTGGATGATGAGATGAAAAGGCGCGAAGCAACAAATAGAGAGAATTGGAGATCTTTTCTTAGTTCGGCCTATAGAACAAATGTTCTGTAATGGGCCAGCTAAGTAAGTAAGTAGATATTGTTGCGCTGATCTCGGGAATGCATAATTTTCTTGGGGGACGGACCCGGTTACCCGTTTATTGAACCCGAAAGTCCGGGTACAAAATCCGGGTTAGACCCACCTCTACTAAACCGATTGCTACAAAAAGGGGACCATTGTAAAGCTTATGGAAATACCTGCCCAAAAGGTGGTCATATACTCGCGTTATTACCCGATATTCAGGTAATATAGCCCAAAACCCAAATTATGGATCCGAATTTTTCCATAAAACCATCAAAAAGTAAAAAATGAGCCCATTATTGGCGCCCGCTTAATGTATGCCAGATTATAGCTCACACTCTAAACTTTCAAAAATTGTGTTTTAAGTTGACAATTTAAATTTGACTTCCCAACTTAAAAAGATTATTACATATTTTGCAAACAACTAGCTTGATATCAGTCTTAAATTTCTGTGAAATATCAACTAGGATTTGAAGACCTGTTGTGCTTCATAAACTCAAAAAACTTTTGTGTGGTATTATGCGAAACTCATAGTAAATGAGCTGTAACTCGTCGAGTTTTAGATATATCAGCATGAAAATTTTACGCAAGATAAAGTAGAAGTCGTAGAAAAACTAGAAATTGCTAACTAAGAAAACGCATTTTTTGAGTTATGCCACTCTTTGAGTAAATGAGCGATATGTGTCTATGGAAAAATTTAATGTTTTAAATTGAACAACATTTTTTAGATTATACTTTTTTCTCTAAAAAGCTGGTCTTCGGCAGGGGATTTAAGACTTTCTCCTATGGACAGGTGCAAATCTAGGGAACGGGAACAAAATGTTATTTAAAATTAAAATTATTTCTATATATAGACGGCCTTCGGCCGGGCATTTAAGACTTTCTCCTATGGACAGGGAAAGGGAACAAAATGTTCTTTTAAATTATAATTTTTTCTCTAAATAGCCACTTAGAAAACCCGGTCCATTTCTCTGGATCCAGAGAAGGTACTACAACATATAGCACCATTTTGGGAAGGTTAATGTGTGAGCTACAATCCAGCTTCCATAATGGGCCCCTTTGCGCCTTTTGGGGGTTTTATCGAAATATCCGCGTCCAAAAATCAGTTTTTGAGCTGTATAGCCTGAACACGAGAAGGTAGAGGCGGGTCTAACCCGGGTTTTTAACCGGGATTTTCGGGTCCAATAACCGGGTCCATCCCTCAAGAAAATTATACATTCCCGTGATCAGCGCAACAATATCCATCTCCGGAAAATTTTCAAAAAAATCGGAGAGTTTTTACTAAACTAGAGTTAAGCGAAATTTTTAATTTTTCTGTCTGCCATTTCCGTAAAACTTAATATTTAAAAAAACTATCGGTGAGGGACAAGAATTTAATTTTCAGAAAATTCAAAATGTAGATAAAGATGTGCTATTTCAGATGAAAAAATCTACCAACAACGTTTCGTAGTTTTCTTGAAAAAAATCAAGACAAATAGTTTTTATTGGGCTTTAAAGTTATTGTTAAAGTAATAATGAAAAAGAAGTAAATCCTTATGATCCAATTTTAGGCAAAACGGGGTATGTGGGCAATATTTTTGAAAATTTAACTAAGTTGAAGCCAAGGTTTACGTATTTATAACTCGCGAATTGTGGTTGTACATTATACAAATTAAATGCTTTGGGATAAAATGAAAAGTTTCTAGACTTGGAAAAAAATATTGGCGGTAAAAGTTCACGGTGTTTTTGAAGCAAGTTTAAATCGAAGGTGCTTGCACCTGTAAAGTTTTTGCGGATTCTGAAACTACAATGTTCATAGATGAGAAAAATCAAAAAAACAAAAAAAAATCGCCGGAGCGCTTTTTAAATAAATCGCGAATTAAGTTGGCAGTTTTAAGGGTTTTTAGGTTCTCACGATTTTACTTAGAAACCGCAAGTCCCATCAAAATGGGACTAAAGAAAATGTTGTAGCTATGAAAATTCTCTACAAGATTAATCCTAATGTTATTCTCGTCGGTTTTACCGTTTTTGAGGTATAGAAGTTCAAATTGGGACAATTCAAATTCAATTGAATTCTGTATCGCCTCTTATAAAATAATGTCATGACTGCAAATTCCCAACTTAAACTTATATATCTAAAAAATGGTACAACCTAGGATAAGTTAAATAAGCCAGTCTTGTAGAGAATGTTCACAGGTTTAAGATTTCCTCAGGTCCCATATCGATAAGACTTGCCGTATTCAAGCAAAATCGCGAAACGCCAACAAAAAAATACTAAAAATGTAAACTGAGTTTCTCTATCTCAAAAATGGTACAGCCTGGGAAAAATCATAAACATCACTCCTCTAGAAAATTTTCACAGCTACAAAATTTTTTTAGCTCCATTTCGATTGGACTTGCGGTTTCCAAGGAAATTCGTGAAAACCTAAAAAACACATAAAAATGTGAATTTTGACCGCGATTTATTTAAAAATCCCTACAGCGATTTTTTGTTGTTTTTGGATTTTTCTCATCAATGAACATTGCTGTTTCAGAATTCACAAAACTTCCCCTGTGTAAGCAGTTTTCATTAAGTTAAGGCGCACCCTTCATGACATTGTTTTTATAAGGGGGCGACACAGTCAGTGCATTGTCCCAATTTGAACATCAATATCTCAAAAATGGTTAAACCTACGAAAATACCATAAAGGTCAATCTTGTAGAGAATTTTGATAACTACAACATTTTTGTTAGTCTTATTATGATAGGACTTGCTGTTTCCAAATAAAAGTGCCAACTTGAATCCCGATTTATTTAAAAAGTGCTGATTTTTGATTTTTCTCATCTATGAACATTGTAGTTTCAGAATCCAAAAAAACTTACCAGGTGCAAGCACCTTCCATTTAAATTTGCTTCAAGAGCACCGTGAGTTCATTGGCGTGGAAGCTGTGGATGTATTTATGTTAAAAAATGGGTTGAAAAAATTAGTAAAAATTTGTGATTAAACCACAATTTTCATATTTCTCCTGTCAAAGTAAAAATAGAAGCCAACTAAATAAGGATCATCTCACCAATGAATAACTTTTTAAAATTTGATCTGCGTCTACCATTAAATGATGCTGATATTTTGAAGCCAGATTTTAAGTGTTTTTTGAAATTTTCTTCTAACAGGTTTTTCAAAAAATCATGTATATGATTGATTCTTAGTTATTTGATATATGTGTTGCTTTACAAAAATCTGTATGCAAATACGAAAATTTTGTGCGAACATTACCCGTGAAAATCCATCTACAAAAACGCGAGATACGAGAAATTACACGGTAGGAAATTCACCTAAAATTGTTTTTGAAAATATCGCTTATTTTATCGCGTTTTGGGGGGGTCGTTTCCATTGCAATAAAAAAACTAGTGCAGCATCTTCTTTTTTACGCAAACAGAGATTTAAAAACTTCACTCCTAAGGGAGCTATATTCATTTTATTCCAAACAAGTAAAAAAGTGTTAGTCGGCTTTGCCGGCAGATATATACCCTCAGCCAACGTGAAGCGAAACTTTCACCTCCGGACAGATCGAATGTATTTAAGGTCTCTTCAGAATTTTGTGGCCCTTTTCGGACATTTGAACCAAATCGGTTAAGCAGTTCGAGAGTTATCGTGCTCTCCGACCGCCACATATGGTGACAATGGGGTTTTTTACACCATTCGGGCTATTTTCCCAAGAAATATGGACTTGCCTCTGAAAAAACTTTTACCGTCGTAATGGAGGTAACGAATGCAAATCGCTTCAACAAAAATCAAAGTGATTCGAGAACAGGCCTTAAAGTGAACTTATCCGAAATTTTGTGTGAGAGTTACCAGAAGGAGTAGACAAATATAGTTCATATTCGAACCTGATATATATCTGGTAGATATTTTAGGATGTGCAATGTATGGATTACATCGGTCGCTCCCTTCAAGAGTTATCGTGCGCAAAGTTTTTCCGAACATTTTTAAAGTTTTCTGGGGGAGGTACCTGAAGGAGTGGACCGATATAGCCCATCTTCGAATTTAAACTATGTTTTGATAAAATATTACGAAGGCCAAATTTTGCACCGAATCGACAGATCCATTCGAGAGTTATCTTGCGCTCCAACCACTACACAGGGTGTCATAGGGGCTTTTTGCACCTTTCCGGTCATTTTCTCAGGAAGTATGGAATTGCCCCTGATAGAACTTGTACCGTCGTATGGGGGAAGGTGAAGACAAGTTGTTGCAAAAAAAATCAGAGCGATTCGAGGGCAGGTTCTAAACTGAACTTATCCGAAATTTTGTGTGTGAGGTTACCGAAGGAGTGGGCCGATTGAGTCCATATTGGAACCTCATCTAAGTCTGGTAGAAATTTCACGATGTGCAAAGTATGGACTAAATCTGTTACTCCCTTCAAGAGTTGTCGCTCCCACAAATTTTCCGAACATTTTGGAACTTTTGTGGGGTTGGTACCGGAAGGAATGGACCGATATAGCTCATCTTTGAACTTAAACTAAGTTTGGACAAAATATTACGAAAGCCAAAATTTTAACCGAATCGGTTCATCCGTTCGAGAGTTATCGTGCGCACCAGCCAGACAGACGGACGGACATTGCTATATCAACTCAAATTGTCTGAAACACATTTCGTCCAAACATACTTGGGGTCTAAAACCATTATTTCGATGAGGCACATTTTGCCCGTATGAAAGTGTATATACCCTAGTTAGCATAAATGCTGAGGGTATAAAAAAATCCAAAAATTTTATTATTTATATGATTTTAGATGACTTACGTCGGAAGAATTCCCACATTTGTTGACAAGAACGACTTCAGTTCAGTTTTAAATTTAGATATTTGTAAATGATTCTTAATGTGATTGGGCAAATGGTTAAATTCTAAGCATCCACTACGTTCAATACGTTGTTTTGTATATATAAAATAAATAAAAATATATAATATATAAAATAAATAAATTAAAATAAAAATAAAACAAGTAAAAAAGCGTTAAGTTCTGCCGGGCCGAACTTTTCATACCCTCCACCATAAAATTTTCTGAACTAAAATGGAATAATTAGTTTTCATTCCTGTCCCCAACTTTAAGTGGGTACGTTAAAATGTCAGATAATGTACATAAAATGCTTCATTCGGGAGGCCCTTTTTTATGGTGCCTATATCTAACTATGTATGTATGTTGACAATTTTTGGTGGGCGAGAAATTGGGAGGTACCGTTATATAGGGGTTATTATAGAACATGGACCTATGTTGACAGTTTTTGATGGGAGCCTTTAATGTCAAATAACTCCTAATTCGGTTAAAAATTGTAGCTAGAATCCTCAAAATACCGAAAATCGGTACATAACGTGGGAACTTCAAATGTCATTAACAGCTAGTTCGGATGTATGTGGGCTACACGAAAATATGAACTTAAATGAACAATTTTGTTGCAGAATTTTTGTTGGCTATTAAATTTCAAATTACAGAAAGTTCGTCCAAAAAATAAAGCTAAGGTACGGAAAATCGGGAGGTTTGTTTTGGGCCTATACCAAAACATGGACCTACGTGGTTAAACATTTTACGTAAAATCCTCAAAGTACCGAAAATCGGGAAGTATCGTTATATTGGGGCTATGTTGAAGATTGTTGATGCAGATGTGTGGTGACCACAACAACCTTCAAATGTAAAATTACAGTTAGTTCGGTTAAAAATTGTAGCTAAAATTGCCAATTACTGAAAATTGAGAGGTACCCTTATATGGGAGCTATATCCGAACATGGACCTATGTAGGCAATTTTTGATGGAGAGGTGTTGTGAGCACTAAGAACTTCAAATGTCAAATTACTGCTGGTTCGGTTTAATATTGTATCTAAAATCATCAAATTACTGAAAATCGGGAGGTACTTTTATATGGGAGCTTTACCAATACATCGACCTTTCTTGACAATTTTTGGTGGAGAGGTGTGGTGACCACTAAGAATTTCAAATGTCAAATGTTCAAATTACAGATAATTCGGTTAAAACTTGTAGGTAAAATTCTCAAAATACCGAAAATTCGTTATATGGGGATACCGAAATCCGTTATACCGAGGTACCGTCATATGGGGCTATACCAAAACATGGACCTACGTTCATAATTATTTCGAATATAAGTGTTTTGGTCACTAAGAACCCCAAATATAAAATTATAGCTAATTCGGTCTAGAAATGTGAATTTAAACGTCAAAATACCTGAAATCTGGCGGTAACGTTATATAGGGGCTATTCCAAAATATGGACCTATGTCCACTAGTTATATAAGTTTATTGACATTTAAGAACCCTAAATAACACATTATAGATAAATCGGGCTGAAAATATAGCTAAAAAGTCAAAATACCGTAAATCGGGGGTACCGTTATGGGGGCTATACCAAAACGTGGACCTATGTCCACAAGTTTTGTTATATAAGTTTATTGACACTTAAGAGCCCTAAATGTCAAATTATAGCTAAATCGGTCTCAAAATGTAGCTAAAAACGTCAAAATACGGTAAATCGGGGGGTACCATTATATGGGGGCTACACCAAAAGGTGGATCTATGTCCACTAGTTTTGTTATATAAGTTTATTGACACTTAAGAACCCTAAATTTCACATTATAGATAAATCGGTCTGAAAATGTAGCTAAAAACGGCAAAATACCGTAAATCGGGGGGTACCGTTATATGGGGCTATACCAAAACGTGGACCTATGTTATATAAGTTTATTGACACTTAGGAGCCCTATATGTCAAATTATAGGTAAATCGGTCTGAAAATGTAGCTAAAAACGTCAAAATACCGTAAATCGGGGGGTACCGTTATATAGGGGCTATACCAAAACGTGGACCTATGGACCGTGGACTTAAGAACCCTAAATGTCAACTTATAGCTAAATCGGTCTGAAAATGTAGCTAAAAACGGAAAAATACCGTAAATCGGGGGGTACCGTTATATGGGGGCTATACCAAAACGTGGACCTATGTCCACAACTTTTGTTATATAAGTTTATTGACACTTAAGAAACCTAAATGTCAAATTATAACTAAATCGGTCTGAAAATGTAGCTAAAAACGGCAAAATACCGTAAATCGGGGTGTACCGTTATATGGGTTCTATACCAAAACGTGGACCGATATAGCCCATCATCGAACTTGACCTGCCTGCAAACAAAAGACGCATTTTCCCATAATTTCAGCGTTCTATCTCCATTTTTGTGGATGCTAGAGTGATTACCACAGACGGACGGACGGACGTGCACAGATCGACTCAGATTTTTACCCTGATCAAGAATATATATACTTTATAGGGTCGCAAATGAGTATTTCAATGCGTTACAAACGGAAAAACAAACTTAATATACCCTCCATACTATGGTGGAGGGTATAAAAATAAAATAAAAATATAAATTGGAAAAATAAAGAGAAAAAATAAAAATATATATATATTTTTTTTTTAATTTCAAGAACTATTGCGGAAATTATCTCCAAGAAATGTCCCTGGAGTGACTCCAAGATGTCACGCCGGCGTGATTCATTTCTTCTGCTGTTTAGGATTTATTATCTTCCATGTACCCTGTCTCCATCCTAAAGCGATCTAATTATAAAAGTTAAAACAAAATGGTTAAGTAGAATTCTCCTGCTTATTGAGACGTATATGTTTTATTTTTTCATGGCTCATGGACAGTTGAATCTCGCCATTTAAGGAAATTTGTAAATATATCGTTTTTCGTTTGTTTTGTTTATTGTTGAAGATTCAATCTCATTCAAATATCGGTTTTCTAAAAAGGGGAGATGACGTGCCACCTCCTAAATTCGTGCCTTCATGTACACTCCACAAATTTCATGAAAATTGGTTCGTTAGTTTTTGAGATGTAACCTACTTAAGGAGTGCTCGGACAAGAAAGAACATTTGATCGGAGGCTCAAGTTTAGCAAATGTAGCGATTATAAAATAATAGGCCCCCGCAATTCGCGAACAAATATATAGCATTTTGGACCATTTTAGAAAAATAATGTATCTAAAAGAGTGGGAGTGGTCATCAGTTTTCAAGATATAACATATTTAAAATGTGGGTGCGGGCCAGGATTTTGGCTCCAAATATGTACCTAGAGTCGGAGACCCATTGTATCCCAAACTTAATGCTGAAACCGATATAATCAGAAGTTGGGTAGTGTTGTATATATGGCATATTAAAAAACAGGCGTAGTTTGGTCTTTAGAGCCCAAAAAAATACCTAAATTGTAGATTTATCAGTAAACGTTTACACCGATACATACGTAATTTTTGCAAATATAGTGTTTTTTTTTAAATATCACATAGGGGAGGTACCCCTCCCTCTCTGGAATTCAATAAAATATGTAGCCTATTATCAACGTGAGCCAGTTTTTGTAGAAAAGATTAAAATTGAAAAATGACAAAAATGGGCGTCGTCAAATTTTCTTTGCATAAAATCCTTGGGATGGGTTGTGACAAACATTCCAAAAAAAGAATTATCCAAATCGGTCCAGCCGTTCTCAACTGATGCCATTACCAACGAACGACATTTGGTTTTATTTATGTAGATTTATATACTTATATTATCTATTTTTATCTCAACATATTAACGTTTTGTAAAGTTTTCACATATATTTTGTTTGTTTTTGTTAAATTTCGACATTACAATTTCTCATACGATTTGCAATTGCAGACAGAAAATGGTTATTTAATTTCTAGACTTTATGACGTCATTAACAACAATATTTTGTGTTAAATTCATATTGTATATTGAAAAGTGCTCCGATTCCATTTTCATTTATTTTCTTCGCTATTATTTAAGAAAATCCAATTTATATTTTTCAAAATAAAAAACAATTCCAAATAAGCCAAACAATGGACTCGCCATCTACAAATGGTATTTCTTGTTTTGTTGTTTTTCATTCCTTTCTAAAAGAATGGGGTACAGAAGCATTTATACAAATATCAGTATCAGAATAAAAAGTTTATTTTGTTCGTCTTTATTATGATTTTGATATTCGTTTCTTTTTTTTGCGTCGTCTTTTATGTTTCCTTATTTCTGTTCATAGTCAAAATATAATATAGCAACGACAAGAATAACAACGAACAACGTGAACGTCATTGGCAATATAAGGATAATAGTCGAAGAAGTTTCTTTTTCACATACATATGTATGTATATCAACCTTTTTGTAGAAAATTTACCTATGTTGAAACTAAGGTATGGGGTATGGTAACTCGCGAACATTTGTACTATACCATAACTTTGAAACGCATTTCGGTAAAATAAACTGTTTTAACTCAATTCACCGAGGGATTTTTTAAAATAATAATTTAAGAGGAAGCTATTGTCGTATCAATGTAAAACCAGTAAGAAGATGTTTAAAGTCGAGCGGAGCCGACTATATAATACCCTACACCACTGTGAATATGTAATATATATATGGGAGATATACAGTTAGCCAACTATATTATTTGCAAACGATGAATTTTTAAAAATTTAGATGTTTAATTAGGAATTACTACAAGAAATTCTTTCAATAATGTTGGGCTTTTTGTAAATATCTGTTGATTTACTTGTCAATGACAACATCAAGCCAACAAAGTAAGAAATCGGTCGGAAATAACAACAAGTAAAAAAGTATCAGTCGACTTTGCCGACAGAGATATACCCTCAGCCTGTGTATATTGAAACAATTTTTTTTCCAAAAAACGCATGTATTTAGGGAGTTTTAAAAATTTTGGGCGTTTAAACTGACAAAAATGTTGATTAGGATTTAATATCAAAAGTTTTGCGGAGGAGATACTAAAAAGAATGGACCTCCAGCCACTACATATGGTACCATAGGGGTTTTTTAGAACTTCAGGGATGTTTGCTCAAGAAACAACTGAAACAACTTTTACCATCGCAATTGAGGCAGCAATGCAATGTGCTTCAACAAAAATCAAAGTGATTCGAAAGCAGGTCTTAAAGTGAACATGTATCCGAAATTTTGAGTGGGAGGTACCGGATGGAGTGGACAAATATAGTCCATATTTGAACCTGATCTATATCTGGTAGATATATTAGGATGTGTAAAGTATGGACCAATTCGGCCACTCTCTTCAAGAGTTATCGTACGCACAATTTTTCCGAACATTTTTGAACTTTTGTGGGGGAGGTACCTGAAGGAGTGGACCGATATGGCTTATCTTCGAACTTAAACTATGTTTGGACAAAATATTACTAAGGCCAAACTTTGGACCGAATCGGCAGACCTGTTCGAGAGTTATTTTGCCCTCCAACCTCCTCACACGGTGTCATAGGGTTTTTTTTGCAACTTTCAGGCTATTTTCTCAGGAAGTATGGACTTGCCCCTGATGAAACTTATACCGTCGTATGGAGGGCGGTGAATACAAGTTGCTAAAGCAAAAATCAAAGCGATTCGAGAGATGTTCCTAAACTGAACTTTTCCAAAATTTTGTGTGGGAGGTACCCGACGGAGTGGACCGATTGAGTCCATATAAAAACCTGATCTAAGTCTGGTACACGCTCCACGATGGGCAAAGTATGGACCAAATCGGTCACACCCTTCAAGAGTTATCGTGCGTACAAATTTTCCGAACATTTTCGAACTTTTGTGGGGGAGGTACCGGAAGGAGTGGACCGATATAGCTCATCTTCGAACTTAAACTAAGTTTGGACAAAATATTACGAAAGCCAAAATTTGAACCGAATCGGTTCATCCCTTCGAGAGTTATCGTGCGCTCCAGCCAGCCAGACAGACAGACGGACGGACATTGCTCAATCGACTCCAAATTGTCTGAAACACATTTCGTCCAAACATACTTGGGGTCTAAAACCATTATTTCGATGAGGCACATTTTGCCCGTATGAAAGTGTATATGAGGAAAAGTCAAAATTTTTTAGTTTCCATGAAGCCAAGGTTTGCACTGTTATAATACGCGAACTATTGTAGTTTACCAGTAACTATGACTATTGCTGGATTATTTTAGATGTTTTTGTACAAAGCTCAAAAATTTAGCAAAAAAATTTAATTTACGTGGTAGTTACGACCGCGTAAAGGAAAAAACATAGGTAAAACACGTTGAAGCTAAACTGGTTTTTTACATTGCTATTCGATTTCTGATTAAACCATTCAAATGACGGACATCTGTCCAAAGTAAAAGTAGGAGAATACAAAATGAAGATTACACTTCTAATGTACCACTTTCCAAACTTTCCACTGCATCCACCTTTTATGGATGCTGACATTTTGAAGCCGGATTTCAGGTGTTTTTTGTATTTTTTATGTAACTGGGACCCGCATTCGGATATTTCGGAACATATGAATCACAGATCATAAAAATCCATCTACTAGAACGGCGGAAATGGCTACTGCAAAAATTGAAAAAATTGCGAAAAATGTTTTTCAAAATATCGCTGACTAATTCGCGTTTTATGTGGATCGTTTCCATTTTAATGAAGAAAGTGAATCATCACTCGTGTTTGTGCGAAAACAGCGGTTTGAAAACTTTAGTGGCGTGGGTGCTGTATCCGATTTATTCAAAAAATACTGTGTGATGCTACATCCACGGTTCTTGATGGATTTCATTGAAATATGTTTAGATCGATGTATTTTTTCACGGTTGATAGTGAAATCGGATGCGCATAAAAAGTATATGCACTTTGTGCAAAATATAAGCGTTATACAGTTTGTTGCACACTAAACTGCAGACGATGCTACATCTTAGCGGCCAAAGTAAATCCTGGCAAATGTGTACAAATTAAAAGAGAAGAATTCGCTGTATTGGTAAACCGCATGCGCATCAAGTGATTTTGAGGATTTCGCGATTTACACGCATTTCAAAATGAACATTACCCGATACAATTTTATTTCAAGATTATACCCCATTTAAAGGAACCCAACATTTATTTGAAAGATATCCATATCTTCTGCTAGATGTTAACGTGTTTTCGAGAAGTGATTAGAATAAAAAATGTGATTTATTGCGCGAAATTTAACTAAAATAGAAGAAAAACTCCGACCTATTTTTCTTACGTTTTGTTCAACTAACTCACAAAATAAATATTAATAAATATTTTTTCTTACAAAAATTTTATAAATTTCCTCAATATATTTTTTTTGTTTTCGCTATAATATGAAAACCACTAAACGGATTTGTATAGTTTTGGTTTCATTTGAATCTTCGCGATGTATAGATTACGTACATATTTTTTATATATTTTTCAGAGGCATAAGCAGGTTGAATTTTATTAAAACAAGTTGCAAACTACCAATTGTTTGGAATTCTTTCCTAATTTCCGCGAAAATGCACAACTTTTTCACTAAAGTTATGGGACCTCAGTAAACATATAGTATGTAGGGAGCCCCTAATTAAGAGAGTTTCTCAATATAATGGTTAGAATCTTTTAAAGGTTTTTTTCTTTTTATCAGAATTGAAACCGCCATAACTTTTGCGCGCAACAACCAAAATTAGTATCACGAACAGATTTAAGAATGACATTTTTTTCCCAATCTATGTACCAAAAATCTTTCATGTAGCTTAAAAAAATTTTTTTAATTTTTTTTTTATGGAAAACTAAAAAATTTTGTCTTTTCTTCATATACCCTTCATAGCCTAAAGGCTGAGGGTATAAAAACAAGGGACAAAAAGGATAGGTACCTGGTTTTTGCGGTGTCAACTAAATAATTGCAAAATGAATGAATGTGCAATAAAATCGTGGGATTTTCCCAGCGATTTTTTCCAATTAAGAATTTTTATGGTTTGTGGACATGTAGATCAATAATTTTTGATCATAAATTAATTTTTGTGTGTGTAACATAGACAGTATAATCAGAAAAAGAGAAAGTCAGGTAAAGATTTGGGAAAATATGCTACATTTGGTCATTCTAATTATAATAATCCGAAAAGATCCGAAAGAGAAATCCTTAAAGTCACTTCTCGTAACCTGAGAAGTGTATTCAACATAATATACCGCACCTAGAAAGAAGCCAGGCTCAAAGTGAAGGCGTTACATGGCTGGCCCAAAATAGTAACCACAAGAATTGACAATTGATTAAAGAAATTGACGAAAGAACCCAAAGCAGCACCAGAAAATTGCATTTTTAAATTAAAAATGATTTTGGAGTAAGTGTGTTACATGGAAGAGTCAGAAAAGTGATACATAATAACAAGCACTCATCACGAGTGACTAGGTAAAAACCATTGCCCTCCCACAGCACAATATATAGAAACTATTCAGACTTGTTGCAGACAACTTTTCACGCCATCTTTAGTATCGGCATGACGATATATTTCTTGATGAGACTAAAATTATGCTGTACTATCGCGATGGGTCTCAAAAAGTGTTGCCAAAACCCCTTACAGCCATGGAAAACCAGAATTTAATACATACCGTAAATTTCGGAAAACTGTCATTTATGGTATGGGGTTGTATACCAAGCAGTGACGTTGGTAACATCCAGATTTTGGAGGAAATAATGACAGGGGATGTTTATTTAGATGTTTCAAAACATGATTTGACCAACAGCGTCAAGAAATTTAGGCCTGTTGGCCCCGAAAATTCAAACAAATCTCATTATAAGCACTACCAAGACAACGACCCTAAGCCTAAATCTAATTTAACACCCCGTTTCAATGTCTAGATATTAACCCCAACGACAATTTATGGGTACACGTGAAGCAAAAAGTTGGGAATAGGCCGTCCACTAACCTGGGGGACTAAATAAAATGCAATAAAGAAGAATGGCAAAAAATACCATTGGAATATGCCATTCCGAAACTTATTTATTAAATTCGGATACGTTTACAATCTGTTTTTGATGTCAAAGTTGGGCATACGAAATATTAGAACCATCTTTTCGAAAAATACCGTGAAAGACTGAAAAGTTGTGAATTTTGCAAATCTTTAGTTGACAGTGCAAATAATGAGTTGTTCTCATTTTTGTTAATTTTAAGAAAATGTTTAGTGAAATTTAGCTACTTTTTATTTTTTTTTTTATATTAATAAACATCTGTAAGAATTATAAAATGATGTTTTATTTAAAATTTTGTAATAATTTTGGTTTTGCAATAATTAGGTTGACTAACTGTATATAAATCTGAACTGATATCGATATACATAGTGTGTTTTGTGCAACAAATACGTGAAATCGGGCAAAACTATATATGGGAACTATATCCAAATCTGAACCGATTTCGGTATACATAATTTGGCACATTTATTTTTAGACAGAATTTACTCGCACATTCCAAATTTTATCAAAATCGCACATGTATAGGCTGTTTGGTACAGCGATAAAATTTAGCACATTTATTTCTATATGGAATTGAGTCACATATTCGAAATTTCATCGAAATCAGATTGTATATCGTTTTTGGTGCAGCAAATACGTGAAATCGGCCAAAAATATACATATATAGGAGCTATATCCAAATCTGAACCAATTTCGATATAATTTGGCACATTTATTTATAGACCAAATTCACTCATACATTTCAAATGTCATCAAAATCGGACGTATGTAGCACATTTGGTGCAGCATATTCCTGATATCGTCCGAAAATATATATGGAAGCTATATCCAAACCTGAACCGATTTTCACCAAAAGCATTAGCCTTCTTCGTATGGCTAAAAAAAAGTATATTCCACAATTTTCACCTGAATCGAGCAATAAATACGACCCGTTGTTGCAAACGGACGGACGGACGTACATGCATAAATCGACTAAAAAAGTGACTCTATGTCAGTGTCGACCACAATATTTCCATCAATACTAAAGCATATGCCTATGCATGGGTGAAAAAACCAACAACCACATTATATTCATCGTTTGTTTATGTACACTTACACTGTACGTGAGGAAGAGAAGCAAATGCAAAAACAACTCAGTGGGCGCCCTCACCATACAAAAAAGCAAAGAAGCTCGCCCCTGCTCTATGTATATGCCTAGAAGGAACTATGGGTCTATCTCGTTCCCTTTTGTATGCACAAAGACATAATACCCCTTAACACAGTGTGGTGTAGAGTATACAAATAGGAAAAAAGCGTAGAAGGAACGAGTTTTTTATATACCCTCAGCATTTATGCTAACGAGAATATAGACCCCATGTATGTTTGGACGAAATCCGTTTCAGACAATTTGGAGTCGATTAAGCAATGTCCGTCCGTTTGTCTCTCTGTCTGGTGCGCACGATAACTCTCGAACGGATGAACCGATTTGGTCCAAAATCTGGCTTTCGTAATATTTTGCCCAAACTTAGTTTAAGTTCGAAGATGGCTTATATCGGTCCACTCCTTCCTGTACCTGCCCCACAAAAGTTCAAAAAATTTGTGCGCACGATAACTTTTGAAGGGAGTAACCAATTTGGTTCATACTTTGCACATCGTTAAATTTCTACCAAACTTAGATGAGGTTCCAATATGGACTCTATCGGTCCACTCCTTCGGGTAACTCCCACACCAAATCTCGGAAAAGTTCAGTTTAGGACCTGCTCTCGAATAGTTTTAATTTTTGTTGTACCAACTTGTATTCACGGCCTTCCATACGGCGGTACAAGTTTCATCAGGGGCAAAAAAACCTGAAAAGTTGAAAAACTCCTATGGCACCTTGTGTAGTGGTTGGAGCACAAGATAACTCTCGAACGGATCTGCCGATTCAATTCAAAATTTGGGCTTGATAATATTTTGTGCAAACTTAGTTTAAGTTCGAAGATGAGCCATATCGGTTCACTCCTTCAGGTACCTCCCCTACAAAAGTTCAAAAATGTTCGGAAAAATTGTGCGCAGGATAACTCTGGAAGGGAATTACCGATTTGGTCCATACTCTACGCATCCTAATATATCTACTATATATAGATCAGGTTTGAATATGGACTATATTTGCCCATTCCATCGGGTACCTCCCACACAAAATTTCGGATAAGTTCACTTTAAGACCTGCTCTTGACTAACTTTGATTTCTGTTGAAGCAACTTGCAATCGCTGCACACTGGTCCCAACCTGCGACAAAAATCGAAAAATCGATATCAACAAATCCCTGCGACAATTCATCAAATAGTCTCTAAACACATCATGTTTTAATATTCCATCACTGTTTTTGTAATTTATAACGGTATTAAACAAAACAAAACAGAAGAAATTGACCTTTACTTATGATCTCTTAAAAACTTTAAAAACGGTAGTAAGGTTGTGACTTCTTATAAGACATTTAACTCAAAATTGAATGGATAAAATTTTTTTTCGAAATGGAAGTTTTAGTACAAGGTTCTCTAATTACTTTTACATAAAAATGTGTACACATTAATCGCATTAAATGTGCTGGAAATCACATTTTTTTATAATACTTTTTTTGTGGATATTTTTTTCCAAGTCCTAAAAATTTAAGTTAGTAAAACTTCGCCATCGTTCGCCATTCTCCAAATAATATGCCGTATTACTGTATTCTCCGTTTCATCTTTGTTTTGTGTTTTAATTGTTTGTTTTGGTTTTTTTCTTTAACGATTTAGACATTTTTGTTTTGGGATCTACTTATGACTGTATTTTTCACATTTGTATATTTTTCATATACATATGTATATGATATGTATGTATGGTGCTACATATAATATGAAACAAGTAAAAATGTAAAGTTCGGTCGCATCGAACTTTATTATATCCCCTACCATGAAATATTCTGACCTCAAATGGAATAATTTGTTTTCTTTCCTGTCCTCGATACCGGTCGGAGACGTTTTTTGACCACTAAGAACTCCAAATGGCATATTACAACAAATTCGAGCCAAAAATGTAAATAAGACCTTAAATAACTGAATTTTTTTACTTATTTTTAGCATATACGGACAAAAATCAGATTGATCCGACGATTATAAATATTTTTATCGCACCTTCCCATACAAGTGGGACCATTGTGCGCTGTCTCAATTACAACGGAAAACATTTTTTCAGTGGCAAGTCCATACTTCTTGGGAAAACAGCCCGAAGGTTGTAAAAAACCCCTATGGCACCATATGTAGTAGTTGGAGAGCACAATAACTCTCCTACTGATTAACCGATTTGGTCCACAATTTGGCCTTTGTCATATTTTGTTCAAACTTAGTTTAACTTCTAAAATGGCCCATATCGGTCCTCTCCTTAGGATACCTCTCCCACAAAAGTTCAATGTTTGTGTCCAAGTGCTGTTTAGGGTCTGTTCGGAGATCCTTCGCAAATCTATCGAAAAGATATGACTCTCAAAATAAGATCCACTTCCGTTATGCACTATGTCGGTCCATTCCCTCCTCGGCAAAGCCGACTGATACTTTTTTACTTGTTTTTCTTAATCTATGTTCCAAAAATCATTGATGTTATACAAAGTTTTTTTTTAATTTTTTTGAAATGGAAAAGACAATTTTAGAATTTTTTCGTGATATGTGTGTATATGTCTGTATATGGAAATAATAAACAAAACGACAACAAGAATCATGGTTGGTTTGTAGATGGGGTGAAAAGTTATGTGCCATATAGGAGGATTTTTACAGATACACATTTGGCTGGATATTCGGAAGCGAGGATCGAAAGGATTCACGTACATCCCCACAGAAGTAGATATCATTTTGTTTATTTTTTACATTTTAAGTATGGATTATTTTTAAGTTTTTACTGTAAGTTGTTCATATGGTCAAGAATAGAGCAGTATATGAGCTCATTGGTTCACTCCTTTCCTTACAGTCACAACAGACAGATTTTTGTCTATATATTTTACACTTTAAGCACAAATCTCGGACCGTTTAGAAGTTTTTATGGAAGGTGGTTCATATGGTCCTGACTGCTGTGATTTATATTTTCGAAAAACCCATACTAACCAAACTAAGCTTGATATTTTCGTGAAATTTTTTGGCCCACTTTTAATGATACCTTCCTAACAAAAGTCAGGAACTATCGCATGTGCTCTTTAGCTTTCCGCTTACAACGCATGTGTTTTTTTTTAGGAAAGTTCATATTTCCCGATATAGGGCACCCAAAAGTTACGTGCTTGTCTATTATAAGCTAAAGACACTTTTTCTATAGACAAAGCCGACTGATACATTCGTATTTGTTTTATTTGGACCTAGACTTTTCAGTCTACGTGTTATTCAACTTTAACGGAACAAATAATAGCGGGAAGTAGATACCATAGACAAGAAGTATTTATATATTTGTTTCAATTGAATTAATTTTTATTCAGTTGTATCTGTTCTGTTTTCTTATTGTATTGAAAAAAGAAGACATGTTCCAATGTTGATCTTATTGGTCCCGATTGGTAACTGTATTCCACTGAATTGCAAGGCAAAGTATTTTTGTCCGAAAAAAAATGTCTCGCATTTTTTGCTTTTGCCGATGGTGGGTGCAGTTGTTGTCTTTGCCAATGATGTCGTATTTGTAGATACCGTTCTTTTGTTTTCACGTATACACGAACTTTAAGAACGGAGGGAAACGAACTTTTTTTAGCAGTATATGGGTCATTCCAGAAAAAAATATAGCATGTTCGCAATATATTGTTCTTTAATATACAACCGACACCGTTCTATATACTGTCATTAAATAGACAAAGAAATTTTCTGTTCTTAACAGAAGTCGCACAAAATGATGTTGGAGCTAGTCGACTGACTCACGGCTAACTGGGGCTAGTGAAATCACTCCATTTCGAAAACAATGTATTCGTTTTTCTACAATTTGACGGCTGTTTTTGCAAAATTTTCGACTTCATCGAGTACTCTACAAATCAAATTAACTGAAATGCGATTTTCGGTGCATAATAATATTTTTCATTAATTTCGGTTTGAGTGAAGCGAGTAACTTTCATTCAACTCATTAACAACTCTCTGCGACATCTATTGCTTCAAATTTTTTCGAAGATAAGAGCTGAGAAACATTTATAGTCTATACATTTGTTAGTCTATGGTCATAGGATATAATTAATTTGAACCCTGGCTCGACACACAGGGAGTCGTCGGTTTGGGTCTGTGAATTTATTTTTCTGTTTTGAGATGTTCACGGAACACTTATTTTAGGGCTATGCTCCCCGAGAACAATCCTTGACATTGTTTCTATTGTGGGTGGTCTGGGTTTATGTGGCTCTATAACGATGGTTTTTCAGTGAAATGTATCATGCATTTTCCCATACGATTTCTATTCTGTACCACCCACTGTTATTTCATTCAATTGTTTTAAAAGAATTTCTGCTCATATGCATACCTACATACCTACATATATCGTCATTTTTAGACAAAAAACTGCTTTTTCTTCTATTTTTGTCTACTTCTTTCTGGATGTTATTAACTCCAAGCCATAGGAACAGATGTGGCATTCCATAGCATTATTATTATGGGAAGTGCAATTGCACATTTGTTTTATAATTTAATACATTAATTTAAATAATCTTAAACTATCATGATTTTTAGAAGTGAATTTATTGAATAATACTACTGCTACGGAATTATGATTAACTTAACTCAGTGTAGACGTTGTTATATTCCCCGATACGATTTGTACACAATAAAACTCGGGTTCTTTTTGACTACGATTCTTTCATTTCGATTGCTCCCACTAGTCACTTTCGAAAAATCAAAAAAAAATATTGGGTTATTTTGAGCAGTATAGAGTAAAATGAGCATGTGGTAAAAATGTCGATCAAAAGAAAATTAGCTGGGATATGAGGGTTGGTAGGAAACATTCATTGTGATTTTTATGTAACATAGAATTTTTAAACTCGTATTTCTCGAAACGACATTTTGAATTCAGTGCCAACTCTAGCTCGGGAAATAATGAAGCGGATGTCAAATATTTTTATGGGCTTATCACGATCATCGAAATCTAGTCCTTGATCGATCGATTTTTAAACAGTTTTTTTTTTCCATTAAAACGACGTATGACTGTTTCTTAAGACAAAAATTTAAATATTGATTTTTCTTTCCACCATTTCCGTAAAACCTATTATTTTTTAAAGAATCGATAGATGTTTTAAATAAGCGCACAAAGATAAAAACAAGGTTTGGTTGACGATCAATTGCGCAGCAAATAAAACACGAATAGACAAAACATGGAAATTGGATATTGGTAAGCTGCGAACACAACAGTTAGTCACATCATATTCCACTCAACTGGCCTAATTGCTTGATCAAAGCACTCCTCGTCCCGATAAGGTATCAGCAGAGTGGCAAAATTGTAGCAGAGACATCCACCAATGAACCCATGGTACCACCAGCAGTTTCGTGCTGCGAGAGAATAGAAAAATGACAAACAGACGGCTATCGCTGGTTACGAAGTTTTTCGGTAATTCACACACACACACGATCCGAACGCCATGAAAGAGCGTACAAGGCAGAGTAAATGTTTTGATTTATTTTTGTTTTGTAGCTTGTGCACATACCAACTTACTAACACACTATCATAAATTGCCAATGTTTTGAATACATTCACATTTCTGTCTGCCTTCTTTTGGTCAGCATTGTTCTATAATCAATATCGGGAGAAAAGAAAATTGTACCGAAAATTGTACTAAAGAGTGAAACATCAAACTGATGGCTTTGGTACAGGCACATCCTCTTGTAGAGACCAGCAAGGTAACTGATACAAATAGTGTGCTCAGACATTCCAAACTGTTGGTATCCAAATCTAGCGAAGGCGACGAAGATACCACAGCTCCGATCTCAGAAGATGGTACTGAATATATAACGCCCGGCCAAGATGAGGCAATAGTATTAATTGGCTGAAGAATAATAAGACAGCAGGAGCCAGCCCAACTGTTCAAAACCGGAGGCGAGACGCTGATAAGTTGTATGCAGCAGCTAGTTAGCGTAATCTTGCAGGAAGAACGCGTACCCGACGATTGGAACCTGAGTACCCGGTGCCCTGTCCACAAAAAAAGAGATAAGATTGTATGCAAGGAGACCAGGGTTTCGGAGTCGGAGTCTGAAAGAAAAAAATCGACTCCGACTCCGAGCGAAATTTTGTCCACGTCACAGAAATATAACATTAAATTTGGAACAAGAACTTTTTTAAAAATTATTATTTATTTTAAAATAAAGGTATAAGAAAACATATATGCAAACGGTATATTATACTAAGTTAAAGGACAATTCACAGGATATTTACTATCTCTAGTCTATTCATCCCTATTTTGTTGATCCAATTGATTCTTTACATTTTTGCAAACAAAAGTAAAGTTCTACGACAATCGAATTAAGATTGGACCTTTAACCTCTTTCGTCAGAAGTCTTACTGGTCTTCTCACAAAGGTCTATTGGTATTCTCATCTTGTTTTTTATGAGAAGTCATCCTTGTCTTCTATTAAAGACATTGTGGTCTCTATGGGAAATCTTATTAAATACCCTGTGACACAAAATGGAAGTCAAGATCTGGGGGTGGAAAAATTCCTTTTCGGGATGAAAACCCCAATTGAAAACACCAAAGGATCCCGTAGCTGAAATTTCCGAGTTATGACATAACGAATTTTTTGATTGACCCCCATCAATCATTGAGAAAATAGCTTTTTATCTCTGTTTCGAGATATTGTTTCATCATTGTTAGATGTCATGTTTTCAATTAAATAGAATGAGGAACCTTACTGTCGATTATGCTTCCATGTCCTTTTTGTTCTTGAACTTAAAAAGTAAAACAAAATGAAATTTTCTACAAAAATGTTCAACCGAAAATTATATGTAGGTTTCCCATATCCAAGAAAACGATATTGTCACTTTTTCATTGTTCTTTATAAGTTTTACCCGTTACTTTCTCAAAAAGAAAAACCGTATGTTTATGTATTTCGGTAAATTTCGCATAATCAATTAACTATTTTTCAAATTCGGATGGTTACGGTTCTAAATTAAGGCATCATAAATTCATTGTTGGTCATCCCGCCATAACTCAGAAGTCTTATAGGATTCATTATATACTCAATGAGGGCTTTAGATGTAGACATTCAAATAACCGGATATATCCGCCAGTAACAAATATAGTTCATGTGTACCAGAGTTTTCGACACAACCAATAGCATATGCGAAATTCAATGAAATACATAATCATAGTGTTTTCATGAGAAAGGATCGGTTAAAAGTGATAAAGGACAATGAAAACATGACAATATCGATTTCTTGTCCTAGTGGACCGACCCTACATAAAAATTTCCAAGCAACATTTTTGTATACAATTTTCATGCACGATATCTCATCGTGTGCTAATTTTTCCGTTCCAGAAAACATCCATCTGCCTACGTGCTGAGTGCTGTAGACAATATATCTCAAATTTTTCAATAAAATTATCAACTCCACACCAAAGTTCAAAATGTGGGCATTGCATTTTAGTTTGAAGGGGTGATCCCTACTTGTAAATTTCAGAAAAAGTAGAAAGTATAAGTAGCATAGAATATGTAGTAACATTTTTAAGTCGATCGGAACAATATTGCCTTAGTATAATCGTTGGATGGGAACAATTTATTTTATTTTTATGCAGAATATAAACTGTGTTTTTCTCGAAATCGGCCAAAAAATATATGATAATTGGTTTATTAGTTTTCGAGATAGAGTTGGCACCGCAAAATGGTTTAATAAAAACAAGGTTTCGTAGACGTCCTAAAAACTTCGTAATATTTTTGTTTTTCAGATGAAGAACAAAATTTGCCAAAGAGTTAAGTAGTTTTTCTCGAAAAAATTCATGAAAAATGGCTTTTATTGAGCTTTACAACTGGGGGTCTCTTTTTAAGGCTAAGCACACTAAAATGTTGAAACTTGGTCGTGAATTGCTTATAGTTTTTATTGCATGTATTCCTTACGATTTTTATTGCCCCATCATTTTCACATATTTTGAAGGCTTAAAGATTTTCTCACGCGGAAGAATTCCTTCCAGAATATACTCGTACAAAAAAAGGAAAACCGACAAAAACTTTCTAACTTTGCTATTTTTCAATGTATGATTCGGAGAAACAGTATTGATATGTTCGAATGTATTCGAACGAATGTTCTTTCTAATGAATATGTAAGGAAAAACTAACACATTAGCCTATATAGGCCAAAATATAGGAAAAGGTTAAAAATTTGTGCACATTTTATTCATTTTTAGTGCTATAGGAATTCACTCTCGGAGTCGGAGTCGTGAAAAAACCTCAATCGGTCCACTCCTTCGGGTACCTCCCACACAAAATTTCGGAAAAGTTCAGTTTAGGACCTGCTCTAGAATCGCTTTGATTTTTGTTGTAGCAACTTGTATTAACTGCCCCCATACGACGGTATAAGTTTCATCAGGGGCAAGTCCATACTTCCTGAGAAAATAGCCTGAAAGTTAAAAATAGAGTTTGGGAATTCCCGATTTGTTTTCATTCCCGGGAATCCGGGAATTCCCGGGACTATTGAAAAGTCGAATTCGTGGGGCATAGACGAGACAGAGAGTACGCTAACATGAAAAACCTACTCCCTTTATGTGTAGTTGTGTCATTAGTTATCTCTTTGGAACAATATTAAGGGTAAAATAGCAATAGGGTCAAAAAGCAATAGCAAACATCTTAAACGACGTTGTGCCAAAATCTTGAAAGAACCAATAAACCATATATGACATATGGCAGCTGTTCAAGAATGCGGTCATAATCCAATTATTTCTTGACTAATTAGCGGAGGTTATATAAAAAACTTTTCCAACAACCATCTTCGCAAAGATTCCTTGATATCAATGAGTGATGTTCGATTATATTTTTAAAGTCAACGATATCGTATGTTCTTCTTATGGTTCGAAATGCATGTTAATCATATAACAAATCCGTTTATAACGAATTTTTACACGGCTTCACAATGGCAACACGGTGGCACCAATGATATAGAGTCGTACTTATATGAACATACCATTGTTATTACTGGTTTCCAAAACTAATATTCTCTATTTGCAACTTACACATTATACAGTATTTTATACTGCAAACAATAATTTTGGAGAAAACAACAATTCGAATGGAACACAACTTAGCCAATTAATTCCCTTCAAGAATGCCACCAATAAAAATTTAGGCTAGAACAACCCTGATAAACGAAAAATTAAGAATTATGTGAGGTTATACAGACTTCGAATTCCAGAAAAAAAACTCCAATTATCGAGAGGACCAATACATAAATATTTTATACGAATTATGGCGATTTTTTCCAATAGGCCCGCAATTACGAACAATCGGGGCACGTATTATCGTTATTCTCCTATATTTCCAATACTAAATAACTATAACGCAAATAATATCTATATGACTTATACATGTAAATACAAATTCCCGGGAAATCCCAGGCCGGAAATTCCCGACAAGAAACTCTAGTCACAAAAAAATCTATGACACCGTGTGTAGTGGTTAGAGCGCAAGATAACTCTCGAACGGATCTGCCGATTCGGTCCAAAATGTGGCCTTTGTAATTATTTGTGCAAACTTAATTTACGTTCGAAGATAAGCCATATCGGTCCACTCCTTCAGGTACCTCCCCCACAAAAGTTCAAAAATGCTCAGAAAAAATTGTGAGCACGATAACTCTTGATGGGAGTGACCGATTTGTTCCATACTTTACACATCGTAATACATCTGCCATATGTATGTATATCAGGTTGGAATATGCATTATATTTGTCCACTCATTCGTGCCTCCCACACAAAATTTTTGAAAAATTTACTTTATTACCTGTTCTCGAATCACTTTGATTTCTGTTGAAGCAACTTGCATTTGCTGCCTCAATTACGACGGTAAATGCTTTTCCAGGGGCAAGTCCATACTTCTTGAGAAAACAGCCCAAAATGTACCCAAACTTATTTTTAGTTCGAAGATTGGCAACAACTTCCTGTACTTCCCTCCAAAATTTTAAATGTCACTAAATTGGTATGCACGATATCCGTTGAACGGGGCAACCAAATTTATCCAATCGTTGGATCTGTTAATATTTTGTCATAATTTAGTTTAACTTCTAAAATGGCCGATATCGATCTTTTCTTTATTTTATTAAAATTTATTAATATGAATGATATTTTTCAAAATAGCGCCATTATCGCGGTTTAAATTGCCGTCAAAGTGAAAATTTCGAAGAAAAACTAAAAAAATGTGTTTATAAGGCATATTTTAATGTATTTAAAACCATGGAAAAATAAACCAAATACAAATATATGTAAAATGGAATAGATTGGCAATTGCGAGAAGAATTTATTTAATATATAATATAGCTTAAATATTTTGGGTAGCGACCAAAAAACACAAAAGGTCGCAAATAAATATTTTATTTTTCTTAAACTCACTTCATGTAGACTTTTACTAAATTGGCCGTGTTTGCCCGTGATTTTGCCACCTAGAACACATTACTGAAAGTCTTCTGCATTGGCTTTATAAGGTTACTTCTCAATAAAAAGTCGTAAAATTGGTTTGAGGAAATAAATAATGAATATGAATAAAATATAATTTAAAACAAGTAAAAAGTCGTTAAGTTCGGCCGAGCCGAACTTTTTATACCCTCTACCATAAAATAGTCTTAATTAAAATGGAATAATTAGGGTCCTTTCACAATTTTAGGTGGAACAACTTTTCGACAATGGATGGATTGCTTAAATTACACTGTGAACACAAATGTTGGGGCAGAGATAATTCCTTTTGGAGATGAAAGCCCTTGGTGTGTGTATATTAAAAACCCCGAAGGACAGATGCGCCGTGAATCGAACTTCCGCGTTATGGCGTGATGAAGTTTTTGCAAGAGACCCTGTAAGCCATCATGAATTAGCATTATATCTTTGTTTATTGTTTTTGTAGAGCACTTAAGCAACAGAGAACAAAGATACAACGCTAATTCCCGATGGCCCACAGGGTCTCTAACAAAAATTTCATAACGCCATAACGCGGAAGTTCGACTCACGGCGGATCTGTCCTTCGGGGTTCATAATATACTCACCAAGGCCTTTCTTCCCCAAGAGGAATTTTCCGTGCCCCAGACTTTCACCTCCATTTTGTTGCACAGTGTTATCTAATCTAATCTAAAAAAATGTGTTCAGCTAGGTGAAAGGTACCACCTACGGGGCTATATCTAAGAGTCAACATACCTTTAAATTTTTTCGCGGAAAATTTTATAGCTGCACGGAACCTCAAGAGTCAAATTGAGGGTAGTTTCATCAAAACAATGTAGACCCTCAAAAATGGACTCATTTTGACGAATTTTAGTGAAGAAATTTCGTGACCACTGAAAATTCCCGAAAATCGGGAGGTACAGTTATATGGGGGGATATACCAAAACATGGACCTATATTGACGATTATTTTTGAATAGACAAAATTGTAGCTAAAATTTTCAAAATACCGATCATTACAGCTAGTTCGGTTAAAAATTGCAGCTATAATTCTCAACATACCGAAAATCGGGGGCTATACATGGACCTATGTTGACGATGTTACGTTGGAGATATTTTATGACCACTGAAAACTTCAAATGTCATATTACAGCTATTTCGGTTAAAAACTGTAGCTAAAATTCTCAAAATACCGAAAATCGGGAGTTACCGTTATATGGGGGCTATACCAAAACAGGGACCTATATTGACGATGTTTGGTGGAGATGTTTCATGACCACTGAAAACCTCAAATCGCAAATTACAGCTATTTCGGTTAAAAATTGTAGCTAAAATTCTCAAAATACCGAAAATCGGGAGGTACATATATATGGGGGCTATACCAAAACATGGACCTATGTTGACGATGTATCTTGGAGATGTTTCATGACCACTGAGAACCTCAAATGTCAAATTACAGCTAGTTCGGTTAAAAATTGTAACTAAAATGCTCAAAATACCGAAAATCGCGAGGTACCGTTATAAGAGGGCCATACCAAAACATGAACCTATGTTGCCGATGTTTGGTGGAAATGTTTCGTGACCGCTGAGAACTTCAAATGGCAAATTACAGCTAGTTCGGTTAAAAATTGTAACTAAAATGCGGGCTATACCAAAACATGGAGATATGTTGACGATGTTTCGTAGAGATGTTTCATGACCACTGGGAACCTCAAAAGTCAAATTGCAGATAGTTCGGTTAAAATGTGTGTGGTTAAAATTCTCAAAATACGGAAAATCGGGAGGTACCTTTATATGGGGACTATACCAAAACATGGACCTATGCCCATATCCTTTGGGATATAAGTTTGTTGATCACTGGGAACCCTAAGTGCCAAACTATAGCTAATTCGGTCTGCAAATGTGTCGAAGAACGTCAAACTACCTCAAATCCGGGGGTACCGTTATATGGGGGCTATACCAAAAAGTGGACCGATATAGCCCATCTTCGAACTTGACCTGCCTATGGAAAAAAGACCCTCGGGTGCAAAATTTCAGCACTCTATCTCAATTATTGCGGACGCTAGAGTGATTGCAACAGACGGACAGACGGACATGGCTAGATCGTCTTAGAATTTTATCCTGATCAAGAATATATATATACTTTATAGGGTCGCAAATGATTAGTTCGATGTGTTACAAACGGAATGACAAACTTAATATACCCTCCATACTATGGTGGAGGGAAAACAATTAAATTTTAGTGTTTTATTTAGAAACGCACTTAAAACTAGAAAATAATTTGTCGCTTAGCCTCACTAAATGTATTCTTTCTCATGATGGAATCTCTCAAATAAAACGATTGCCGTTTAATTTTTCCGGGTGCCACCGTGGTGCAATGGTATGCACGCCCGCCTTGCACGCAGAAGGTCGTGGGTTCGATTCCCCGGCCTGGCAACATCAAAAATGTTCAACGGTGGCAAAATACCCCTCAGTAATGTTGGCGACATTTCCTGAGTATTTCAGCCTTGAAAAACTTCTCCACAAGTGGTGTCTTAAGACACGCCTTTCGGACTCGGCGATAAACAGTAGGTCCCATATCATTGAGCTAAAATATGAATCGGGGTGCTCTCATTGATATGAGAGAAGTCTCCCTTGTCCCGTATGGGATGTTGTGGAAAAAAGTTTAATTTTTCCACCATTTATAATTTAAATGCAAGCATTTTATTTGAGAGATTCCATCATGAGAAAGAAAATATTTATTTAGGCTAAGCGACAAACTATTTTCTAGTTTAAAGTGCTATACGAAAACCTGGACTTATGTTAATAATTTTTGTTGGGGTAGTTTTTGTACCATTGGGAACTCAAAATGCCCAGCTACAGCCAATTCTGTCTAAAAATGCAGATAAAATCCTTAAAACACTTGAAATCGGGTGGTATCACTATATGGGGGCTATACCAAAACCTGGACCTATGTCGACAATTTTTGGCGGAGAAGTTTCTGTACAATGGTGGACTCCAAACGCCACGTTACAGCCATTTCGGCCTAAAAATGAAGATAAAATCCTTAAAACTCTTAAAATCGGGCCGTACCGCTATAAGGGGGCTATACCAAAACTTGGACCTATGTTCCAAAACTTGGACCTATGTTCACAATTTTTGGTGTGGAAATGTCTGTATCATTGGAAATGCCAAATGACAGCTAATTCGGGCAAAAATGAAGATAAAATCCTCAAAATACCTGAAATCGGGTGGTGACGCTATATGGGGGCTGTAGGAAAAATTGGGCCCATATTCATGTATTGTCATCCAAATCTGAAAAGTGTGCAAAGTTTCAGTTCGATTGGTCAACTGCAACTGTGTGGAAAATGAGTTACCAGAGTTGAAATGCAATTAAAATAAAACACCGTTAAAACACTGTAAAATGGGCCAATCTTTGTTTTATTTCATATTCATGTATTGTCATCCAAATCTGATTGGTCAACTGCAACTTTGTCAAAATTGAGTTACCAGATTTGAAATGCAATTTAAATAAAACACTGTAAAAATGGTCAAACTGGACCAATATTGGTTTTGGTTTCATATTCATGTATTGTCATCCAAATCTTAAAAGTGTGCAAAGTTTTAGTCTGATTGGTCAACTGCAACTGTGTCGAAATTGAGTTACCAGATTTAAAATGCAATTTAAATAAAACACCGTTAAACACTGTAAAATGGACCAATCTTTTTTTAATTTCATATTCATATATTGTCATCTAAATCTAAAAAGTGTGCAAAGTTTTAGTCCGATTAGTCAACTGCAACTGTGTCAAAATGGAGTTACCAGATTTGAAATGCAATTTAAATAAAACACCGTAAAAACACTGTAAAAATGGTAAAGATGGACCACTATTGGTTTTGATTTAACATTCATTTATTGTCATCCAAATCTGAAAAGTGCGCAAAGTTTTACTCCGATTGGTCAACTGCAACTTTGTCAAAATTGAGTTACCAGATTTGAAATGCAATTTAAATAAGACACCGTAAAAACACTGTAAAAATGGTAAACATGGACCAATATTGGTTTGATTTCACATTCATGTATTGTCATCCAAATCTGAAAAGTGTGTAAAGTTTTAGTCCGATTGGTCAACTGCAACTGTGTCAATATTCAGTTACCAGATTTGAAATGCAATTTAAATAAGACACCGTTAAAACACTTTAAAATGGACCAATATTGGTTTTGATTCCATATTCATGTATTGTCATCTAAATATGAAAAGTGTGCAAAGTTTCATTTCGATTGGTCAAATGCAACTGTGTTAAAAATGAGTTACCAGATTTGAACTAAACGGACCAAAGCAAGTTAAATAAAAACACTGTAAACAACAAATAAGAAAAGTCGGAGGGAGCCGACCATGGGATACCCTATACCACTATCCCTGGACAATCGCTCTCCACGGAACTTCTTTTCAAAGATTTTGAAAATTTAATTATCAAATATCAGAGATGTAATGTATAATACTTATGACCAAAACCAAAAAGTTATCTAGCATGACAAAGACATTTTTGTAGCAGGAAAGGAAAATTTAGTTCACACAAACTAAAATGTAATGAAACCCACTTATGTAGTACTACTATTTCCGTTGTTTAACCGCTACGTTATTGAAACTTTTACCAATTTCACACAAAAGTTTCAGTCCATTTAACCCGCTAAGTATTATTTGATCTTCACCTTGGTTTGTACGCTTCTTCTTATCATAAACTCAAAATTTTGCGGGTTATTATTTTGACCTACAGAGCCGCTAAATTTTGTTATTGGTCCATTTCATCCCCTGAATATTTCACGATCATCACCAAAAACTAATAATTTCTATTCTGGCCCGAACCCAACCTCCTTAAAAAATTCGTTAATTGCAGCCTTAAGCTTGTTTACAATTTTTAATGGACGGACACACATCGCTAAATCGCTTTATTTCGTCGAGATATGAATTTTGGCATACTAAATAAGGGGTCTAGGACGAATATTTTGTGGTGTTACATAAGCTTTTCGAGAGACAATATGTAGCATGGGATAAAAATGTGGTTTCCTACACAGAACCCATTATATATTAGGCAGTAGGCCCGTTATCTAGCAAACACTTTATTGCAATTTAAGTCAGAGGAAAGGTCAGCAGTTTTTTTTCCATATGTAGGCTACTTTGCGAAACATATATGTCCTCAAGGAATTAAAATATCGACCATAAATAAAATTTTTAAATTTTTCATACAAAAATAATGGTCCATTTCACCCGCTAACGAATATCAGATCATCATTCAAAATTGTAGGCTTCTTTTTCGACCTATACTCTTACCCGGTGCAAAATTTCGTGACTATTGATGTATAATTGCGACGTCTAGCGAGTTTATTATTACACTACAAACAAATAACGGGATATATTAGGCTGTAACTCTGTTATCTGATCATGCACACCAACATAGTTGGCATCAATTGAAAGGTCAAGCGTTCCACTTTCAAGTATATCTCACTTGTCCGAAATGTCACTTCCAGGTTATAAGATATAAGCTGTATATTAAAAATTTTCACAATTTACACACAAAAGTTTTGGTCAAATTGCAAGCTTCTCCTTTGTGATATACTCTTACCTTATTTAAAATTACGCATTTATCGGACTATTATTGAGACCTACAGAGCCGCTAGAAAATTGGATAAATATTATGTTTTTGGTCCATTTCACCCGCTAAATATTTCACGATCATCACCAATAAGAATAGGGATCTATTCTGATCTCAACCCGACCTCCATACAAAATTTCGTGACAATCGGTCCATAATTGCGGCCTGGAGCGTGTTTACAATTTATAATGGACATACGAACGGATGGACGGACGGACAGACACACATCTCAAAATCAAAAAATATACAAAATTATAATAACAATTCGTTTGAAAATCTATTCGCGGGGACAAAATTTTTGTTACCTACAACGGTGATCGTTTTCAACAGTTTGTTGTATATAAGAAAACTAATGAAAATGGCATTGGAAGAAATAGCTTTGTTCGTTATATACGTAGTTGCTTATAACCGTTGTTCGTTATATCCGAATTTATTTGTAGAAAGCTTTGTTTTATCTCACTTTTACACATAAATAATTTAAAAAGTTAAAAAATTAAATTCCGCTGTTATTCATTTTTGCCTCAAAAACAGGACAAATTACTTATAGCGCACTGGTGGTAACCATTTAAGTTCGATATCTTGTCTAGAAGTACTTTTGTCGAAACTCTCACTAAAGTGCCGCAACTGTGCTACGACGTTAAGTAGTAACAGCTACCAATTTGCTGCATATTAACGTACCTATGTATGTATTTCACTTTACTTCAACATTTCTTGGCGACATTTTAGAACATTTTGCTCCCCCACCGAAACACTCAATATCAACAAATTCCCCAATGCAACCCCTCACTTAAATGAATGATTTAATATCTCCCCCATAGCAAATAGAATTTTTCCCTTTCATTCCTTTCAAATCACTAAATAAATTTTATACTCCATATACCATTTATTATTATTAATCATTTGTTGAATTGTTATCACATCGTAACAACAATTTGTTTATTCTTTCAGCAACAATGACAGACCAAGAAGAAGAAGAAAAAAAGAAAAATAATAACAATAATACACAAGCGTACATACATACATTCACATTTTTCTTATAAATACAAATAATACTTTTATTGGCAATTGATGACTATGAGCAAAAAGAATGAATTTTCATAGAAAACTCTCACGCAACGTTGCACATTCATCACTGTTAGCTCGAACAGTTGCAAACATTCCATTCCATTTCTTTGGGTCTTTCATTCATGAGCTTCTGCTTCTTCGTCTTCTTTATTAAATAGTGCACTTTATCCTAATAAATCTCAAATCACATAAAAAAACAACAAAATACCATTCAATAACATGTAGAGGAAAAAAATACTCCACTTGCATTTCACAGACGACAGCGAGGACAACAATGTTAAAGTCGAAACCAAGTCCAGGACAAAGAACAACAAGAACTAAACATCAGAGGAGCATGATGTACGACTTCATGAAAGGAATGTTGCAATATTTTTATTGTCACTGCCACGGTAAAAGCAAAGTTCTACATTTCTGTTGAAAGAACAACAAGAACGAAGGCAACATTTGCCCCAGCTGCTGCACCAACCAACTTCTATTGCCCGACATGACTCTGGCCATGTTGTTGCTGTCTTCAAAAGCTTATGTGACAAGTAGTGTTATTTCTGTTCGTTTTTTTTTCAACATAATAAAATAAATACAATCCAATCAAGGAATAAAAACAACAAAATTCTCACACAAATCGCTAAGGATGATTTTGTATGGGAATACTTGGAGACCGAAAAGAAAAAAGTAAATAAAAAGAAAAATACATGAAAATAATATTCCTTAAAACAAAACGGATTTGTTTGTGTTGTAAAAATGTAAGGTGTTTTTCGAAAAGTCACAGTTGTATGTCTGAAGTCTCCTACACAAGAATGAGTAGGATACAAGCTGCCGATAGTGTTCTATTGGATTGGAGCTCAGCTAATATCTGGTGAAGGGAAATGGCAAAGACAAAATGTCTGTGATCTCTCACGCAAAGAAAAAATATTTTTCGCTTTTGTTGGAACAGGAATATCTATTTTTGATATACATACACAAAAAACAAAGATAAAGTCATCCTGTCATACAAACAAAACTCACCAAAATTTTTTTTCACCACGGTATCAAATACCGAGGGAAGAGAAAAATTGTCGAAGAAAGTGAAAAATATTGTCCAGTTGACAAAAATTATTTTTGGATTTAACAAAAAAAATGTTGAAATACTACATACGGATATTTTTATCTCTGCGTGCTTCCTCGAGGGGTACGGTGCAAGTTTAGCGTGCTCTCGAAGTTGTTCAAGATTAGGTGTCAGGAGTTTGATCATTGGTCTTGTTATTTTACGGGGAGCTTGTTTCGGGGACAGCAATTAGGCGGTATGTACAGATGCGACCGAGCCTGCCCTAAGGGTCCTATTTATGGTCCATTTCTTCGGAAATTCCTTGTGACGCGATATAGCTACCGCTTTCAAAATCTGTGCACGCAGAAAAAAAACGGCCTCTCTAACATATGTTCCAAACATATTTTGCAGCAAACATATATATGTTTGGGTCCTGCAAACAAATATATGCTTGGGTGCAAACAAATTTATGTTTGGATGCAAAAAATTTAAATGTTTGGGTGCAAACAAATACATACCCAAAAGCCACAAAAAAACAAACACATGCACCAGTGGGCGATTACTGAGAGCAAGGGAGCGTAAATTTCAATGTATAACACTTTGAAATGTATGCTCTCTTGCTCTCAGCAAGCGCTCACTGGCTATTTCTAACATGTAAACACACATTTATAAATGGGGGTGTTTTTTATTAAAGGGAATAGAAAAAAGCAAAGCAACTAAGGCACATACCTAGGTTCATACAAAATTCCAAAGAAATACATAACACACTTTAATAAAAGAAAAACTGATTGAAATAATTTGTAAATAGTCACACTTTTATAAAGAAAAATATAGAGAAACGTAGTTGAACGCTTCTCCTTAGTTGTGAAATAAAACAAATGTTACTCAAAGTTGACATCATTAGTGGGGAATCGGCATCTGGAATCAAATGATTATGTAATAAATAAATATGGATATACCATATTTCAAATATACATATGTATGTAATTACCAATCTCGTTGTTTTACCCCGCTTATTGAAGCAACACTCCTATGTTCGTATTCTTTGCAAAGCAAAGACGACATAAAAACAGTGGTGGATATGAAATTCTTTAGTTCGACTCAAATTGTGTAGGGTAATCAGTTTTAGGTCCATATAGCAAATTTCTCATTTTGTTTAATTTGCTGGATGGGCTTATTGACCTGTTTATCGATACAGAGTCGGCGGAAAAGGGAACTGATGAAGTTGTTTGGTGACAACTGAAACTATAGTATTCCCTACCCTCCGCCCGCAACTACTCAATTTCATATCCACTGTAAAACATTTTGTTGTTATTCAAATACTTGAATACAACAAAATATGGCTCAAGCTGAAATAAACACAAAGATGTAATTACCAATATTAAATGCGATTTCTTCCTTGTCCAATAAAATAATTCCATTCAACTTTTCGATTCAATTATAAAATGTATTGGGCATTTTAATTACTAAAAACACAATTCTTAAGAAAACACAAAACGTTGATTTATTCACTCACTTTACCGTCTTGACGCTACGCTGGCAACTAAAACACTGAAGAAAGAAAAAACAAAATAATTCATACCATTTCTTCTCATCCTCCTTATCGCCTACTACGTTGGTTAACAAACAACAAAACAAGAAACACGAGTTTGACGCATACACGCCAACAAAGCACCAAAGCCACCTTCTTCGCTTCTACGTCTTCTATTATAAAATACACACAACTCTTTATTATAAATAGCATTCCGCAGCCGCGGAGCACTGTTATTACTCTCGTTGACAAACATCCTCTCTCCACCCATGAAAAAGATGTTCTAACATAAAAAATATGTTTTACTCAAACATATCAAATTGAGATATGTTACAAAATGTTGCAAACATGTATTTGTTTGGACTCAAACATATTACGTTTGGATCCAAACATATATTTGTTTGCAACAGGTCCCAAACATATATTTGTTTGGATCCAAACATATTTCTAACATACATTTTTCTGCGTGTGCGTATCATGATTGAAGGGCAAACTCACGTCGAAAAGGAGCGTCGAGTTGAGCCTTTGGAACTGGGGTCTGGAATGACCGACAGGGTGTTGTGGTGGTGTGTTAATGCCGCTGAAAGTCAAGTTAGCAGATGGTGTCCTCCCCACATTCGACCTGGTGAGCTTGTCATGAAATACGTTAGGTCACGTCAGGTAGCGGGGGAATAAACAAATATGGCCGAATGATTGAACTTCCTGTCACATTTTGATAGCCTCTAACATAAGTTTACAAAAACTGGAGGTACGGACTGACTGACTTGAGCTTAAGCCCGGCGTTCTGTGTGTGGCATAATGGTGGACTGTTTGCTACCTGTGGCACATGCGGTTGAATTGTATGCTACAGCTCAGTATTTTTAGTAGACGCTCAAGACTTCAGTAGGCGATTAACAGCTTTCAGCCTTATAAGTCACTGGGACCGAATGACATAATAATCGGCAATGCTTCAGAAAGTGGCAGACCAGCACTATCAATCCTGACGGAAAATTTTTAAGGGCCTGTTTGCATTTATCTTATATACCTGATCTGTGGAAGTAGATAAAGGTGACCTACATACCCAAAGCGGGGAAGCCAAGTCACACATTACCAAGGATTGTAAACAAATTAGTATTACTTCTATTCTATAAAAAGTTCAATATACAGAAATTAGAACAGACATAAATAACAAACAGATCAGCAAATCACAGAAACAGATCGTCAAATCAGTGGAGACCGCCCTATATGCTGTGGCCGGGCAAGTCGAGAAAAATATGAAAAATTAATGTTTCACCCTGTTGGTCTTTCTTCTATCCTTGTGGAATGGATTGGTGAGGTGCTGAAAAGTGGAATCATAAATTCGTGCATAGGAGAGAGTTCCGTGAGGAACCGTGGAGAATCCCCGCAGTGGGGAGTTCTCTCACCTCTGCTTTGACTTCTGGTAATAAATGAATTACTTGTGTGTTTCGACCGTATGAAGACAAAGGTTGTTGTTATTGTAGCAGCATAGAAACTTACATACAAGCATGGTGTTGGCAGCCGCTGGCCGAAACGCCATTGTTTCGGGTCAATCCGGTACGAAAGAACCTGCTACCTTGGGATTGAAGACTTAGGTGGTGGCCTACGCTGATAATGTGGTAGAACTAATAAGTGGCAAATTCATAGCAACCCTGTCTGACCTCCTGCAAAGTGCTATAGTACAACTTGCAGCCTGGGCCCATGACAATGGTCTGGGACTAAACCAGAGAAGACGAAACTTGGTACTATTCACAAAGAAACGCAAATTCCCGATTTCCAGCCTCTAGTTATGGACGGGGTGGCCTTGGAATTTCTACGAAAGCAAAATACATCGGTACTGTTCTGGACCATCGCTTGACATGGAAAAGGAATTTCGAGGAGCAAACGAAGAAAACACTCCTAACACTATGTTTATGTAAGCACTCTATTGGTTGTATGTAACTGTTGTCCTGCCTATACTTACCTACGCGGAACTTGTTTAGTGGCTAGAACTTGGGAATAACGCATTACTGTCTAAAATATCAAGTGTAGAAGTTAGAAGCACTCCTCAGGCCGCTTTAAACGTCTTCTGGACATCCTAAACCAATTTCAAGCAGCAGGAACGGCTCCGAGAGACGGGATCGTGGCGAAGTTCACAACTCGGACATGTAACAGTCTTAAAACTAATTGATAGTCGGCATGAATTCAATTACAGCTGTTACGTAAGCGATTATATGACCACTTCCTTCAAGTTTGAATCTTTATTGGTTATCTTTCCGAGTAGGGACACATGGGCTGAGGTTATTTTTCCACTGGATGGTCTAGCAATACACACAGACGGTTCCAACGTAGAAGAAGGCATTGGCGCCGGCGCCTACTGCTAGAACCCAAAAATTAGATACACATACAAGCTTAAAGATATCTGAGGCGTTGTTTATGCAGAGATTATTGGTATCTGGAAAGCAGTAGAACTATTGAAAAGGCGTCAAGCGTCAGTCAAGCGGCCCTCAAGCCCGTGTTGATTGCAGTATGGCTCTACATGACATTTGTAATATCGTAAAACTATCTTGGGTTTCGGGCCATAGTAACATAAATGAGTAGCAGTTGGACAAGTCAGAGAGGGATAATCTACACCACTACCCTTGGGCAATAATAATTTTCCACGGAATATATTTTATACGATTGTCACATATTTTAGCCGTCCGATCATACATGCATATGTTGATATACATGATAACATACTAGATATACAACACATACATATGTACGTAGATATTCCGTCAGGTGACGTAGGGATGAAAGATACCAAGAAACGGTCCTGACCGGTTTTAACATGGCAAAGCCCAGGATCTATCTTGGTCCCTCTTTCATCTCAAGTGGACACTGACCTCCCCGTGGTGTAACCTTGAGAGCTACCTTCAACACCCGTTAAAGGTAGTGAGCTAACATGTCCCGCGCGTTCACCCATAAGAACCTTAAAAACTTGGGTTTGGGCGTCGTGTTAGTAACCCTCCCCTAGAAAAAAGCAGCCTACTATGAAAAAACGAATGAAAGGAAAAACAGGACGACCCCCGCAGACGTTTTAAGTACCATGATCTGCGAATCTGCACCTGGAATGTTCGCACTCTTTATAGAGAAGGTACAATGCGAAACATTGGCAGATGTACTTGAAAAGTACAAGGCCGACATTACTGCCACACAGGAAATACGATGGATTGGGAAAAGCGTCACAACAACACCTAAAGGTGACGCACTGTATTATAGCTGCCAGACACAAAGCATGAGTTTGGCGAGGATTTGTTGTTAGGCGGAAGTTTAAAACATCTGGTCTCCAGCTTCATTCCAGTGTATGAAAAACTTGCTGCAATACGGATAAAAGCAAAATTCTTCAACATTAACCTTATCTGCTGTCATGCTCCAACCGAAGACAAGGACGAAGAGACCAAAGATATATTCTTTGAGCGTTTAGAAGAAACATACGACCGCTGTCCTGCCCATTGCATTAAAATTATTCTAGGCGATTTTAATGCCAAAATTGGAAATGAGAATATCTATGCTACGGCAAAAAACATGGTAGTAGCATATCGACAGACATAAGGGCACCTGGCTGGTCTCCGGATCAGAAACAAGAAATCAAATTGATCACGTTGTGATAGATGGGAGGCATTCATCGAGCGTGTATGATGTACGTTCGTTCAGAGGAGCAAACATGAGTCGGACCACTACCTTGTTGCAGCAAAGGTACGTACCAGGTTAAACGTAGCGAATAAAGTACGAATAGACACAACACGAAAGTTAGACATCGGTAAGCTACAATCACAACAGATAGCCACAGTATATTCCATTCAACTGGCCCAATTGCTTTATCAAAGCTATCCACGTCCCCATAACATATCAGCACACGCGTACGATCGCTTTTTCAAGAACGTACTGCTGGTAGGTGGAGAACTATGTGACAAAGGGAGGGCACCGTACGATTTAATTCGTAATGTGATGTTCGTACAGTGCCGGTCCGATTTATGCTTTACTGACTGAACTTGTCTCTCTAAATGCCTATTTGTATTCCAGAGGCCTGTAGGAAAACTTATGAGTGGACGCGTGCGCTGGCGGTATGTTTTACATTATGATGATGTTCCCAAAACATCTCCGAAGGGACAAGGGGAACGTCTATCATATCAATGAATGCATTTCGATTCATATTGGCTCAATGGCCGCGAACACACGGCTTGTCTTACGACACCACTTGTAGATAAGATTTTCATGGCTGAAATTCTCTGGCCAAAATTACGAAGAAGGGATTTGCCATCGCCGAAAATGTTTATGTTCTGGTCCGGATTGAACTGAAGACCTTTTGAGTGCAAGACGGAAGTGCTTACCACTGCACCACGGTGGATCCGTGAAGATAGTCTAATCAATAGTTTGGATTTTTCTGTACGTTGCCGCGGTCCCTGCGGATCCGGTGTATACCCAGCGCGAAAATTGTTAGTAATCCTGAGATGCATGTTCGCTATTGAACTTGTTGGAGACAACCAGCCCCAGACCTAGCCTTCGGCTCCGAAGACCAACTGGAGACTATATTTTGGTACCGCAAGTGCCTTCAGCTGTAGATATAGCAGGGTATCGGAAAGCTTCCTTGTGAGATTCTTGAAAGAATGTTTCAGTTCGAGTTGTTGTTATAAACCGGATGCCTGACCCATAACCTGTGATATCATGATATAAGCAACCCCAAATCGTTTAGTCCTGGCACCTATAAAACATATTTCTTTATTTAGGAGGGTTGGTGTTTCTTATTTGGGATGACGACTTCTCTTTGATTTTCAAAATAGTGAGGCTTAATCCCATAGTCTTTGTTTTAATATTTTATTAAAATAACTTATTATACTTATTAGTGGGGAAAATTGGCAATTTTTACCAAGTGGTAAGGCAGGGAAGACTATAGTTTCGGATCTCGCCACAGATCCTCATAAGTTTCATTGTTTCTTGTTTTTATACCCTACGCAACTATGTGGAAAGGATATTATAAGTTTGTTTTGTTAAAAATTCATGTAACACCGCGAAATATTGGTCCTAGACCCCCCATGTGGTATACCAATCTTCATATCACGACGAGATAAAGCGATTTTGAGATGTGTGTCTGTCCGTCCGTGTGTCCGTCTGTCCATTGTAAATTGTTATCAAATTGCAGGCCGCAATTATTGACCGATCGTCACGAAATTTTGCATGGAGCTCGGGCTTAGACCAGAATAGACACCTATTATTATTGGTGATGATCGTGAAATATTTAGCGGATGAAATGGACCAAAAACATAAGTTTTATCCGATTTTGTAGCTGCTCTGTATGTCGTAATAATAGTCCGATCGCCTCGAAATTTTAAATAAGGCAAGAGTATATGACAAGGAAAAAGCCTGCAATGGGCCTAAACTTTTGTGTAAAAATTTGTTAAAATATTTTTTATATAGAACTTATATGTTTTTTCCTGGAAGACACATTCCAGGTACATGGAAAAGGAATTCGTGACTTTTCTATTGATGCCAATTGTGTTGGTGCCCATGATCAGTTAACAGAGTTACATCCTAATACATATATCGAGTTATTTGTTTGTAGTGTAATCATAAACACGCTAGAGATCTCAATTATAGCTCAATAGTCACGAAATTTTGCACGAGGTAAGAGTTTAAGTCGAAGAATATGCCTACAATTTTGGACGATAGTCTGATATTATTTAGTGGTGGAATCGACCATTACTTTTGTATGAATATAACAATTTTATTTTTGGTGCTTATTTTAATTCCTAGAGGTCATATATCGGCAAAATAGTTTTTATATGAAAAAGATCTACTGAACTTTTCCCTCATGCAAATTGCAATAATGTGTCTGCTAGATAACAGGCCTACTACTTAATATACAATGAGTTTGTGTAGAGAACCAAATCTTCCTATAATTCTACAAATTGTCTTTATCATGCAAATTACGTGGAGTCCTAGCGTATTTATTGTCCAATTGGATTTTCTATACATATATTGTAGAATGGGGTAGCTTCGCCACATCGGTGGCTTATATATTTCTTTATATTAGCTGTATTCCATAAAGAAATCTGGTATTCAAAGAAAATTTAAATATGTAGCAGAAGGGGCTAAACCATGTCAATTTTCCAATTTAGGATTATTTATTAGAATTATATAAAGTTTAATTGGTCACAAACATTCCAGTAGGGACAAGAGAGCCTTTTCTCATATCAATGATTGCACCCCGATTAATACTGTTTATCACCGAGTTCGAACGGCGTGTTCTAAGACACCACCATTAGAGAAGTCTACATGGCTGAAATACTCAGGAAATGTCACCAACATTACTGCGGGTATATTGCAACCGTTGAGTTATTTCTTACAATAAGTTTATTTGTTCCAAAAAGGCAATTTGATTTGCTGAAAGCTAATTCACAGGGGTAGTGGTGTAGGGTATTACATGTCGGCCCCGTTCGACTATAGATTTAGCTTACTTGTTTATTGCTATTTATGATTTTGTAGACATCGATATTTTTGCGTACTTGGCGTTTTATTTACTGGCCGTAGGGTTTTAAAAATGGACTTCCGCCCGAAAATAAATTATTGTCTGCTGCAAATTTTGTAAACCGAACATTTGCAAAAAATTTTGAAATTTGATGTGGGAGGTACCAAAAAGTGGGTGGGCACCATTTATTCAAACCTGATGGACAATCCCGAAGAAGTTTGTCAGTTCAACTATCGGGGCGCGTTCCCCTCAGCGATCACATGCCTTAGGGAACCTATATTACCCTCTGACAAACTGACTAAGGGATGTCCCATAATACTAAATAATGCAGAAAGTTGAGAATGTAAAGAGTTAAGACACAGGACCGTATTAAGCCAGTTCCGGCTGGTGCTGTTGATCTGCCTTCTTGTCACACCCCGTCGTCATCAAGCGATGACGACTATGACCAGCAAAAAGCCTTATGGTAAATACTGGGATGAAGAGACTGGGAAACTCAGGGAAAGTTCAAGCTTGACCTAGCGTTCAGAGTCAGGCAACAGCAACATCAAAACAAAACAAGTACAAAAGTGTCAGTCGGCATTGCCGACAGAGGTATACCCTCAGCCAATGTGAATTGAAACTTTCGTCTACGGACAGATAGAATGTATTTAGCGTCTCTTCAGAATGTTGTGGCCTTTTTTCAACATTTGAACTTGTCGACATAAATGTGGATTAGAAATTAACACAAATGTTGAACTTTTGTGGGGGAGGTACCCTTAGGGAGGACCGATATGGACCATTTTAGAAGTTAAACTAAATTTTGACAAAATATTAGGAGATCCAAAGTTTGGACCAAATTGGTTGCACCATTCAAGTGATATCGTCCTAACATTTTAGTGACATTTTTTAAATATTGGGGAGAAGTACCGGAATTTGGGGACCGGTATTGCCCCATGAAACTAAGTTTGGATAAAATATGACGAAGACCAAATGTTGCACCAAATCGGTAGAACAGTTCGAAAGCAACATATGGTGACATAGGGTTTTTTACACCTTTCGGGATGTTTTCCCAAGAAATGTGAACCTGCTCCTGAAAAAAAACTTTTACCGTCGTAATGGAGGTAGCGAATGCAAATCGCTTCAACAAAAATCAAAGTGATTCGAGAGCGGGTCTTAAAGTGAACTTATCCGAAATTTTGTGTGGGAGGTACCCAAAGGAGTGCACAAATATAGTCCATATTCGAACCTGATCTACATCTGGTAGATATATTAGGATGTGCAGAGTATGGATTACATCAGTCACTCCCTTCAAGAGTTATTGTGCGTATATTTCTTCCGATCCGTTAGAGATTTATAGGAGGTTTTTTGCACCTTTCAGGCTATTTTCTCAGGAAGTATGGACTTGCCCCTTATGAAACTTGTACCGTCGTATGGGGACAGCAAATACAAGTTGCTACAACAAAAATCAAAGCGATTCGAGAGCAGATCCTTAACTGAACTTTTCCGAAATTTTGTGTGGGAGGTACCCGAAGAAGTGGACCGATTGTGTCCATAATTAAAACTTATCTAAGTCTGGTACACTTTTCACGATGTGCAAAGTATGGACCAAATCGGTTACTCCCTTCAAGAGTTATCGTGCGCACAAAGTATAAGAACATTTTCGAACTTTTGTGGGGGATGTACCAGAAGGAGTGGACCGATATAACCCATCTTAGAACTTAAACTAAGTTTGGGAAAAATATTACGAAAGCTAAATTTTTAACCGAATCGGTTGCTCCGTTCGAGAGTTATCGTGCGCATCAGCCAGCCAGACAAGTTAAACTAAATTTTTAGAAGTTAAACTAACGGACGGACATGGCTAAATGAACTCCAAATTGTCTGAAACACATTTCGTCCAAACATACTTGGGGTCTAAAACCATTATTTCGATAAAGCACATTTTGCCCGTATGAAATAAACACGTGCAATGGTATAACTGTTTATATCAACAAAACAGATATATCATATACATAACAGATATAATATGATATAAATGTGGGAATGAGTGGGTTGTGTATACTCACAATAACATAACTGTTAGAAACAGTTCTGTGTTGTATATGAACGAGTGAGAACTTTATTTGTTTTTTCGTTCTCAAGTATCTGTTGTCACGGTGAGCCTTAACTAATTTTAAATGGAAGGTGCTTACACCTCCGAAGTTTTTGCTGATTCTGAAACTACAATGCTCATAGATGAGAAATATCATGAAACAAAAAAAATCGCCGGAGGGATTTTAAAATAAATCGCGATTTAAGTTCACATTTTTCCATATCTTAAAAACGGTAAAATATACGAAAATATCATAAAAGCCAATCTTGTGGAGAATTTTCTCTGCTACAAAATTTGCTTTAGTGCCATTTACATAGAACTCGCGGTTTCCAAGCAACATCGTGAAAACCTAAAGAACCCCTAAAAATGTGAACTTAAATCGCGATTTATTTTAAAATCCCTCCGGCGATTTTTTTTTTTGTTTCATGATATTTCTCATCTATGAGCATTGTAGTTTCAGAATCAGCAAAAACTTTCGAGGTGTAAGCACCTTCCATTTAAAATTAGTTAAGGCTCACCGTGTTGTACAACAGATATTTTTCAAATACTACAGATACCAACAGATACTATAGGTGTAACAGGCTTGTGTGAATAACTTCTAAGGCAAATTTCATAAAAAATAGCATTTTTATTATTTAGGGGATACATAAATATTAAAGACATGAACTGTTGCGCCAATTTGAATGTTTTTCTGGTTTCAGAGAGTGGACCGACCTAATAATGAATACGCGAGTATTTATCAAAAATAGTTTTAGTATATTCCACATATTTATCACAAATAGTTTTGTTATATTCTAAAGCATTCTCCAGCTTGATTTATACACTTTTTCACGCGCATAAGCCAATTGTTGAAGCGTCTTTTGTGGTTATTTCAAAACTAGATTTAAAATAAATTTAAATCAATTTTGTTTCCCGCAGGGAAGTGTTAGCTTCTTACATTTTTAAATTGGTGTGGTGGTGATTAAGAGTAATATATTTGGTTTCCTATGGTTCGTTTAAACAAATACTTACGTATTATAAGTATATTATTATAAGTGCCTATAACATCACGAAAGGGAGAAGGGATACTTCTTCCATATCAATGAGTGCACAGCGTTTCATATTGCCACAATGATATGGGACCTTCTTTCATCGCCGAGTCCGAAAGGAGTGTCTTACGACACAACTTGTAAATAAGTTTTCATGGCTGAAATACTCAGGCCACCACCGCCGAAAATTTTGGTGTTCTGGTTGGGGATTGACCTTAGGAGAATTATGCGTTCAAAAGCCCTTAAAACAACGCGTCACTTTGTAAGGTAGGGGTTGGTCCAAGTTCAATGGACCTACAATACATTTACCGAAGTATTATCCACATACATACTTCGGACATTAAAGTCATTTCCAGAGAAGTACAGTCATGGCTATATCGGTGCACTCGTAGAAGCAGCATCATTTTAGTAAGGTTTTGAGATATATAAAAAACCAAAAATATGACCTATGACCATGAATAAGTTTCTTTGCACGCATGGGATCGACAGAGATTTTTAGGACCTCATTTGTAATGACAAATCCTACATCTCCACCAAAATTCAGTTCTGTGGGAATTTTTCTATTTCAATTCCTATTTTGTTTGGCCTACATACAATAAATACTTATTGTATCACATTAATATCCATTTATATCAGTTTGTACAAACCAGATATAAACAAATATGTTCCTTTTTTTCTGTCTATACCAACTCATGTCATACCTGTTTGAAAAAGTATCAGTATCAACTTGTAACTGAAACTACATTCTACATATCCATACTTACTCAATGTTGAAAAATGTCGGAACTGATATATTCAGTTGTATCCATGCAGGTGTTTAGTATGAAAGTGTATATACCCTCGTTAGCATAAATGCTGAGGGTATAAACAACCGTCGCACAGTGGTTCATAATCTTTTCCTGGTCAAAGTTTTGTACCTTTTGAACGGATGGGTCCAAAAGATGGTGCACCCCCAAAGCTCAGAACACACAAAAAAACAGCTCTCTGCGGTTCAAAGCCTCAAGTTCCAGAAACAACAAAGTTATATCGTAGAATACTCCCAAAGGGATGATTAACAATCCCTCCAGTTCTTTTTAAGCGGGAATGATGATCAGATCTCCAGAAGAGCAGATCACTGTAGATCGGACAGACATGAAAAAGAGCTGAACAAATTAAATTTTTTCGAGCAAAGCGCGGTAAGAACCACGAAAATGAGACTGTACCGAGAAGGTGTGCCCGTTCCCTGTTATGAAGTGCTCGACACCACAAGAGGTTCGGGAAAACTGCACAAAGACTATCTTCAACATGGATAATCTACCGCAAGGGGGTTATCTATGATGTGATGATGTTTCAATTTACCAAGCATGCCAACATTTCAGCCTTCAATGATATTGCCAGCAGTATAATATTTCCCTTTGACAACGAAAGATTCAAGTTAATGGGGAAGTATCAAATTCCTCAACTTACTAAAATATCAGTATTTGTCAGAGGTTGGGGCAGAAATTTCGAGACGTACGCCTGCTCGAAGTCTTTGTTGCCAACACAGGACTTTGGTCATGAAGAAATGGGTTGTCTTCCACAGGGAAGAGCAAGAGGACCGTATTCTCCTTGTGGTCTGAATAGACCATCTCACTATGACCAGTCTGACAAAGGCTAAGGGCACGGCCATCTAGGTCTCAAACAGAGAACCTGCATAATATGCCACAAAAAAGTTATGTCAACATCGGACCCAGGACGGCAACATATACATAGATGGTTTCAAAACTGTAGGTAAGGTTGGTAAAACAAAAAGGTAAGGAAGTACTGTTAGGTAGCGATGTTATCTCTCACCTCATTGCGCTTTGGTTATACTAATCCTATATGAAGGGACCTTCAAGGGGAGATCAGGATGATTACAGAGTGGCTGAACTGTATTAAAGGGAACTCAAGACCAACTACCTTTAACGTATCAAGGGCAGTAGAATTGCAATAAGAGCAAAAACTGTGAATATTGCTTAGTGCGAATCATGTGGGTACTAGGCCATGCGGGAATTAGTGGTAATGAGATAGCAAATTCTCAGGTAAAAAGGGCAGAGAATTAGCAACTGCGCACAGAGAGGATATGGAAAAAAGCAAAATCCTGTGGGGAGACCCAAACTAGGAAAAAAACAAAAACCTGTTATATCCCTACAAAATTATAGGTGCAGTATGCAGGTCATGCGGAAACGTTGAAACATTCGAAAATATCAGATTCCAGGGACGACCCTTTACCAGATTCTAATCACATAATGTTAAATAAACTAAAACAGTTAACAGGGAATTTTGCTAAGGCACAGAATTGCGATTCTCGTCCCTATTTTCAACCTAACCTACCCTAGTTTTTACAAAATATTGCAACTTATACAAATCCCTTTTCTTTGCGAAGTGATTAGCGTAGGGTATAACTATTTAAGTAAACAACAAATAAATCAACTTTACTTGTGTGTTATTTTAACATATTTGTAAAGAGTATTTTTATAACCACTCACTCAAATATTCTACATTAGTTCTACCTCTCCTCAATACACAATAACAAAGAAAGAATTTCCTCACTAACATAGATATGCATTGAACACACAAGCTATTCCTAATACCTCGAACAATCACAATAACCATCAAACGAAAAAGATGAACAACTAAATAAAAGAACTACAACAATGATGTAGTGGGAGTAATAGTTTGATGTACTTAGCACTGAAGAGCAGTAGGAAGGAAGTTACAACGATTGCAGCATACTCCACAGTTGATGTACCATAGTGTGGTGTAGTTGTTTTTCGTTGTTATGAATATAGCAGCAATAGCTGCTGACATCAGCATCTTCCGTCAATGTTCATAGGTGTTGTAGTTGTTGCTGTTATTGCTATAGCAATAACATTTACTTTGTTGCAAATATTTACCAAGAATCTCATCCATTTTCGTTTGTTTAGTTCCTGTCGTTGGCTTGTTATATCCTTGTACCACTAACACCACTAACACCACTCACGCACACACGAACACACACACGAACACACACACGAACATACACACACACTTCCATACACTTACCACTTGGAGATTTGCTTGTATTGCTGGTTACTACATTTATAGTTCCTTGTTGTTGTTATTGTTGTTTTTGCATTACTCTTACGGATGCTGTCATTGTTCTAGTTGTCATTGATGCTATTAAATTGAAATCTTTTTATTTTGATATTGATCGATGCAAATTGATAGCACGTTTTCCAGCAACAACAATAACAGTCACAATAACAAATTTTATATCGGAAAAACGTAAGCCAAAAGAAAACCTCAAAGAAAAAAAACAAAAAAAAAGAATGAAATAAAACAACCCATCAATACTAGCCATAACAACAATTGCAGTAACAACATGTACATCCGATGCTGCTGTTTCTCTGTGTGTGTGTGTTGTAAGCAGTCGATACAAAACAAAAAATAATAGACATCAATTTAATCTGAAAACAATACAAAGTATTCTCAAATAGACTTAGAACTAACTTTATTTGTTGAAGAAAATTGATCTGATTTGTAAGGGAATAGACAAGTTTTGTTGAGATTTTTCTTGTATCTACAAATGATATAAGGATGACTGTCAAAGGCTTAAATATTAGCAATAACTAAGGTATGCTAGACGTATGAAAATGTATTTTATTATCAATATGTATACGCATCGATGACCATGAAGATGTTAATGGGTAATTTTCAAATCAAAATTGTTATTTGGAAAATAAATACAATTTTCTATATAATTTTTCAATGATATTCTAGTGGCTCACAAAACCATCCACAATAGAGTAGATAGGCTTATTGGTCAGCTTAAGTATGGTAGATGAGATACTAAGGCATCTACCGAAGGCAAGATAAACTCATCTCTTTATTGAAGTCCAGTACGTTTCCTTCTAAAAGATCTTAGGACTTATGTTGAAGACATTTTAGTTTTCATGTTGATGACCAGTAGAATTTCTCATAGCAGACCCCAAGGTCTTTCATGGTATTCCCATAGGTCCTCTTATAGAATATAGGATGGGAAGGCCAGCAGATTTTCTAGCAGAATACTTGTAGGACTTCTGGCAGAAGACTTGAAGGCAGGAAATATTAGGAAGTAGCCAATCATGTGATACCCTACATCACTACTCGTGGACATAAGCATTCCATGAAATTTCTTTTTACGATCGGACAATGATTGTAATCTAAAAACAGCAACAAAATCGGATAAAATTATGTTTTGGTATTTTTATACCCTCAGCATTTATGCTAACGAGGGTATATACACTTTCATACGGGCAAAATGTGCCTCATCGAAATAATGGTTTTAGACCCCAAGTATGTTTGGACGAAATGTGTTTCAGACAATTTGGAGCGCACGATAACTCTCGAACGGATCAACTTTTTCGGTCCAAAATTTGGCTTTCGTAATATGTTATCCAAACATAGTTTAAGTTCGAAGATGGGTTATATCGGTCCACTCTTTCCGGCTCCTACCCCACAAAAGTTCGGAAATGTTCGGAAAATTTGTGCGCGCGATAACTCTTGACAGAAGTAACCGATTTGGTCCATAGATTGCACATCGTGAAATTGATTAGATGAGGTTCCAATATGGACACAATCGGTCCACCCCTTCGGGTACCTCCCACACAAAATTTCGGAAAAGTTCAGCTTAGGACCTGGTCTCGAATCGCTTTGATTTTTGTTGTAACAACATGTATTCACTGCCCCCCATACGACGGTACAACTTTCATCAGGGGCAAGTCCATACTTCCTGAGGAAATAGCGATAACTCTCGAACGGATCTGCGATTCGGTCCAAATTGTGGCCTTCGTAATAATTTGTGCAGACTTAGTTTAAGTCGGAAGATAGGCCATATCGGTCAACTCCTTCAGGTACCTCCCCCACAAAAGTTCAAAAATGTTCGAAAAAAAATGTGCGCACGATAACTGTTGATGGGAGTGACCGATTTGGTCCATACTTTACACATCCTAATATACCTTCCAGATATAGATCAGGCTGAAATATGGACTATATTTGTCCACTTCTTCGGGTACCTCCTACACAAAATCTTGGATAAATTCACTTTAAGACCTGTTCTCGAATCACTTTGATTTTCGTCGAAGCAACTTGCATTCGCTGCTTCAATTACGACAGTAAACGTTTTTTTCAGGGGCAAGTCCATACTTCTTGAGAAAACAGCCCGAAAGTTGTCACCATATGTAGTGGCCGGATAGCTCGAACCAAATACTGCGTTCGTCAACACTTTGATATTGTAATATTTCTTCGAATATAATATGAAGTTTGAAGGTGGTGCCTATAGGTCCACTCCTACCGGTACCTCCCTCACAAAAGTTCGAAAATATTCCCTAAAATGGTACTAGCGATTTCTCATAGACGTAGCAACCGATTTGGTCCAAACTTTGGATCTCTAAATATTGTCGAAACATAGTTTATGTTCAAATGTGGGCCCAATCTGGCCCTGTTTGCAGCGATATTGTGTTTATCGTTGGCTAGTGTGATTAAAAGCCCTATCTATCGATATCGCCGCAATTTTTTGATCTTTAATCCTATACATACGCATAAGCCCAAAATTTTGAAAACCCCCCTAAATCCATAATTTTTTTTTTTTTGGAAAAGTATTTCAATCTACACAGGTTGAGGTTATATCTCTGTCGGCAAAGCAGACTAATACTTTTTTACTTATTTACCCTCTAAATACCTCCCAATCATATTTGACTCACACATAAAGTGAACCACCTTCATGTCCAAAAATGTTTTGCATTTAAATTCTATTAAAAGGTAAATTTTAAATGATTTATATTTCTAATTCTGATCTGTGATGACTACGCTTTGATTCCAATATATTGCTCACAAAATGTCATTGTTTTATAGGAAGATATATAATTAAATATAATAATGGACACATTTCAGATACAGGGCAGTGGATTCGAGCCATGTTTCCTTCGACTCCGACTCCAGACCATTTTTTTTCACGGTTCCGACTCCGGAGTCGACTCCGAGGCTAATTTCATATACCACTGAAAATGAAATTAACAGGCACAATTTTTAACTTTTTTTCCTATACTTGAACCATATACACTTATATGTTGTTTTCCCTAAGGTTTTTTGTAATGCATGTTGCATATTGATTCTGCCATATCTTACATCGAAAAGTAGCAACAGACACAAGTTAGAAAGCGTTAGTCGGATTATCATTTTAAAATTCGGTTGGAGAAAACTTCTGTGTTCAAACTAAATAACATACCTTAAAGCTCTATATTGATTTCACAAATTGATAGTGGACGGCGAATGAAGGCAATGCCGAAAAACACTGTACAACAAAATTGAACTGTTTTTAAAATTACACGAAACCCCGCACAGATTATGAAAGCGGACCGAATCAAAAAGAAGACACGTGTATCGGCGTTTTGAAAGTTTACGTCGGGAAGTAACCTAAATAGGCGTGGCAAGTTTCGCTCATTTCTAGAGGTTTCGAAATATTCGACATCAGTAGTGCGATTCTGTAACTTTTTTTAATAACGAACCGACATCGGTAGTTAACGAAAATATTCGGTTGAGTTAACGAATGTGCTATTCTGTAACTTTATGTTAACGATTGTAGAAATCGTTAACCCATACCGACGAAAATCGATAGGAAGGAAATGTCAAATATTATATTTTAATATTAATTAAAATATATTTTGAAGCTGAAAACATTATTTCGTCGCGAGTACAAACCATAAAGCGTTTTAGAAGGAAACAATTCAGATTTTTGAAGGAATTTGTCTCAAATGTGTGTCTTTTGGATGAATACGGATGTCAGTAAAGAAGGATTTCTTAAGATGTTTTTATTGTGTGTGTGATTTAAAAGTAATAAAAGTGATAAAACCATCATTAATCTTTTTTAAAAGCGCAGTTGTATTTTTTTAATTAAAAGTTGGGATCATATTTTGGGTTGTGGCGCTCTGTATGGAAATTCAGCTTTGATATTTGACATGACTTAAGCAGCTTCAGTGATCATGGATCCACGTTACCGTCATTTGAGTTTATAAATTCACATATTCAATTCACGCCCACATTAAATGAAATTTCTCATAGCGGAGAGTAAGAAAAGTTCGAAAATCCAAGCTTATACGCTGAGTTAAAATCTATAAGATTATCACAGAACAAAGTAGGTTATAGTAATACTATTCACGTGTTGGCCTCAATGCTAAATTAAAGCCAACTAAAGCCTCCTAGAAAGATAGTGTTACGGACATTGGTATAGGTCTTACATAGCAGTACCACACTTGAGTTCTTTTGAAACATTAGATAACGTTTTTCCTCTTTAGTAAGTAACACAAAGGTTAGCGTAGTCTTCATATGTAGGATAGCATGGGGCAGCTTCGCCACTGTTGCGCCTTCGCCAGCGCCGATTTAATTGATGCTACATGAAGGTGGTCTAAAGGAAATTTATGAGTTAATCGAAGATCAAAGATAACTTTGATGATCTTTATGCAGATTCAATAAAATCGGCGCTGGCGAAAGCACAACAGTGGCGAAGCTGACCCATGTTGTCATACATAGTTAACCCTTATGTAAACGCTTTAAGAAGATTTTTCTCAATAAGGCAGAATTTACCTTGTGTACACTCGTCATTAACATAACATATGCTCATATAAAAACGCCGTTTAAAAAAAAAAACAACAAAATATTGCAATAATGTACTGTCGTTAAGACTTAACAACAACATTTTTTTGGTTGTTAACTTAACAATAATTTTCGGTAATTAACGACAAAATTTACCGACAAAAATTGTTAAAATTGGTATACAGAATAGCACTTACCGAAAATTATCGTTAACTACCGACATTCGTCGTTAATTCTGTCGTTAAGGAGTTACAGAATCGCACTACAGATTCATTGGAATCCTTGCATTTTAGGTATAAAGTGACTTTGGCAATATTACTAACAACAATGAGAGGTATCTTTTTATGAAAAAATTAACCCTCATGCGAGTCACTAAACAGGTCTTTTTGGTCCCTTTTTCAAAAACGTTTAAAAACTCCTTTAAAATGTGATCGTATCATACCAAAATACTCTACAAAATTATTTTCCATAAGATTTTACTATAGGTCCTCGAATACACCAAAACTCCAAATCGTACTTAAACGCCAGGAATTTAAAAAAAAAAAAACTAAAATCACGTTTTAGGGTTATCTAGATAGAAGACGTCAAAGACAAAAATATTCTCCATCAAATTTTTCGCTGAATAAATTAAATATGTATTTACAAATACATATCAAGAAAATATATACATCACATTTGCTAAAAAACACCCAAATATTTTTATACCCTCCATCATAGTATGGAGGGTATATAAAGTTTGTTTTTCCGTTTGTAACGCATTGAAATACTCATTTGCGACCCTATAAATTATATATACTCAGGGTAAAATTCTGAGTCGATCTGTGCATGTCCGTCCGTCCGTCCGTCCGTCTGTGGTAATCACTCTAGCATCCACAAAAATGGAGATAGGACGCTGAATTTCTGGGAAAACGCGTCTTTTGTTTGAAGGCAGGTCAAGTTCGATGATGGGCTATATCGGTCCACGTTTTGGTATAGCCCCCATATAAGGTCCACGTTTTGGTATAGCGTCCATATGACGGTACCCCCGATTTACGGTATTTTGACGTTTTTAGCTACATTTTCAGACCGATGTAGCTATAATTTAACAGTTAGGGTTCTTAAGTGTCAATAAGCTTATATAACAAAACTCGTGGACATAGGTCCACGTTTTGGTATAGCCCCCATATAACGGTACCCCCGATTGACGGCATTTTGACGTTTTTAGCTACATTCTCAGACCGATGTAGTTATAATTTGACATTTAGGGTTCTTAAGTGTCAATAAACTTATGTAACAAAAGTTGTGGACATAGGTCCACGTTTTGGTATAGCGCCAATATAACAGTACCCCCCGGTTCACGGTATTTTGACGATTTTATCTACATTTTCAGACCGATTTAGCTATCAATTGACATTTAGAGTTCTTAAATGTCAATAAACTTATATAACTAGTGGACATAGGTCCATGTTTTGGAATAGCCCCCATATAACGATACCGCCCGATTTCAGGTATTTTGAGAATTTTACCAACAAGTTTTAACCGAATTATCTGTAATTTGAACATTTGACATTTGAAATTCTTAGTGGTCACCACACCTCCCCATCAAAAATTGTCAACATAGGTCCATGTTCGGATATAGCTCCCATGTAACGGTACCTCCCAATTTTCAGTAATTTGGCAATTTTAGCTACAATTTTTAACAGGACTGACTGTAATTTGACATTTGAAGGTTGTAGTGGTCACCACACATCTGAATCAACAATTTTCAACATAGCCCCAATATAACGATACTTCCCGATTTTCGGTACTTTGAGGATTTTACTTAAAATGTTTAACCGAACGTAGGTCCATGTTTTTGTATAGCCCCAAAACAAACCTCCCGATTTTCCGTACCTTAGCTTTATTTTTTGGACGAACTTTCTGTAATTTGAAATTTAAAAGTCAACAAAAATTCTGCAACAAAATTTTTTCATTTAAGTTCATATTTTCGTATAGCCCAGATACCTCCGAACTAGCTGTTAATGACATTTGAAGTTCCCACGTTATGTACCGATTTTCGATATTTTGAGGATTCTAGCTAAATTTTTTAACCGAATTAGGAGTTATTTGACATTAAAGGCTCCCATCAAAAACTGTCAACATAGGCCCATGTTTTGTTATAACCCCTATATAACAGTACCTCCCAATTTCTAGCCCACCAAAAATTGTCAACAGTTAGATATAGGCACCATAAAAAAGGGCCTCCCGAATGAAGCATTTTATGTACATTATCTGACATTTTAACGTACCCACTTAAAGTTGGGGACAGGAATGAATATTTTATGGTGGAGGGTATGAAAAGTTCGGCCCGGCCGAACTTAATGCTTTTTTACTTGTTTTTTTTTTTTTTTTGAATAAATTTGTTTTGTCCTTTTGTCGAGTTCATGCATGAAAGTAACATAAAATTTAGCTTTAGACGAAAGGTGTTAAAAGAAGGAATATTCTACACAAAATTTCAATGTAAGTCCCAAAACAAACTAGATATCTGTGTAAAATACTTTGTTACGAAAATGTCGTTACAAAATTAGATATTATATATATACTTTTTGACTTTTAATTAAAATGTATTCCACACTGAGTCAAAAATAAAATACTAAAATACTTCACTTTTTGAGGATTGTGTGAAAAGAAGAAATGTTCCAAATCAAATTTTATTATGAGTCTCTGAGCAAAAGAAATTTGTAGCTATAATATTTAACATCTCCAGAATCTTTCGCTTCTTATATGTGGTTTAGGTCCATATTCTACAATTTTTCCACATTTTCGTTATCTGCGATCACAAAATATATTTTATTGATATTTATACCCTATACCACAATGTGGAAAAGGGTATTATAAGTTTGTTTTGGTAAAAATTCATGTAACACCGCGAAACATTCGTCGGAGACCCCCAATGTGATATACAAATCTTCATATCTCGACGAGATAAAGCGATTTCGAGATGTGTCTCTGTCCGTCCGTCCGTCTGTCCATTATAAATTGTAAACACGCTCCAGGCCGCAATTATGGACCGATCGTCACGAAATTTTGTATGGAGGTCGGGTTCAGATCAGAATAGATCCCTATTCTTATTGGTGATGATCGCGAAATATTTAGCGGGTGAAATGGACCAAAAACATAATATTTATCCAATTTTCTAGCTGCTCTGTAGGTCTCAATAATAGTCCGATCAACTCGTAATTTTAAATAAGGTAAGTGTTTCGCGGCTTACCTTTTGTATGCCTTTTTGTAAGAATAAGATTTGTTGTTTTTCGTTTTAAATTCAATGCTTTGTTTTATTTCATAGATTTAAGTAGGCAAATTTTACAGCAATTTTTAGGTAATTTTAGAAGGTAAGTTTTAGGCAAGTTCAATTAGCAAATTTCAGGTAAGTTAAGGTAAGTATTTGTTTGTGTGTTTAAATTAGGTTTTAGCTTGTAAGTTTTAACACTTTAACTTGTAAGTAGATTTTAAGTAGCACAATTGTAGTTTATAATTAGATTTTACTTAGGAAAATTTAGGTTTTAAGCTTTAACAATATTCTTGTGTTTTGTACTTTAATTTATTTTGTACTTTGTGGTATTTTGTGTGTTGATTCTTTATGTTTACAAATTCAATGTAGGTTTCGTTTGTGTAAATTTACTTTTGTTTAAATTTTAGCTTTTTGTATGTTCAATGTTCTATAACGATTTTAAGTGTGTTATTAATGTTCACTGTTTTGCACTTGTCACTGGGGGGTTTGGAAACTTACTTGAAACTTACGCGTTCGCGGTTAGAAAAAGAACTGGCCGATGCAATAATTTGCATCAGCTTAGCTAACCGATTTACAAATCTACTTTATGCTTATTTACTTCCAATCGGTTGGAATTTACCGGTGACTGCGCATGAGTGTGTGTGAACTATTTACCATGTTTACACCTTTTAGGTTTTACATATTTTCTAATTTTTGCCGCAGTCACCGCTAACTCCAACCGACAGTAGCGAGCAAAAGTTTACGAATTTATAAACATTTCTGGGCCCCCGAGTGACAAGTGTAAACTACTATACGATTCTATATATATATATATATATTGCTCCATACAATTCAAAGCCTCTGGCAGATTCCTGATTGGTCCAGCGAACACGTACCCCAGCTGCGTGTTGTAGGCCCGCACATCTCCAACTCCCACCGCCACGCATCCAGTCTTCCTCAGTGCATTGTAGGTATCGCCCCCTAGCTCCACTTCTACGGGCGTGTTCCCCCTGGGATCTGGGTCGGCAATCGCGTAATTTGTGAAGCCTCTTGTCGGGTCTTCCAATAGGGACTCTGAATAAAGACGCCTGGGAAGGTCGTCGACTATTAAGGCGTTGACCCTGAGTGTCCAATTGCTGCTAACGCGTCGGGGCGCAATGGTGAATGTCGTGACTCGTGCCCCATTATACATTCGTTGCTGAAGACCAAAGCGTCTGAAGGCAGCGTACGATATTTTCGACATGGTGGCCGATTGGCTCACAAGCGCCCTCACCATTACGAAGCCCTCTACTCCCTCGGCCATAAGTCTTATTAGCGCTGTGGGCACGAAAACTAAATCCCACGCAAACGCTGGGGAATTGATGGCTTCAACATTTAAAGGAGCTTCTTCCAGTTGTGAAGCGCCGTGTAGGAGGGACAATCGGGTGCTAAATGGCTCCTTGCCAAACAATTGCGGCAATAGCCCCGCCGCTCCACTGTTTCGTATCGCTGGAATGGGGTCTGGCGTCGGAATCGAGGACAGGAGCTGATGTTGTGGTCCTCCTGGCACAGTCCACAGGCATATTGCCAGAAACTCGGCCTTTCGTTGACCAGGCGGGGGTTGGGCCTTGCTCCCGAACGGCTTCTCCTTGGGGATCGATTGGGGCTGCGGGCGGGCTGATTTTGTACGTGGGCTGGGCGGTTACTATTGGCGGGGCGATTGGGGCTGCGAGCTGGACTGCTGGGGCTTCGGCTGCGGTCTTCATAGCGCCAATCCTGGTTTGGAAGGTAGGCTGCCATGTCTGAAATAAAAAGAATGCGAGTACTAAGTTTTTTAGGTAAGGGTCCGACTAGTCAGTCGGAGAAAAGTTTGACTATTTTTGTAATGGGTCTGCTTATATTGCCTCCAGAAGTCCGTATGTCCACTACTCGAGTATTTTGATCCGTCCCCTGATACGTCCTTATAATCCGTCCCATCTTCCATTCATTGGGAGCGAGTCTATCGTCCTTGATAACAACTAAATCCCCCTCTTTAACGTTTTCCTTTTCGTATTTCCATTTGGTTCGTCGATGGAGTTCGTGCAAATATTCTAACTTCCATCGGTTGCAAAAATATTGAGATATGATTCTAAGTCGTTTCCAACGATTTACTAAATTAATGTCAGTGTCTGAGACATCAGGCTCCGCTGGAGCAAGAATAGAAGTTCCGATGAGAAAATGACCTGGAGTCAGGGGTGAAAAATCATCAGGGTCGTCGCTAGCTGGACTTAAAGGTCGCGAATTGAGACAAGCCTCAATTCGGGCTAAAATTGTTGTGAATTCCTCAAATGTAAAATTCATTTTTGGTAAACTTTTCTTTAAGTGAAGTTTAAAAGACTTAACGCCGGCTTCCCACAAGCCGCCCATATGTGGCGCACCAGGTGGGATGAACTTCCAATTAAGGTTTTGATAAAAATTGCTTTCAACTGTAGTTGATTGTAGGCTTTTCATGAGCGCGATTCTATCTCGTTTTACCAAATCAGCTGCGCCAACAAAATTTGTTCCATTATCAGAATAAACGCAAGAAGGGCATCCTCGCCTGCTGACGAATCTTGAAAAAGCAGCGAGAAATGCGTGAGTTGAAAGGTCGCTTGTAGGCTCCAAATGTATTGCCTTTGTAGCAAAACAAATAAAAAGGCACACATATCCTTTTGTGATAAAACAAGCTCTTCCCGAATAACTTTTAATGTTAAAAGGTCCAGCGAAATCGACACCTGTGTTCGTGAAAGGCCTAGATAAAAATGTACGCTCAGGCGGAAGAGAAGCCATTATTTGTTCCTGTGTCCTCTTTTTATGTATTACGCATGTTTTACAATTCCGAAGAGTCTTTTTGACCAACGATTTCAATCCAAATATCCAAAATTCGGATCTTATTATTCGGGTCATCAATTGATTTCCACCATGTAACGTGAGTTTATGAACAAAGTCGACCAATAACTGACTAAAGACCGCTCCGTGCGGCAAAATTATTGGATGGCGCTCATTGTATGTAAGTGCTGTAGATTGTACCAATCTTCCATTGGCTCTCAATATTCCTTTCGAGTCTAAAAATGGATTTAATGTCAAAAGCGAACTTGTCGATGAAATCCGAGTCTTTTTCTCCAATGATTCATATTCATTCCAATAGAAGAACTTTTGAGTCTGTATTATGCTAGCTCGTTTTCCATCTTGAATCTCGGTAGCTGAAAGCTCCGTTGAAGATATTCTAAGTTGTTGTCGGTTTGATCCGGTATTTTTCCAAAGACGTAAGGCATACGCATATGATCTGTAAACCTTTGCTAGCGATGAGAAGTTTTTTAGAGGGTCATCCTTTTCCTCAAAAAGCGTGAGAGTTCTAACAGCTTTTGCTTCCAAATTTGTATCGCTTAGTATTTGATTCGATGGCCATTTTTCTTTGGGCATTTTGAGCCAATGAGGTCCATGCCACCAGAGGTCCTGAGTCTTCAAGTCGGCAGGCGAACATCCTCGACTTGCTAAATCCGCTGGATTGTCCTCCGAGTCAACATGCCTCCAATTCTCTTGGCCAACACTCTCAGAGATCTCCGATACTCTATTTCCCACGAATGTGCTCCAATGACAAGGAGGCTTTTTCAACCACGCCAAAACAATTGTGGAATCTGTCCAAAGTTGGGTCGAAAAGTTGGCTATTTGTAAATTGCTCGTTATGGAAACTGCCAATTTAGACAGCAGAACCGCACCGCAGAGTTCAAGTCGAGGAATAGAAAGCTTCTTAATCGGAGCTACTCGGGTCTTGGCGGCTAATAAGAAGGTATGAGTGCTGTGATCATCATTTTCAATGCGTATGTAAATCGCAGCTCCATATGCGCTTTCGGATGCGTCACAGAATCCATGAATTTCTACAGAGCCATCTAATGTGAATTGTATCCATCTTGGAACCTTGAGATTATCAATCTTTTGGCTATTTGTGACGAAGTTTTTCCAGTTCATATGAGTCACTGGCTTCAGTGGGTCATCCCAATCGATTTTATCCAGCCAGATTTGCTGCATAATAAGCTTCGCTACTACTACCACTGGCGCGAGCCATCCACATGGGTCAAACAATTTGGCTATTGTTGATAAAACTTCTCGTTTTGTATATTTGTCTTGATTTTCCATTTGTGGTGGCGTAAAAGAGAAGAAATCTCCCGAAATATTCCATCTAATGCCCAGTGTTTTTGTGGAAGCATCCTCAGAAATGTCCAACCAATTCAGTGGTAGTAACTTTTCCTCCGGAATATCCTTTATAACGTTATGATCATTCGAAGCCCATTTCATGAGCGTAAAACCAGCAGAGTCCAAAGCTGAGACTAATTCCTTTCTGGCCGTGATCGCTTGTTCTAATGTATGACCGCCAGCCAATACATCATCAACGTATAAGTTATTTAATATTATCTCTGCTGCTTTCGGGTGTAGGTCTTTAATATCCTCTGCTAACTTAATGAGCGTCCTCAATGCTAAAAATGGCACGCAGTTTACTCCAAAAGTTACTGTTAACAGCTCGAAATCCTCTACAGGGTCTGCCGGTGATTTTCTGAATAAAATCCTTTGGTATTTTGTTTGATTTGGGTCCAAAAGTATTTGCCGATACATCTTAGGGTATTTGAAAAATCTCCATTTCAAAATTTGAAGTACTAAGTCCTGTTGTAGTATGGGTCCAGGAAGTAAGATGTCGTTGAGACTTGTTTTATTTGATGATGGGCACGAAGCGTTGAATACGACTCTTAGTTTCGTTGTAATACGATCAGGTTTTATTACTGCGTGATGTGGCAGGTAATAATTTGGCATATTGTTAATTTCATTTGGGTTTATTTTCCGCATATGACCAAGTTCTAGGTACTCGAGTATCGATTTATCATATTGTTCCTTAATATCTGGTGTTCTCATAAGTTTCCGTTCCATTCTATAGAATTGTGCTAAGGCAATGCTCCGGGAATTTCCCAATTCCTCACATTTTTTAAATGGGAGAGTCACAACATATCTTCCATCCTTGTTTCGTATTGTTGTATCAATGAAGTTGGTTTCGCAAAATTGGTCTTCTTCTGACCGTAAAACTTTTTTAGGGGTCTCTTCCACCTCCCAAAAACGTGTAAGTATTTTCTCAATTGAAGTTGTATTCAGCAAGGCAATTTGTTTTCTTTGGATAACATTTCCAGGAATGGGTCCTCCAACGATCCATCCAAATTTAGTTCTTTGAGTTAAAATTGATCCAAAAGTTTTCATGGGAATTCCAAGTGTAAATATCAAAGGTCCTATATCCATACCGATGAGTAAGTCAATAGGTTGACTGATGTAAAACTTTGGATCAGCTAGCTCCAATGATGTTATATCTCGAAGTTGTGATTTATCTAAGTTTTGTGGTGGTAGATTTGATGGTAGAGTCTTTAAAACCGGAGCCCAAACGTCCAGTTTAAAGCTAGGGTCGAACTTGGATTTCAATGTAAACAGGCAAGATTTCGTCGAAGTCTCCGAGACAAATTGATTTAATCCAGTGACATGTACTAAGTTGTTCTTTGTTGGTAATTTCAGCAGGTTTTTTAGTTTTTCCGAAATGAAAGTGGATTGTGATCCAGAGTCTATGAGTGCTCTTGCATCATAAAGTTGTCCTCTGGTTTCTATTTGTACCATGGCAGTAAAGAGTAGTGTACCTCCAGGTTGTTGCTGACTAATTTGCTTTTCCTGAAGGGTCAGAGTTGTAACTGTTGCTGGTTCTAAATTGTTTGTGGACTGTATTTGTTGTGTATGAGTGGCGGCACTGTTTCTAGGTTGTGTCTCCACTCGAGCTAGGTATGTATTTGAAGATTGGGTTTCCGTTCCCTTATGTAACAAAGTGTGATGTCTCATCGTACAAGTTCGACATCCAAAACGACTCTTACAATCCTTTACTCCATGGTTCGCTGACAAGCAGTTGTAGCATAAATGAGATGTCTTCACGATATGAATTCTATCATTTACATTCTTCTTTTGAAATTCCGTACAATCTCGTATAAAGTGTGTAGATCTGCAAACTTGGCATGTTTGGGCAACTTGTTTGTTATTTTGAGTTCTATTCTGTTGTTGTATCTGGCTAGAATTGGGTCTTCCTCCCGAATTATTCGTACTCCTTGTAACATTTGTTTGAAATGTATTCAAAAATCTAGGTTTGTTGTAAGTAGGTTGTTTCGGCTGACTGAATTTCGAAGTCGATGGTTTTATATTTCCAACTGATTCCATGGTTTTGAATTTGTTGGTTAAAAATGTGTTAAATTGTTCCCATGTTGGGAGTAGTTTACAATTGCTAAGTGAGTTCTCGAATTCTTCCAAAAAATTCCTCGGTAACTTTGAAGAGCAAATGTATATTAGAAGAGGGTCCCATCCTTTGACATCGACTTCCAATAATTCCAAGGTCTGAATGCAACTATTGACAGTTCTTTGTAACTTTTGTAGTGAATGGCTTGAGTCGGCCGAAACTCCTGGCAGATTAAAAAGAGTCTTTATCTCCTCATTTACTTGCATCCGTTTATTCTCGTAACGATCAGTAAGATTTTTCCATGCAAGCTCAAAACCATCATTGGTTAGTGGTACGTGACAAATAATTTCCTTTGCTTCCCCAGTGGTCTTCTGCTTCAAGTGGACTAATTTTTCTACGTTGCTTAGTTTTGATCCTGTGATGTAAATCGCCGTAAATAAGTCTCGAAATGTTGGCCATTCTTGATATCCTCCTTTAAATATATTTGTGTCGCATGGTGGTAAGCGAGATACACCAGTAAACTCCTTTTCCGTGGCTTGTTGGGTCACCAACGATTCTCGTTTTGTAGTCTCCAACATTTGTTTATCACGAGCATTTTGTAATTGAATATTTATTGAACTCAAAGTCTTCTTATACGAATCCATCGCCTTCATATATTTCTCCCTTAACTTGTTTTTATCAATGACCTTTTCTCCTTCCTTTGTATCATGCTCCCGGCAAGCTATATAAGCCTCCTTTACTATGCTCCAATTTGATTTTAATTCCAAACGTGTTGTCTCCAATGTTTCCACGGTGTCATCTGGATTGGTAATTGAAAAAATTGAAATAAAATCCGAAAGATCGTTGACGCTGTTCGCGAATTTATCGCATAATGTTTTGTCCATTTTGCTAATGGTGCGTGAAACTTTTCAAAAATTTTGTTGTTCTACAAAATCCGAAAGAAGCCCAACGAAAAGGACTTACTTTGAAAAAGATTTAAACTTTTCTTAACCTTTTGATTCTCAAAAGTTAGAAAGTTTTCTCTTTACAATAGCTGACAACGAAATAGTGGGTCAATTTTTTCCAAAACTACGCGAAAATCTTGAAAATATTTGAAGAAAATTGAAAATATATTCTTAGTCCTGATCACCGCTGTAGTTCCTCAATCCAAAGTCTGGAGAAAATCTTGAATTTTCAAGGAAAATCGTTTTTAAAACGATTGCAAATAATTTTTGATTGAGCGAAAAGTCAAACGAGAGTAGCTTGATCCAATTATAAACGAAGAAAAAATCAATTAAGCGAAGAAAGAACCGAATAAAACCGAATAAAAGTCCAAATCCAAAAAGAAATGTCGGAGAAATTGAAGAAATATCCAGGAAAATTTGTAGTGATTGGCTGCTTCATCCGTCCACCAAACGAGATTTAGTCCATCGTCGAAAATGTTTGCTGGGTTGCCGCAAAAATCCAAAAGTCGAAAAATAACGATTTGTAAATCCGAATATTCCACAATTGCATAAAATCTCTTTCTAAGTATCCTTTACCAGGAGGATTTTATGGCTTGTCGAAATATTTTTGTTTTTCCAAAAAATATGTTTTAATTTGTGTAGAGCCAGAATATTTGTCTAAATCGGCAAATATTCTAAGTAAACGCTAAATATTTTTCCAACAATGCAAAAAAATTGCGGTAGACGACAGTAATTTGGTTTAAACAAGCAACGTGGAATACCAACAGGTCTCCAAACGATTAAAAACCAACGCAAAATTCAAGAAAAAAAGTATAATTTACCACAAAGTGGTTAATAAGAACAAATTTTTACCAGCAAAATATTTCTGCAATAAATCACAGAAATATCTTGGGTCACATAAAGTTGCTGAAAATTTATAGAAGTTTATGAAATCATGAAACAATATAGTAAAGGGTTAGACTAACTACTTTGGCAAAAAATACTTTTTTAAAAATTATCGACGTTTTGTATGCTGGGTTGATGGGCCGTCTGTCCAACGGATTCTTATTAGATTTCGCATGAAATTTAGGTTATGTAGTTTTGTATGTCTGTGCACCAGACTTTTTCCAAACGAATTTCCAAAAAATGATTTCAGGTTATGTATTGTTGCGTAAAAAGCTCTGTATCGTTCCAACAGACAAATTTATTTTCAGAAAAAATCCAAGAAAACGTTGATATGTTAAGTATATGCATGTAATTGTTGTGTCTGTCCACCAGACGTAATGTATATTTTTTCCAAAAATGTTTTCTAGGTTATGATTGTTGTTCAAGTTATGTTCCAAAAAGAAAGTATTTTTGCCAAAAAAAAATCAAAAAATATTTTTAGGTTAGTAAATAATGATATGTCTGTCCGCCAAAAATATCAAAAAAAAATCGAAAAAGTTTGATTTAATTTTAGCTGCTTGAGTTTCTGTCTTCTTCCATATTTTCGTAGAATATTCTAGGTTAGGATTTATTGCACAAGCATTTGTCTGTCCACCAGACCTTGCTATTTAATTCGCTATGTATTGTTTTGAAATATGGCGTTATGTTTTTCCAATATTCGTATGTACTAATTAAGTATGCGGTTTATGTATTCGTAGTGACGCCAACTTTCCCAAGTTATTTGTATATGACGAATTTTGTGTATATAAAAATATGGCGACTATGTATTTTTCTAAACTTCCACAAAAAAAATATGGCGATTATGTATTTTTCTAAACTTCCACAAAAAAAATATGGCGATTATGTATTTTTCTAAACTTCCACAAAAAAAATATGGCGATTATGTATTTTTCTAGGGACGCCGACTTTCCAAAGTTATTTGTATATGACGAATTTTGTGTATGTAAAAATATGGCGTCTATGTATTAAGCCGAACTCCACGTTCAGCACAAAATATATCGTTTCCACTAATTTCCAAGTCTGTCCGTCCGACAAAATGGCTCCCAAATCCAATTTTTGCCAATTTTAGGTTAGAATTTCCAAAAATTGCGCGAAAAAAAGTCTGTGGGGCAATAAGCAGGCTCCAAAAAGAGGGTCAAGGGATTTTCATATATGGCTCAGGGCAAATATTAACGATTTGCCTGCTCCAAATATGCGTTTGATATAAAAAACTTCCACAAGTACTCACTTTGACGTCGAATTTGGGTCGTTCCTTGGTGTTGGTGATGTTTTAGTGTTGGTTGTTGTAGTTTTTTGTAGAAATTTATTTTTGCGTTTTTCGGTTGTGTTTCGATTTTTATTGTTTCCTACCCCTGTGCACTGTATATAACGTCTATTTTGTCTGTATGATTATGTATGTTAACTTTTTGTATTAATTTGTGTAAATTTGTATATTTAAATTTTTCTAAATTTTTTGTAACTCGTACCACTGTGTTATGTTCGTACCACTGTGCAACGTTAATTTGTTTTATATTTGTGTAGGGTCACTTTGTGTATGTAAAAATTGGTATTTATTGTAATTTTTTATTTGAGTATTTTTTCCACTGTGTACCACTGTTCTAATTTTGTCGTTTGTACCACTGTGCACTGTTTTACTGTTTGTACCACTGTTTTTGTTCGATATTTTTTGTTAATAATTTTATTTTAATATTTTTAATTTTTTGTATATAAACTTTTGTGCCGCACTGTATTTCCTCACTTTTGTGTTTTAGTGTAGTTATGTTCGTTCCCTTTTGTTTTCTAAATGTATTTATTTTCCTTGTTCCGTTTTGTTTTATAAAAGTTCAATTTTTTGTTCACTAAAGGGAACCACTATTTAAACTTTTTTTGTTTTTTTCTCTTTTTTATGCCGATCTTGTACTTTATGTACTCACGGGGTTATGTGTTTGTTGTAAATTTTTTTTGCACTTTCGTGTAAATATGTATTCACTGTTTCTTTTATATTTCTTGTAAATTCTTTTTTGTGTCACTCACACATGTTTGTATATTTTTTTTGTAGTTTAACCACACTTTTTGTATGTATGTATTTATGTATATTTTGCCACTTTTTCGTCCACTCACTGTTCTTGTTGTATTTTTTTGTAATTTGCCCGCACTTTTTGTATGTATGTATGTACTTTTTTTGTGTTTTTAGTTATTTAAAAAACGTCACTTTTATCCGGCACTGAAGGATCAAATGTTTCGCGGCTTACCTTTTGTATGCCTTTTTGTAAGAATAAGATTTGTTGTTTTTCGTTTTAAATTCAATGCTTTGTTTTATTTACAGTTTAGGTTAAGTAGCAAATTTAATTTACTTCATAGATTTAAGTAGGCAAATTTTACAGCAATTTTTAGGTAATTTTAGAAGGTAAGTTTTAGGCAAGTTCAATTAGCAAATTTCAGGTAAGTTAAGGTAAGTATTTGTTTGTGTGTTTAAATTAGGTTTTAGCTTGTAAGTTTTAACACTTTAACTTGTAAGTAGATTTTAAGTAGCACAATTGTAGTTTATAATTAGATTTTACTTAGGAAAATTTAGGTTTTAAGCTTTAACAATATTCTTGTGTTTTGTACTTTAATTTATTTTGTACTTTGTGGTATTTTGTGTGTTGATTCTTTATGTTTACAAATTCAATGTAGGTTTCGTTTGTGTAAATTCACCTTTGTTTAAATTTTAGCTTTTTGTATGTTCAATGTTCTATAACGATTTTAAGTGTGTTATTAATGTTCACTGTTTTGCACTTGTCACTGGGGGGTTTGGAAACTTGCTTGAAACTTACGCGCTCGCGGTTAGAAAAAGAACTGGCCGATGCAATAATTTGCATCAGCTTAGCTAACCGATTTACAAATCTACTTTATGCTTATTTACTTCCAATCGGTTGGAATTTACCGGTGACTGCGCATGAGTGTGTGTGAACTATTTACCATGTTTACACCTTTTAGGTTTTACATATTTTCTAATTTTTGCCGCAGTCACCGCTAACTCCAACCGACAGTAGCGAGCAAAAGTTTACGAATTTATAAACAGTAAGAGTATATCACAAGGTAGAAGCTTGCAATTTGAGATGGCGATCGGATAATATTTAGAGGGTTAAATGGACCAAAACTTTTGTGTGAAAATTGTGAAAATTTTTAATATACAGCTTATATCTTAATTCCTGAAAGTGGAACGCTTGACCTTTCAATTGATGCCAATTATGTTGGTGTGCATGATCAGATAACAGAGTTACAGCCTAATATATTCCGTTATTTGTTTGTAGTGTAATAATAAACTCGCTAGGAGTCGCAATTATACATCAATAGTCACGAAATTTTGCACCGGGTAAGAGTATTGGTCGAAAAAGATGCCTACAATTTTGAATGATGATCTAATATTAAAATACTGACCTTTCCTCTGATGTAAATTGCAATAAAGTGTTTGCTAGATAACGGCCCTACTGCCTAATATATAATGGGTTCTGTGTAGAGAACCACATTTTTATCCCATGTTACATATTGTCTCTCCAAAAGTTTATGAAACATCACGAAATATTCGTCCTAGACCCCTTATTTGGTATGCCAAAATTCATATCTCGACGAGATAAAGCGATTTAGCGATGTGTGTCCGTCCATTAAAAATTGTAAACAAGCTTAAGGCCGCAATTATGGACCGATTGTAACGAATTTTTTAAGGAGGTTGTGTTCGGGCCAGAATAGAAATGATTAGTTTTTGGTGATGATCGTGAAATGTTCAGGGGATGAAATGGACAAAAACATAATTTTAACCAATTTGGTAGCGGCTCTGTAGGTCAAAATAATAACCCGCAAAATTTTAAACAAAGTTTGAGTTTATGATGAAGAAGAAGCGTACAAACCAACATGAAGATCAGATAATTCTTAGCGGGTTAAATTGACTGAAACTTTTGTGTGAAATTGGTAAAAATTTCCGTAATGTAGCGGTTAAACAACGGGAGTAGTAGTACTACATAAGTGGGTTTCATTACATTTTAGTTTGTGTGAACTAAATTTTCCTTTCCTGCTACAAAAATGTCTTTGTCATGCTAGATAACTTGTTGGTTTTGGTCATAAGTATTATACATTACATCTCTGATATTTGAGAATTAAATTTTCACAATCATTGAAAAGAAGTTCCGTGGAGAGCGATTGTCCAAGGATAGTGGTATAGGGTATCCCATGGTCGGCTCCGTCCGACTATAGACTTTTCTTACTTGTTTTCATTATAAGTTTGTTTTGGTTATAATTTATGTAACACAGCGAAATATTCGTCGGACACCCCCAATGTGGTATACCAATCCTTATATCTCGACGAGATAAAGCGATTTTGAGATGTTTGTCCGTGCGTCCGTCCGTCCGTCTGTCCATTATAAATTGTAATCATACTCCTGGCCGCAATTATTGACCGATCGTCACGACATTTTGCATGTAGGTCGGGTTCAGACCAGAATAGATCCCTTTTTTTGTTGGAGATGATCGTAAAATATTTAGTAGGTGAAATAGACCAAACACATAATTTGTATCCAATAATAGTCCCATCAACGCGAAATTTTAAATATGGTAAGAGTATATGACAAAGAAGTAGCAATTTGAGATGACGATCAGATAATATTTAGAGGGTTAAATTGGCCATAATTTTTGTGTGAAAATTGTGACAAATTTTAATATACAGCTCATATCTTTGTTCCTGAAAGACACATTCTTCCCTCGTGAGTTATATTTGGAAGACGATCTCTTGACCTTTGAACTGATTTCAATTACTTTAATGTACGTTATCATATAACAGAGATACAGCCTAATATATGCAGTTTTTTGTTTGTAGTGTAATCATAAACACTCTGAATAAATATAAATTTGATGCCGCATCATCCAACAGACAGCCGCAGCTCGTCTGTAAAAAATAAGGAAAGACGCAGACGTCTTAACACAATGAGTGGTTGTAAGTCACTGATATATTTCAATAATATTTAGCTTAACTGTATCAATGCAAAATATTTCTTAGGCTACTCATACATTACAATTCTTATCACTAAAATTCTTATCTTATAAAATCTTAAGTGCATAGCGCACACACATACCACTATCGATACCAGCTACCACTGCATGGGGGATCTTCAACTCTTATCTTAAAACACTTCCATTATTAAATCAATGGAAAATGTGATAGTCTGTTCAAAGTATTTTGAACACACGCTTTTTGTTCTCAATGTTTAAAAAAGTGTTTATAGTTTTAATTGTTTGGAACTTGTAAACTTGTATTTGTGTAACTTTAAGTTGAGGGAGAGGAAGTGCGGTCGAACGCTTTTAATGATCACTGACGGAATGAACGATTGCTACTCTTTGAAATGCTTTTAAGGTTGACAAATTGCAGGATTCATTGGAAGGAGAGCAATAGATTAATAGCTAGCGGCCGCGGGTTGTATATGTACATACTGCAGCTACAGTGATCGCCATAAGTATGGTCCTAGACCATACACTAGGACTTATAGTAACATTTTATGGCGAACAAATTTCTGGAATATTTTGACCTGATACGATCACATTTTATAGGAGATTTTAAAGGTTTGTGCAAAAAAGGACTAAAAAGACCACATCTATGACTCGCACGATGGTTATTTTTTAAGGAAACTATTTCTTGCATTCTTGTCGGCAATGTTGCCAAAGACACAATATACCTAAACAGCAAGGATTCCAAGTAATCCTAACTCAACTATTTCCAAAACTGTAGAAATTGTAGAAGTTTGCAACCCTATTTTAGTTTCTTGGTTTTTTTTTTGGCAAAATTGATATCGATATTTCGTTTGTATGTAATGCAAATATAGATTCTTTCATTTCTTTGGTGACTTATAGTGAAATTAAGCAGAAAATATTTTTGACTTTTACGTCATTCTTCTAACATTATGTTTTCTATGACAATTTTGCCAAAACTCACATAAATTACGACTTTAACCCAAAAATGTGTTTTTAGTTATGCATTTTTCTGGAGTTTAGGTAAGATATAGAGTTTTGGTGTATTCTAGGACCTATAATAAAAATGATGGCAAACAAATTTTTAGAAACTTTTGAACGGATACGACCACACGATTATAGGAGAAGGGACCAAAAGGACCCCTTTAATGATCGTCCGAAGGTTAAAAAATATGACAAATTAAACCAGCGCCCGAAGAACATATGAACTCAAGCATAGGTCTAAATCAATTCATTTTTAGATTTTTGGCCAGTTTTTTGTAAAATTGTCCACTGTGCATTGGTTTTATAAATTGTATTGACAAATCTAAAATATAAGGAAAAATAGTAATTATTCAAATCCCAATATAACTAATCGTAGTTTAATTAAAAAAAAAAATCAAGAAATTAGAAGAGATCAATCATTGATAAAAATTGATTTTAAATATTAAAACGAGCCCACTGTGCAAAATTTTTTCTATTTTTTAATTTTATTAGATTAAAATTGTTTTTATTTGGACAAATATTTTGAATATTTCTTTGCATATAGTTTTTACAGAATTCGACTTTTTAAGGCGCGATACCTCTGGAACCCTTAGACAAAAAACTTAAAATATACTAAATTTTTTTTGCTGATAAGCAGCGTCTCCTCAGCAACAAATGAAGGAAATCGAAAACCTCATTTTGAAACAAATGTCTGATTTCACTCAGAAATCCCCATATACTATTTATTGTCTCCTACGAATAGTTTGACGTATTGGTTGGTTGGTTTACGTGGTGGCTATACTTTATAGCCTCAATTAGTATATAGGAGATACCGTTTTGAAAAACCCACACCACTCGTTCAGAGATTGCTATTTCGTTGTTGCATGTTGACAGTTAAATCCAGCCTGATGAGTTTAGGAATCGCAGAAGTTCTCCCAGACCTACTTCTGTTATCTCTGTTATATCAGAGGAACGGTTGTCCTAGAGCTTTAAATCGTCGTTGCATTTGTGCAGGGCAGGAACAGTGGAGGTGCCCAACAGTTTCCTCCTCTTCTTCATTCCCGCATCTACGGCAGTGGTCATTGTGCGGTAGATTTAAACGTTTTGCATGGTTACCAATTGCCCAGTGACCGGTTAACACTGCAATAAGTCTTGCAAGGTTCCGTCGCGTTTGATTGATTAGGTACTTAGTTCGTTTGGCGTTGTATTGAGGCCACGTTAATTTTTATATCTTGCATGTTGCCGTTTTGTCCCATCTACTTTCTGCCAGTGATAGATAGTGTTTGAAGATATCCCCTTTAACTACTCCCATTGGAATTGCGACTGACGCCTTTGGGAGTTCGTTAGAGGCGGATCCTGCTCTAGCTAACTCGTCTGCTTTTTCGTTCCCAGCAAGTCCTTGTGGCCCGGGATCCAAGTGAGAACTACTCTTGACAGACGCCCTAGTTTGGCAAGTTCTTCTTTACAATCTTTCACTAGCTTTGATGTGACAGCGTTGGATTTTAGTGCAAGGAGCGCCGCTTGACTGTCGACGAATATTCCTATTGAGTTTGCTGTGTGATGCTGTAAAAGTTCAGTACAGGCCTCCTTATTGCCAGTATCTCCGCTTGAAAGACACTACAGTACTCAGGTAGCTATGTTCTTCTGAAAACACACCGGATCCGACTCCACATTTCATCTTGGAGCCGTCCGTGTATACCTTAGTGTCATATGCTATCAATGGTTATCCATTACTCCATTCTCTTCTGCTTGGAAATTTTATTGCAAAAGGCTGATCAAAATCCAATGTAGGTACGCAGTAATCAGCAGTGGTTGTTATTTCTTTCGGAAGTTTTTGAAGCATGCATGCATGTCCGTAAGCTCTGTCTCTCCACATTCCTAGAGCTCGGAGTCTTAACGCATTACATGTTGCTGTTGCTTTGATGTGTAGATCAATTGGCAAAATGTGCATCATTACATTGAGGGCTTCCGCCGGACATGTTCGCATCGCCCCTGTTGCCCCGATGCATGCAGATCTTTGTATGCTGTATAGTTTTTTCTGTGTTGTTTTCTTGTCCACTGCTGGCCACCATACTAGTGCTCCATATGTGAGAATTGGTCTGATTATGCTGGTGTACATCCATAACACCATCTTAGGTTTGAGGCCCCAACGGCTTCCAAACAATTTGCGACATGCGTAATATGCAACAGTTGCTTTGTGAGCACGGTGTTCCACGTTACGTTTCCATGACAGCTTTGAATCTAGGATGATTCCTAGGTACTTGGCATGATCTGATAGGGGTATTACCTGACCTCGCAGTCTTGGCAGATTAGGTATTGCATATTTGGTCTTTGTGGTGAATAGCACCATCTCAGTTTCCCTGGATTCACTCCCAGACCACATCTTGTGGCCCAAGTATCTAGCGATCTCAGGGCTCCGCTCATAATGTCACTTATTACGGTCGGAAACAAACCAGAGACGAGTATTACCACATCGTCCGCATAGGCAACCACCTTAATCCCCATGTGGTCAAGTTTATTGAGAATTTCATTGATGACAAGAAGCCAAAGTAATGGCGAGATAACTCCTCCCTGTGGAGTTCCTCTGTTTACGTGCTTTGACAGTGTACTGTTTCCCATTGTGGCATTAATAACTCTGCTTTGCAGCATGGTGGTAATCCAACTACTAATGAGTGGTTCCACGCCGAAGTTATCTAGTGCTTGTTTTATAGCTGATGTACTGACTTTGTTAAAGGCACCTTCTATGTCTAGGAAAGCAGCTAAAGTAAATTGTTTGTGCTCTAAGGACTTCTCTATAGTCCTAACGACTTCGTGTAGGGCTGTATCCGACGAGCGCCCTTTAATATAAGCATGTTGGCTAGAAGATATGATGTTTGAGTTGTCAATCTTTTCTCGAATATACACGTCGATGAGTCTTTCGAGCGTCTTAAGTAGAAATGATGACAGGCTTATTGGTCTGAACTCTTTAGCATTTTCGTGACTACGTTTTCCTGCTTTGGGTATGAAGACAACCTTTACCTGTCTCCAACTCGTTGCAACGTAGTTAAGGGATATACGTCTACTATAGATGTATACTAGCCAAGGATTTATTATTTCCTCTGCACATTGTAGCATTTTTGGTATGATTCCATCTGGTCCTGGAGATTTGTAGGGAGAGAAGCTGTTTATAGCCCACGTGACTTTACTCGGACTTATTATCTTATCAACTTCCCCGTTGTTTTCATCTACAGCTGTAATGGGTCGCATTTCATCGGTACTGTCTGACCAGCCGGGGAAGTGCGTAGTGAGGAGGATTTCGAGAGATTCGGCTGAGTTTTCGGACCAGGTGCCGTTGTTTCTCTTTATATAGGTAGGATTCGAATGACCTTTTGCCATAACTCTGCTTAGTCTGGCTGTATCTTTGGTATTTTCTAACGATCCGCAAAAATCAAACCATGATTGCTTTTTTGCCTTGGCTATGGCTTTTTTGTACTCCTTTAGCTTATTCTTGTATGACTGCCAGGATCCGCTTTGGTAGCTGGCGTTGAAAGCTTTCCGTGACTCTTTACGCAGTTTAGAGAGTTCGGATGTCCACCAGGGTGGATAGTGTTTTTTCGATCGTGTCATTGGACAGGATACTTTAAAGGCTGTGTCTAGTGATTTCTCCAGAATAGATACAGCTTTGTCAATACATGTTGTAGTGTCCCCTTTGTGAGGAGAGCTGGGAAGTTTATCTTTTAAAACCCTATTAAATTTCTCCCAGTTTGTTCTTTTGGGGTTGCGAAAGCAATTTGTTGGCGTTACTTTTTCAGATATATTAAATAGTATTCAATTGTGATCTGAGAAAGAATTCTTATCGGATACCTTCCAGTTAGCAATTTCAATATGTCGTTTATCGGATACTAAAGTTAGATCAATGACATCTTGCCATCCCCTAAAGTTATCCGAGCTTGGAAATACAAAGGTTGGGTTAGTACCTCTATTGCATATAGTGAGATTGTTAGTATTAATGAAATCTAAAAATGACTCACCTCTGTCGTTGATTTCAGAGCTACCCCACAGGGTATGTCTTGCGTTTGCGTCGCAGCCAATGATAACGGTGTTGTGTGGGTGTATGGTGTTGTGTGGGTGTATGGTGATGTCCCAGACCTCGCTTGGTGGTGCTTCCCTTGAGTGAGCCATATAGCAGGATGCGATAAAGAACTGTTTACCATTTTCCGGTTCCACTCTTGCCACGGTGAAGTCCGCTGTACTATACTGAGGACACAGAAATGAATTTATGTTTTTTTTAACAATTAGACATGATCTTGGCTTATCTTTATCCTTCATGTATAATGTATTGTATTCTCTGCTATCAAGTCCCTTTACTTCATTCTCAAAGACGTATGGTTCTTGTATAATGCCTATGTCTAGATTCTCCTCCACCAGAAGGATCCTCAGGTTATCAGAAGCTAACCTAGAGAGCTTCAGATTGATCTGAACGACCTTAAGCATAGTTTTAATGGGGGGATGATGTGGATGGCCCCTCTAGCTGCATATTATCGAGCAGCTTTTCGGCATCGTCGACGTCAACACCATCGTCTTCTCCGTTCGGGCCAAGTGGGCGTAGTATCTTTACTTTGGCTTGCCTTACGCCAAAGAACAATTTGTTGCCTAGTTTCTCCAGTGCCTCTACTCCGGCCTCTGTTATCGAGAGAACCAGGCTCATACTATTATTGTTGGGTGGTTCCATGGCGATTACAGACCATTCGTCCATTGGTACGTCTTTGTTCATTTTCGCTAGACCTTGCAGTAATTTGGGGCCGTCGCAGTATATCTTGGGCAACCAAACTCTGGCTCGAGGTCTCATAGGGATATCTTGGGCTGGTATCAGCCGCAGGCTGATGTCTTCCCAAGCATCGCTCATCTTTGCGATACATTTCTCCAAGAATCCTTTTGAGAATTCGTCCATGCATTTGATTACCTTGTATCCACGGTGTCGAAATGGGGCACAGGAGAATCGTCGTTTGCGAAAACATGTTCCATAACTTGTTCCGACAACTTTGTTTCTACCATGCCCCATTCCGCTGTGGTGATAGGGGACAGCTTATCATTCTTGTCGTTGGCCACGGCAACCATCAGGTTATCCTTAACGACTTCGTTGAATGGGCGTTTTATTGTTGAAGAGGCAGTGGTGTTATGCTTTAACTTTTTCCTCTTTGCGGGCTTATTGTCCTCTGTGCGAGAGCGTTCACGCTTGGAGGATGTTGGATCATTTTTAGAGGCTTTTGCTTTTTCGTATTCCTCCACGATTTTAGTATAGGTAATCTTGTCTTCCTCATCCCGTTCATGGACTTTACCTTCTGCAGCATTCTTAGCAATTTTGCTGAGAATATACTTTGCCTTCTGGTACAGGGCCTTACGAACGTCGGACGGGCTTTTTTTCTTTTTGTTAGACTGACCATCTTCAGTGACGGCTAGAGTTTGTGTATTGGTTTTATGTTGCTGAAGTGTTTTATGTTGCTGAAGTGAGTCAGAGCTGTTTGCAGTGCTGACTGACGTATTAGAAACTGAATAACAAAATTAACTTTTAACCTCCATCTTATGGTGAATGGTATCAAAGATTAGCAATTAAAAAACAGGAATCTAGATGTTTTCAATGAACAATCCACGTACTTTGAACTTTTTGTTCTAAAATGTGTGTGGTGATATTTACAGAAGATTTTAGTTTTTTTTTTTTCAATGGCTTTAGGGAGTAAAAAGTCAGACCCATTAACGCCTTAAATCTATTATTTTTATGTTTCATTTGTAATAAATTTATAATTGAACAAGCAAAACGAACCAACAAACGAAAAAAACAGTTGTTGGTCGTGATATAATTGAATTGCATTCGTGAAATTGAATTTGCATTGCAATCTTATAATATTACTTTATAGAAGCCGCTGTACATATGTATGTCGTTGTTTGTATAAAAACACACTAGGCACATAAGCATCACTATTGCTGCTGATCAGCATTCACAATTGAATTCAATTGAAATGTGTTTTTCCCAGGGTTTCGGAGTCGATGTCTGAGTCGCAAAAAATAACTCGACTCCGGGAATTTTTTTTTCTATTTTTTTTTTTCAAAAATCTATATTTATTTTAAAAAGAAGCTAAAAGAAAACTTTTTAGCAAATGGTATTCTATACAAATTTAGAGGACAATTCACGGGATATTTACTGTCATTAGAAGTCTATTAATTTCATCTCTATTTTGATTACAAAATGCATGTCCAGAATATATTTGATCCAATTGATCCATTAATTTTTTGCAAGCAAAAGTAAAGTTCTATGACAAACGAATTATAATTGGACATTTAACATCTTTTATATAAGTCCTCTGTCAGAAGACTTCTCAGAGAGAGATGTCTTCCTTGTCTTCTATTAAAGGACCTGTTAGACTCCTATGAAGGACATTGTGTTCGCTATGAGAAATTCTACGGATTACACTGTGACATAAAATAGAAGTCAAGGTCTGGAGGTAAAAATTCACGTTGGGAATGAAAGCCGCTATTTAGTGTATTAAGAACTCCAATGACCCATAGCAAAAGTTTCTGAGTTATGAGGTAATGATTTTTTATTGACCCCCAATAATGATTGAGTAAGTAGCTTTATATCTTTGTTTGGCAATATTGATTCATCATTTTGAGGTGAAATGTTTTCAGATAAATAGAATGAAGAATTCCTTTGTAGATTATTTTGTCCTTCTAGCTTAGTTCCTTCCATGTCCTTTTTGTTCTTGAACTGCAAAAGAAACACAAGATCAAACTTTGCACATTAAAAATTTTTACAGAAATGTTCCTCAAGTAATTCATCGGTCGATTTTATTTTTCAAATCTTTTGTTCCCGTTTTATGACCAAAAACGTCAGTTTTGTAAAGCCAAAAATTTAATTTCTTTTCTGTCCGCCGTTTCCGTAAAAACTAATAGATCGATGAAGGACTAAATTTTGATGTCCTTGATAAGCCCACAAAAATATATGTAAGCAGTGTTTCGTAGACGGTCATTTGCCACAAAACTTCTTACAGCCTGTTTATATATTTCGAAAGAAAAATGTGTGCTCATGAAACACACCAAAACTTTAGTTTTCGAAATTTTATTTCCTTTATTTTTGCTCCAAAACAAAAAACTAATTTGAAAACAAGTGAGCCAAGGCTATAGTGGGGTCGGGGGCGACTATGTGATACACCACTACCCCTGTGCATAAGCTTTTGACTGGTAAAATTCAAAATATTAAAATTGGGATAACTTAGCGCCTTTGCTCTGAATGTCAATTTTGTTGAAACGCATTTAAGTGCATCGTCAGTACAACTCAAATAAAAAATGGAAAAGTTGGATGTACGCCAACCATTAATAGGCTTCTTTCTCTGTGAGACCCCCATCTAAGCTCAAAATTTCGTGAGGATCCTATCAAAATTCCGACCTGTAGTGTGATTGATTTCTGTCATATCTCTGTTATTTGACCACCAAAAGGTGATATTTTCTACTTCCCTTGCCAGGTTTTACTTTCGATATACCTATCACAGAAGAGATATATTCGCTTTGAAATAAAGCATTGGCCTTTTCTCCAAATTAATTTTTTCACATTCCGACCATATCCAACCATTACCAAAATCAATAGGGTTTTTCCTCTGTGGAGTAAACCTGTAGCGTGATTACAAAAAAATTAAAAATGGGATGTATTACCGACTATTGCGATATCTCCGTTATTCGGCCACCTACGCCAACCTACTTTGCATCATTGTAAAAATGGGATTTTCTACTTTCATAGTCAGACTTGGCTTTTGGAAGGTCCCCAACCAAAGCTGGGATATTCGTCATTATTATTAAAATCGCAATGATCGGAGTACTTCTGCATTGGTAACATTACGAATATACACCACAAATATTTCAACATATGTATGTTTACGATTATATGGAGCGAACAACATCTTTTGTATGAATTCATAACGAAAAACCGAAGCTACAATGTGGATAAAAATTGGAAAATATGGCCCTAAATGGTTACAGATTTATTTTATTCAGAGACTCATAGTGAAATTTGATTTGGAATCAACGTGAAAGATTTTGTGTGATTTTGATCCAGCATTTTCAAAATGAAAGCAAATAATTTGGCGTTACGAAATAAGTCCCCAATGCAATAAGTCCCCAAACAGAAAATGAAATAAATCCCCAAAATTTTATACACAAAACAACAACAACCATAATTTTAATTTTTGGGGATTTATTTCATATTTCTGGGGATTTATTTCATATAAAACTTTGGGGACATATTTCATTATGAAATAACTCCCCAAATTTGGAAATGAAATAAATCCCCAAAAATAAATTTGGGGACTTATTTCATTTTTGTGAAATTGCATATTATTCAGAAACTAATAGAAATATCCCATTGGACTTATTGCGCGCGTCGTTGTGTTTTCTCATATAGTTATTGCTTATCAATTAGTTAGTAAAGAGCGTCTACTGATCAGTATGGAATTCGAAATTATTGCCGAACTACTAGCATAGGGAAATATGATTGTGAAAATAAAATGTTTTGTGATGCATGGTAGTAGTTGTTTGGGGGAAGAAGGTCGTGTCTTGGTATCACGTTAAAAATCCGCGGGAATTTTTAACTTGATACCAAGACACGTCCTCTTCCCCCCAAACAACTACTACCAAGCATCACAATCGTATTTGAATGTAACTTGTTTTGTTGTGCAAATAGGTTAATAATATGATATGAAACCAAAATTCGCGCGAATTTTTGTTTCATACCAAAATATCAAAATGCACAACCAAACAAGTTACGTTCAAATTCCTAATACAATAAGACATTGAATATGTATCTTTATTACAAAAATGAGCCAACAGAGTTATTGGAAAACTGTAAGATAACGGTAGAAACTTTATTATCTTGGAAATATATGTGAGAGAAACGGCATGTGTATAAATATGGTACCATAAGTATATATTTTTCAAGAAGGAATTAGGGTAAACTTTTAGATGAAAAAAAAAATCTTTGATGAATCACTCAATTTCTGAACAAAATTACGTTTTCAAGTGCCTTATTTCTATATTTTATAAATTATTATATTTTGTTGCATACGAACGAAATAAAACAAGTAAAAAAGCGTTTCATACCCTCCACCATAAAATATTCTGAACTAAAATGGAATAATTAGTTTTCATTCCTGTCACCAACTTTAAGTGGGTACGTTAAAATGTCAGATAATGCACATAAAATGTTTCATTCGGTAGGCCCTTTTTTATGGTGCCTATATCTAACTATGTATGTTGACAATTTTTGGTGGGCTAGAAATTGGGAGGTACCGTTATATAGGGGTTATAATAAAACATGGACCTATGTTGACAGTTTTTGATGGGAGCCTTTAATGTCAAATAACTCCTAATTCGGTTAAAAATTGTAGCTAGAATCTTCAAAATACCGAAAATCGGTACATAACGTGGGAACTTCAAATGTCATTATCAGCTAGTTCGGAGGTATGTGGGCTATACGAAAATATGAACTTTTTGTGAACAATTTTTGTTGGCTTTTAAATTTCAAATTACAGAAGCTAATTACATAAAGCTAAGGTACGGAAAATCGGGAGGTTTGTTTTGGGGCTATACCAAAACATGGACCTACGTTCGGTTAAACATTTTAAGTAAAGTACCGAAAATGGGGAAGTATCGTTATATTGGGGCTATGTTGAAAATTGTTGATGCAGATGTGTGGTGACCACTACAACCTTCAAATGTCGAATTACAGTTAGTTCGGTTAAAAATTTTAGCTAAAATTGCCAATTACTGAAAATTGGGAGGTACCGTTATATGGGAGCTATATCTGAACATGGACCTATGTTGAAAAATTTTTAAGGAGAGGTGTTGTGACCACTAAGAACTTCAAATGTCAAATTACTGCTTGTTCGGTTTAATATTGTAGTTAAAATCATCAAATTACTGAAAATCGGGAGGTACTTTTATATGGGAGCATTATCAATACATCGACCTTTCTTGACAATTTTTGGTGGAGAGGTGTGGTGACCACTAAGAATTTCAAATGTCAAATGTTCAAATTACAGATAATTCGGTTAAAACTTGTTACATGGGGATACCGGAATCCGTTATACCAAGGTACCGTTATATGGGTCTATTCCAAAACATGGACCTATGTCCACTAGTTATATAAGTTTATTGACATTTAAGAACTTTAAATGTCACATTATAGATAAATCGGTCTGAAAATGTAGCTAAAAACGTCAAAATACCGTAAATCGGGGGGTACCGTTATATGGCGGCTATACCAAAACGTGGACCTATGTCCACAACTTTTGTTATATAAGTTTATTGACACTTAAGAACCCTAAATGTTAAATTATAGCTACATCGGTCTGAAAATGTAGCTAAAAGCTTCAAAATAGCGTAAATCGGGGGTACCGTTATATAGGGGCTATACCAAAACGTGGACCTATGTCCACAAGTTTTGTTATATAAGTTAAGTGACGCTTAAGAGCACTAAATGTCAAATTAGAGCTAAATCGGTCTGAAAATGTAGCTAAAAACGTCAAAATATCGTAAATCGGGGGGTACCGTTATATGGGGGCTATACCAAAACGTGGACCTTTGTCCACAACTTTTGTTATGTAAGTTTATTGACACTTCAGAACCCTAAATGTCAAATAATAGCTAAATCGTTTTGAAAATGTTGCTAAAAACGGCAAAATTCCGTAAATCGGGGGGTACCGTTATATGGGGGCTATACCAAAACGTGGACCTATGTCCACAACTTTTGTTATATAAATTTATTGACACTTAAGAACCCTAAGTGTCAAATTATAGCTACATCGGTTTGAAAATGTAGCTAAAAACGTCAAAATACCGTAAATCGGAGGGTACCGTTATATGGGGGCTATACCAAAACGTGGACCTATGTCCAGAAGTTTTGTTATATAAGTTTACTGACACTTAAGAACCCTAAATGTCAAATTATAGCTAAATTGGTCTGAAAATGTAGCTAAAAACGTCAAAATACCGTAAATCGGGGGTACCGTTATATGGGGGCTATACCAAAACGTGGACCGATATAGCCCATCATCGAACTTGACCTGCCTGCAAACAAAAGACGCATTTTCCCAAAATTTCAGCGTCCTAGCTCCATTTTTGTGGATGCTAGAGTGATTACCACAGACGGACGGACGCACAGAGGGGAAACATAGGCCTAAAGTTGCTCAAAACTCAAAATATAAAATCGTTTTTTTATGAAAAAAATGTTGATAAACGGCAACCAGACTCTTTTCTGCATTTGCTATAACCATCCTCGACTTTGTAAGATTAACCAATCCAATGCAGCAGTCGATTGAACTCAGCCATACTGAAAACAAAAAGTAAATTTTCGAAAACTAAGAAATTAGGTGAACATTAAAATGATATTATTTTCGCGAAAATTTATATTTTTCACGATTTATTGTTTTTGTACAGTCTCCGAACAAGATTAGCATTTAAAATTTTCAGATTGATTTTACATCTTTGTTCTTTAATAATGGTGATACATATCCTCTTTATGAAACATTTTTTATGATAATTTTTAAGATTACTACAAGTTCAATAGTGAAAAAGTCTATTTCCCCGTCGTTTCCCGACCATAGTTTCTTCTAATGTTTTATGCGCTTGAGTCTCAAATATCAGATTCAATCATAAAAAATTGCACATATTTGCGCCATTCCGAAAAAATTCAATTTTTCTTAACTAAAATATGAAATATTTTTATATGGAATTGCAAGGTTTACTCACACTAAATTTTGTTCCGCCTTATAACCGGGACTCTTATTTATCAGACTAAACCAAAACCTATCAAATATGTTTGCAATATTCAGAAACATTCACAGCTTTTCTTAGGTGAAATGAGAAAAATTTAATTTAAGTAAGTTTCATAAAATAAAATTTGGAATGAAATATATGTATATGGGACTATATATACATCTGTACTGATTTGTTTGAAAATTGGCTCAATGTTTTTTAAGGCTAGTTCAGGTTGCATGTGTCAAATTTCAGTGATTTTGGTGCATTTTTATCTCATATCAGATGCGAATATATATGGAAGCTGCATCCAAATCTGGACCGATTTTCATTATTTTCTATAGGATTAATCCTTGTACAGAAGATATGCTTTGTGCAAAATTTTATAGCAATCCGACTATAAATGAGCTCTCTAGGGCTTTTGATCAACTTTTAACACAAATTTCCCCTCTGTGGGACGGACGGACGGACGGACGACTTAGAATTTTACCCTGATCAAGAATATATATACTTTATAGGGTCGCAAATGAGTATTTCAATGCGTTTTAAAAATCGGGTAACAAATGGCATAAAGATGGCATAACTCACGCATTTTTCAACCGATTTCATTGGTTTTCCCCATTTTGTAAAGCTAACTAAATTATCTTCTTCATAAAAGTAAATAATTATGCAGTTTGGTGTCTTCTACGCAGCCTAGAGCAGGAAGAAAAGCATTTTCCTGTTCTTAAATGCGTTTTTGTCACACTTAAATCACTATAAGTTAACCATTTGTTACATGATTTTTAAAAATTATGGCTGGGACATGATTTTTACATTTTAAATAAAAAATAAGCAGTAAAAGTACGTTGTGGAAGAAAGAGGTTATGTCCGTTTTAAGTTGAAAATCCAAGAAACTACATTTACCGTTATAAAATCAAAAAACGAAGTGACACAAAGAAACCAAAGGTATTTTCGTCTTCCATGGACTCCCACAATACCGAATTTATGCATCAGAACTCCTGCAAATTTTCACTGTAGCACAGTGTAATTAATGTGTACCGCTAAAGCTTCATCAAGAAATATGGTTTACAATCGTGAAAGCTTATTATACCCTCAGCATTTATGCTAACTAGGGTATATACACTTTCATACGGGCAAAATGTGCCTCATCGAAATAATTGTTTTAGACCCCAAGTATGTTTGGACGAAATGTGTTTCAGACAATTTGGAGTCGATTGAGCAATGTCCGTCCGTCTGTCTGTCTGGCTGGCTGGTGCGCACGATAACTCTCGAACGGATGAACCGATTCACTTCAAGGTTTGGCTTTCGTAATATTGTGCCCAAGCTTAGTTTAAGTTCGAAGATGGGCTATATCGGTCCACTCCTTCCGGTACCTCCCCCACAAAAGTTCGAAAATGTTCGGAAAATTTGTGCGCACGATAACTCTTGAAGGGTAAAACGTGTACCAGACTTAGATAATGTTTCAATATAGACTCAATCGACCCACTCCTTCGGGTACCTCCCACACAAAATTTCGGAAAAGTTCAGTTTAGGGCCATCTCTCCAATCACTCTGATTTTTGTTTTAGCAACTTGTATTCACTGCCCTCTACACGACGGTACAAGTTTCATTAGGTGCAAGTCCACATTTCCTGCGAAAATAGCCTGAAATTTGCATAAAACCCCTATGAAACCGTGTGACGTGGTTGGAGCGCAAGATAACTCTAGAACGGATATGCCGATTCGTTCCAAAATTTGGCCTTAGTAATATTTGGTCCAAACATAGTTTAAGTTTGAAGATAAGCCATATCGGTTCACTCCTTCAGGTACCACCCCCACAAAAGTTCAAAAATGTTCGGAAAAAATGTGCGCACGATAACTCTTGAAGGGAGTAACCGATGTGGTCCATACTTTACACATCCTAATATATCTACTAAATATAGATCAGGTTTAAATATGGACTATATTTTTCCAATCCATCCGGTACCTCCCACACAAAATTTCGGATAAGTTGACTTTAAGACCTGCTATCGAATCACTTTGATTTTTGTTGAAACAACTTGCATTTACCTCAATTACGATGGTAAACTTTTTTTTTTCAGGGGAAGTCCATACTTCTTGAGCAAACATCCCGAAGGGTGGAAAAACCCCCTATGACAACATATGCAGTGGCTGGAGATCCACTTCCATAATGGTGAATGTAGATCCATTCCTTTTAGTATCTCCGCCGCAAAAATTTTGATCTCTAAGCCTAATGAACATTTTTGTCGGTTCAAGTTCCCAAACTTTTAAAAACCTATAAATACATACGTTTTTTGTGAAAAATTGTTTCAATATATACAGGCTGAGGGTATATCTCTGTCGGCAAAGACGACTGAAACTTTTTTACTTGTTTGCTTACTGTGGTAACTTATAAGGATTGGAAATTAAGAGTAATATTTAAATTACAATCATATAAAAAAATGTGGAAATTAAAAAGTCTATTATTCGCGAATTAGTTAAAATCAGTTAATGCGCATCCGTTTTTGGACACAGCGAAGCAATCTCTTTCAATATTTATGCATATTTCGATGCTTCACTCGGCGGTCAAAGTGTGCCGCCAGTTGCATCACACAATGCAAAAAACCTTAAAAATCGAGCAATTTGCATACAATTTTGATGCGCATCCGGTTTCAGTAGCACCCATCTAAAATACGTCTATATACACATATTTCAAATAGATTCTTCAAGAACCGCGGATGTGCCTCCACATTCTAATTTTGGTAAAAAACCCATATTACTCGCGAATCTCTGTAATTTATGACACGCGTTTTCGCACATCTTATAATCGCGTATAAAGGATTCCATTTATGTGAGAAATGTTAAAGAAAATCGAGGTTTAATACGCCGATTTGTCAAAATAAATTTTTGCCTATTTTCGTATTTCCAAGGTATCTATATCCGCGGTTTTAGTGGATGGATTCGATCGCGGAAGGTCTCATTAGATCCGTCGTGTAAAAAAACTAAATTCACGCGGGGTACAAACGAAATTGAATGGCATTTGTAAATTTTAAACGCAAAAAATGCGTATTTTACAAAATTTCACGCATCAAATATTGGCCTTTAGACTCCAATTACTAGGATGCTGTAAGGAGCACACTCATGAGATATGCATTAAACTACGTAAAATCGCGAGTTCTATAATCCTATTATGAGTTTTGAATATTATCTTGTTGCGCGTCCGAATTATTAAAAAAATCAAAAAAACCCGAAATTTCGGCTTCAAAATGTCAGCATCAATCAATTTAGGTGGATGCAGTGGATATATCGAAAAATGATACACTAGTACAGTGTTCACCAGCGAGCCCGTACTGAGAGCAACTGAGCATACATTACCGTGTGTTTTGGATTGAAAGTTACGATAATTTGCTCTCAGTAGCAGCTCGCTGGTGAACACTGCACTAGTATCATATTGCCCATGAAGTATTTTTTGAGTCTTTCTTTGGGCATATGTCTATAAAATGTAAGGTTAAGCCAGAAATCGGAAGGGAACATAAAAAAACTTGTTGGCTTCAACCCATTTCTACCTATTTTTCTACATTGATGTCAACACAGCTTCCACGTAAATTAATTTTAATGGTCGACGTTATGGGATTCCTCCTAAAACACTTCATTTTAAAGAATTTCAATCATACTATATAGAATATGTTAACAGTTCGCGAATTCTGAATGGGTGAAACTCGGATTCATCGGTTGTAAAACATCTTTGGTTTTCGCCATATATGCTTTATTTTAAAACTCATAATGAAATTTTGTGTAGAATTTATCTTTTTTGACACTTTTTACCTAGAACCAAGTTTCATATTACTTTCATGCATCAACTCGAAAAAAGACGGAAACATTTTTCATAAAAAAAATTGGGAAATATTCTCAAGTTTATTCAGCAAAATATATACGGATATTTTTATGTTATATAATGTATATAGACATTTCATTTCTTTGGTAGCCCATAATAAAATTTGACGAAAATTATTTTTGCCTTTGACGTCAGCTCTCTAAAATTATGTTTTGTGGGACAGTTTTGAATAAACTCAGATGAAGTCCGACTTTAACCCTAAAATGTGTTTTTCATTTTTAACGATTCCTGACGATGAGATAATATTTGGTGTATTCCGAGACCTATAGTAAAATGTTATGACGAACAATTTTGTAGAAAATTTGGATTTGATGTGATCATATTTTAAAGGAGTTTTTGAAAGATTTTCGAAAAAAGGACCAAAAAGAACCTCCTGAGGGTTAAAAATGTCAACAGAATGATTCCACACATCTTCCTCAGTAAAGTTGCTAAAGACACTATATACCTAAAATGTAACGATTCTCAGTTATCTTAACTTGAATATTTCGAAAAAAACTAGAAATGGGCGGAATTTGCCCCGCCTACTTCGTTACTTTCCGATGTAAACTTTAAAAACGCCGATACACGTGTCTCATATTTTTAGCTCTACTTTTATAATCTACTCGGGTTTTTCCCATCATTTTGAGAAAAATTTAATTTTTGTTCCACAGTGTTATTAATGAAACTAGCTGGCGCTGATAGTTATATCAACAACGTAATTTGTTGGAATATGCATTCAACTTGTTTCTACTTGCAATAATAATAATTTACACAAGCCGATGTACATATGTATGTATATCAGTATCACTATTGCTGCTGACCAGCATTCACAATTGAATTCAATTGAAATGTGTTTTCCATTGAGTCAAAAGTGAGTCGATTCCAGCTATCGCATTCATTCGCAAAACGCGAAGATCAGCAGATAATGTGTAGCGGAGAGTCTTACAAAAACAGAGTTTTCCAGTAGGACCTTTGTTTTTTATTCCTAGATATTATGTATAAAGTGACTTTTAGAATTCCGATATCTTAATAGTGGTGGACTTAAAAAAATAATCGGTGTAGAAAAATGACAAAAAAATGTTTGAGAAAAATTACAAAAAAAATTAAAAAAGCATTTGGCCCGGAATAACCTGTTTGGACACATTGGATCGATTGGGAGATTCAGGATAGTAGATATAGAATTACAAATGGAATAATTCGAATTACAAATGGAAAAATTCCAATTACAAATGGAATAATTTGAATTACAAATAAAACACTTCGAATTACAAATGGAAAAATTCGAATTACAAATGAAATAATTCCAATTACAAAAAGAATAATTGGAATTTAAAATGGAATAATTCGAATTACAAATGGAAAAATTTGAATTACAAATAAAGCCATTCGAATTACAAACTAAATAATTCGAATTAAAAATGAAGAAAAATCGAGTTGCAAATGGAGTTCTTAAATAACAATTGCATTGTCTTGAATTAAAAATGGCATAATCGAATTAAAAATCGAATTACCTCTGAACAAGTAAAAAAGTATCAGTCGGCTTTGCCGACAGAGATATACCCTGTGTATATTGAAACAATTTTTACCCCAAAATACGTATGTATTTGGGGGTTTTAAAAATTTTGGGCGTTTGAACAGACAAAAATGTTGATTAGGATTAAAGATCAAAAGTTATGCGGAGGAGATACTAAAAGGAATGGATCGACATTGACCGTTATGGAAGTGGATCTCCATCCGCAACATATGGTGCCACAGGGGGTTTTTACACTCTTCGGACTGTTTGCCCCTAAAAAACTTTTACCACCAAAAATCAAAGTGATTCAATATCAGGTCTTAAAGTGAACTTATACGAAATTTTGTGTGGGAGGTACCGGATAGAGTTGACAAATATAGTCCATATTTGAACCTGATCTATATCTGGTAGATATATTAGGATGTGTAAAGTATAGACCAATTCGGCTACTCCCTTCAAGAGTTACCGTACGAACAATTTTTCCGAACATTTTTGAACTTTTGTGTGGGAGGTACCCGAAGGAGTGGACCGATATGACTTATCTTCAAACTTAAACTATGTTTGGCCAAAATATTACTTAGACCATATTTTGGACCGAATCGGCAGATCCGTTCGAGAGTTATCGTGCGCTCCCACCACCTTACACGGTGTCATAGGGGTTTTTTGCAACTTTCATGCTATTTTCTCAGGAAGAATGGACTTGCCCCTGATGAAACTTGTACCGTCGTATGGAGGGCAGTGAATACAAGTTGCTAAAACAAAAATCAAAGCGATTCGAGAGATGGTCCTAAACTGAATTTTTCCGAAATTTTGTGTGGGAGGTACCCGAAGGAGTAGACCTATTGAGACCATATTGGAACCTCATATTACTCTGGTATAAAGTTTACACTATACAAAGTATGGACCAAATCGGTCACTCCCTTCAAGAGTTATCGTGCGCACAAACTTTCCGAACATTTTCGAACTTTTGTGGGGGAGGTACCGGAAGGAGTGGACCGATGTAGCTCATCTTCGAACTTAAACTAAGTTTGGGCAAAATATTACAAAAGCCAAAATTTGAACCGAATCGGTTTATCCATTCGAGAGTTATCGTGCGCTCCAGCCAGCAGGATAGACAGACAGACAGACGGACGGACATGGCTAGATCGACTCCAAATTGTCTGAAACACATTTCGTCCAAACATACTTGGGGTCTAAAACCGTTATTTCGATGAGGCACATTTTCATCGTATCAAAGTGTATATACCCTCCTTAGCCTAAAGGCTGAGGGTATAAAAAGGAGTAAAAAATTAACCACAAAGTGGTCCCATTGGATTTTTTTTTTGTTTTCTCGAATTACAAATAAAATGTTTCGAATTACATATACAACTTTTTCAGATGTAAATCAAAACATTCCAGTTGTAATTCGTAACATTTCATTTGTAGTTCGATTATTCCATTGAAATTAGTATAAGTCCATTTGCAATTCTAAACCAGTAAGGAAAGGATCAAAGTCGGGCGGGGCCGACTATATAATACCCTACACCACTGTGAATATGTAAAATATAAATCGGAGCTATATCCATATCTTAACCGATTTTGATAAAATTTGGCACATTTCACATTCCAAATATCATTGAAATCGGACTTATATATCGTGTTTGGAGCTGAAAATACACGAAATCGGCCGAAAATATATATGGGTGCTATATCCAAATCTGAACCGATTTCGATATAATTTGGCACATTTATTTCTAGACCGAATTCAGTCAAACATTTCAAATTTCATCAAAATCGGAAATATATAGCGTGTTTGGTGCAGCAAATACGTGAAATCGGGCGAACATATATATGGGAGCTATACCCAAATCTGAACCGATTTCGATATAATTTGGCTCAATTTAAGTGGCGAAATTTGGTGGCCACTGGGAACCACATATGTAAAATTTCAGCTAGTTCAAGCAAAAAATGTGGCTAAGATCCCTAAAATACCTTAAATCGGGAGGTATCGTTATATGGGGACTATACCGAACCGTGGACCTATCTTGACAATTTTTAGTGGAGCAATTTCGCAGCCATTGGGAACCTCAAATGTAAAATTTCAGCTGGTTTGGGCAACAAATGCGGCTAAGATCCTTAAAATACCTTTAATCGGGAGGTACCGTTATATGGGGGCTATACCAAAACTTGGACCGATATAGCCCATCTTCGAACTTGATCTTCCGACGGCTAAAAAAATGGTATTCCCCAATTTTCAGCGAAATCGGTCAACAAATGCGACCTGTATGTTGCGAACGGAAGGACGGACGGACGGACATGCATAAATCGACTCAGAAAGTGATTCTATGTATATCCCTAGAAGGAACTATGGGTCTATCTCGCTTCCTGTTGTATGTTACATACAAATGCACTAACACATAATACCCCTTACCACATAGTGGTGTAGGGTATAACAAGTAAAAAAGCGTTAAGTTCGGCCGGGCCGAACTTTTCATACCCAGTTTTCATCCCCAACTTTAAGTGGGTACGTTAAAATGTCAGATAATGTACATAAAATGCTTCATTCGGGAGGCCCTTTTTTATGGTGTATATATCTAAATATGTATGTTGACAGTTTTTGGTGGGCTAGAAAATGGGAGGTACCGTTACATAGGGGTTATAATACAACATGGCCCTATGTTGACAGTTTTTGATGGGAGCCTTTAATGTCAAATAACTCCTAATTCGGTTAAAAATTGCAGCTAGAATCCACAAAATACCGAAAATCGGTACATAACGTGGGAACTTGAAATGTCATTAACAGCTAGTTCGGAGGTATGTGGACTATACGAAAATATGAACTTAAATGAACAATTTTTGTTGCAGAATTTTTGTTGGCTTTTAAATTTCAAATTACAGAAAGTTCGTCCAAAAAATAAAGCTAAGGTACGGAAAATCGGGAGGTTTGTTTTGGGGCTTTACCAAAACATGGACCTACGTTGGTTAAACATTTTAAGTAAAATCCTCAAAGTACCGAAAATCGGGATGTATCGTTATATTGGGGCTATGTTGAAAATTGTTGATGCAGATGTGTGGTGACCACTACAACCTTCAAATGTCAAATTACAGTTAGTTCGGTTAAAAATTGTAGCTAAAATTGCAAAATTACTGAAAATTGGGAGGTACCGTTATATGGGAGCTATATCTGAACATGGACCTATGTTGACAAGAACCCTAACTACAAAATTATATATAATTCGGTGTAGAAATGTGACTTAAAACGTCAATACCAAACGCCAAAATCCAAAACATGGACCTGTGCCTACTAGTTGTATAAGTTTATTGACATTTAAGAACCCTAAATGTCAATTTATAGCTAAATCGGTCTGAAAATGTAGTTAAAAACGTCAAAATACCGTAAATCGAGGGGCACCGTTATTTGAGGGCTATACCAAAACGTGGACCGATATAGCCCATCATCGAACTTGACCTGACGGCCAACAAGAGACGGATTTTCCAAAATTTCAGAGAATTTTGATGGGGAGGTGTGGTGACCACTAAGAACTTCAAATGTCAAATGTTCTTATTACAGCTAATTCGGTTAAAACTTGTAGGTAAAAATCTCAAAATACCGAAAATCGGGAGGTGCCGTTATATGGGGCTATACCAAAACATGTACCTATGTTCATAATTTTTTCGAATATAAGTTTTTTGGTCACTAAGAACTCTAAATATCAAATTATAGCTAATTCGGTCTAGAAATGTGACTTAAAACGTCAAAATACCTGAAATCGCGCGGTAACGTTATGTGGGGTCTATTCCAAAACATGAACGTATGTCCACTAGTTTTGTTATATAAGTTTATTGACACTTAAGAACCATAAATGTCAAATTATAGCTAAATCGGTCTGAAAATATAGCTAAAAACGTCAAAATACCGTAAATCGGGGGTACCGTTATATGGGAGCTATACCAAAACGTGGACCTATGTCCACATTGGCACCTAAGAACCCTAAATGTCAAATTATAGCTACATCAGTCTGAAAATGTAGCTAAAAACTTCAAAATACCGTAAATCGGGGGGTACTGTTATATGGGGGCTATACCAAAACGTGGACCTATGTCCACAACTTTTGTTATATAAGTTTATTGACACTTAAGAACCCTAAATGTCAAATTATAGCTACATCAGTCTGAAAATGTAGCTAAAAACTTCAAAATACCGTAAATCGGGGGGTACTGTTATATGGGGGCTATACCAAAACGTGGACCTATGTCCACAAGTTTTTTTATATAAGTTTGTTGGCACTTAAGAACCCTTAATGTCAAATTATAGCCACATCGTTATATAGGGGCTATGCCAAAACGTGGACCGATATAGCCCATCATCGAACTTGAACTAAGCCAGACTATTTTGAAAAAAAAAAAAACAAAATTGCAAACGCTATCCCAATAAAAAAAACGCCACAATGTTTCTAATAGAAGACACTGGCACGACGTGTGTTGTTTTTGCTGTAAATCAGACCAACCAAATTTTGGTGTGTGCATTCTTTGAAATTCGACGACACATACTAGTGGAAGAGGTTTGAATTGTTTCGCAGACACTTTCGTCGGAGTTGTGTGAGGTTGCCAAGGAAAAACTTCTCATTGAACTTTTTTCTTTGCTTACCTTTATTAGGGTGGGGCGATTTGTGTGGAAGCAAAAAAAAAACCTTAATGAGCCCTTCGCGTTTCTGATTCCTGGGATTGAACTGAGCAAAAAGTCCACTGGACCATATATGTATCTACCGTGAAAATCGAGCCTCCCGATTTTGACTTTTAAGTTTTTATTGACGTTTTTTGGATATTTTGGCATATAACAGCCAAACCATTAAGATTTTTGATTCAACAGAAAGACAAAAATTGTAGCCAAGACAGTAATTGAAAACTCTCTAATACATCGCAAAAGCATTGGAACGCTTTTTCAGGCAGTTTTGGCCTTAAGAATGTGCAAACTTTTCGGAAAATGTCGATAAATGACATTGTGCTACAAAATTTGACCAGAAAATTATTCAAGCGTTCTGATGCAAAATTCTATCGTGTTGGGATCCATGGGCAACGAAAATGCATTTATTTCGATTGGGTAACTCCGTTTTATTTTTTTATAACCCTAAAAGTAGTGAAAATCTGGGTTTCCTACATTTTCAAATTTAAACGGACATATCTTCTTTTTTTCACAACGGATTTATAGTGATCCTTCTTCCTTTTAAAGGGGTGAATAATATCTTTAGAACAAGTTATTATTTGTTTAAATCCGTTAACAAATGGCTAAGTTATAGTGGTTTAAGTCTGAAAACCCCCTAAAAAAAACTATAACTGAATTTCTCATAATTTTGAAAATAATTATTGAACAAAACAAAAAAACATTATATTTTTAAAAATTATGAGAAATTCAGTTATACTTTTTTGAAGAGGGTTTTCGGTCTTAAACCACTATAATTTAGCCATTTGTTAACCAATTTAAACAAATAATAACTTGTTCTAAAGATATTATTCACCCCTTTAAAAGGAAGAAGGATCACTAGAAATCCGTTGTAAAAAAAGAAGATATGTCCGTTTAAATTTGAAAATATAAGAAACCCAAATTTTCACTACTTTTACGGTTATAAAAAAATAAAACGAAGTGACCCCGACGAACTAAAGGCATTGTCGTTGTCCATGGATCCCAACACGATATAATTTTGCATCAGAACACTTGAATATTTTTCTGGTCAACTTTTGTAGCACAGTGTCATTTATCGACATTTTTCGAAAAGTTTGCACCTTCTCAAGGCCAAAACAGCCTAAAGGAGCATTCCAATGTTTTCGCGATGTATTAGAGATTTCTTAATTACTGTCTTGGCTACAATTTTTGTATTTGTGTTGGATCGAAAATCTCAATGGTTTGGCTGTTATATCCCAAAATATCCAAAAAACGCCAATAAAAAACTTAAAGTCAAAATCGGGAGGCTCGATTTTCACGGTAGATATAGGGTCCAGTGGACTTTTTTGCTCAGTTCAATCCCAGGAATCAAAAACGCGAAGGGCTCATTAAGGTTTTCAAATCGCCCCAGCCTAACCTTTATACTTCGAGCTGACGATTGATGTTTGGGTATAAAAAGTTTCTTGTTGAAGAAGTTATTGAAAAATAACTTCGGTGGAGAGTATCCACAGACAAGAAACAAGGGAACTGATGAGATCCAGTGGCGTGGATCGAAACTATAGTATTCCCTGCCTTACCCCTTAGCGAACAATGCCAAATCTTTTCCACTAATAAACTAGTTGTTTTAAAATATTAAAACAACAACAATGGGATTAAGCCAGACTATTTTGAAAAAATTGCATCCAAGCCCACTGTGCAATTTTTGTTTTATATTTTTTACTAAATAGCTAATAAAACAACAAAACATACAAAAACGATTTTTCAAATTGGAACAATATTAAAGAAGTTATGAGTATTTCTTTCAATGTAGTTTTTACAGAATTTGACTTTTTCAAGGCGCGATATCTCTGGAACCGTTGGTAAACAAAAAAACTAAAAATATTTTAAAATGTTTTACAGATGGGCAGCATCAACACAGCAAAAAATAAAGGAAATCAAAAACCTCATCTTGGAAAAGTGTACGATTTCACTCAGAAATCCCCATATATATGTTTATACGATACAACATCGAGATAATGGTTTTAGACTCCACATATGTTTGGACGAAATCCGTGTCAGATAATCTGCAGTCATTTAGTCCAATTCTGTAGTTGTAGATATGTACAAATTGGCTTGCTTGCTAGGGATTACCAAGCAACTGCTTGTAAAATGTATCGAACGGAGTGCCTTTTTCACCACTGCATCCGGATGCAATTTTAATGTGAGAAATGCATGCCAATTATTGGATAGCATCCAAATGCTGTTAAAGTTTAAGTAATTGGAGTGCATTTTTCACGACTCCGTTTGAACTGCATCAAAACATGCCGAGAAAGGACTAGTCTACATTGCACTACTTCTAATTAATTATGCTGGGCGGTATTTTAGTGATTAACAGGTAAAAGTTCTTTTATCCCTGCAACAGGAAATCATTTTTGAGAAAAAATGTCAAGAAGTCATAACTCTAGTCCACAATCGTTAATATAAGTACCTTAAAAGTTTCGATATTTTTGTCGGTAAGTTCATATGTCCAAAAACGGCCAAAAAATTCTGAAAACTCGCAGAATACAAAATTTGGAGAAAAAATATTTTATCTGTGAAGCCAATTTTCAATCTGTTGATAGATAAAAATCTCAATCCATACATGCGGCAACGCCAAATGACACGTTTTTACTTGCTTTCTAAAATATAAGTGTCGAGTTTTCATGAGTTTACTTCCAACCGTTTACAAGTTTTGACTTTGACCTGAAAACCATACCGAACGTGGCCTCATATGGCTCTTTTTCAATTCAAAATATCCAAGGACTAATACATAATATGTATATACATATTGGTGGGTAATAAATTTCAAAATTGTATCTAAAATATTGGGAATTCTCTCTTTATTGATTTTATATACTTTGTATCTTTGTCTCAATAATTAATTAAACATCAATTAACACCCTTAAAATAGTGTTACGTAACCCTACACATTATAAAATTTCATGATTTTTGGCCAAGGTGGGTATATACGTCAACTTATGTATGTATGGCCGGACTACTAAGATATGTCGCAGTCATATAAAATAAATTCCGTCGAAAACTGGTAACCAGGTTTAGTGGAGTAGAGTATCACATGGTCGGCCCGTCCGACTATAGCGACTATATATATACTAATTGAATCTAAAACAAGTTAAAAACATTAAGTTCGGACAGGCGGAACTTTTAATACCCTCCACCATAAAATATTGTGAACTAAAAAGGAATACATATTTTTCCTGCCCACAATTTTTGGTGGAGATATTTTGTGACCACTGGGACAAAATGTTGCTAAAATCCTCAAAATATTAAAAATCGGGATGTATCGTTCTATGGGGCCATATGAAGGTGTGAACCAATGCTGACAAATTTTTGGGAGAATGCTTCATACGTCCCCTCAACGAAGACTAAGTACCAAATTTTAGCCATTTCGGTGTGATAATGATGCTAAAACCTTCAAAATAACGAAAATGGACTGGACCTATACCTACAAATTTTATACGGAAAGTTTAATACCCCAGATGAAGACCAAATACCAAATTTCAGCCTTTTCGGTGGAATATTGAGGCCACAACCTTTAAAATACCGGAAATAGGGAGGTATCGTTCAATGGGGGTTAACTAAGGCGTAGACCTACATCGACAAATTTCATATGGAACGTAGAATACACCGAATGAAGACAAAATACCAAATTTTAGCCATTTCTGAGGAATATTGAGGTGCAACCTTCTAAATATCTGAAATAGGGAGGTACCGTCCTATCGGGGCTATACTAAGGCGTGGACCTGTACCGACAAGTTGCCGTGTGAAAGGATTATTGTGGCCACAACCTTCAAAATACCGAAAATCAGCAAGTACCGTTCTATGGGGCAACATGAAGACGTGGACCCGCTGTACCCGCTAAGTACTAAATTTCAGCCATTTCGGTGGAATATTGAGGCCACAAACTTCAAAAACTGGAAATAGAAAGGTAGCGTTCTATAGGTGGTATAATAAGACGTAGGCCTATACCGACAAATGTTATGTGGAAAGTTTAATACCACAAATGAAGACCAAATACCAAATTTCAGCCATTTCGGTGTGATAATGAGGCAAACACCTTCAAAATACCGAAAATCGGGTGGTACCGTTCTATGGGACTATACCAAAACGTGGATCGATATGGGCCATTGCAATACCAAACATCATAGGAGTAATATAAATTTCAATGCCAAATTACAAAGCTCTATCTTAGCAAATAAGAAAGGCGTTAAGTTCAGTCGGGCCGAACTTGTTACACCCTCCACCACGAGTTGAATTGAGGTAAAATTTAACAATTTGTTTTCTTTCGTTTATAAAGAAAACTAAATACCAAATTTCAGCAATTTCGGTAAAACAATATGGCTAACCATCAAACTACCGAAATTCAGGATGTATTATTAAATGGGGGCTATATCTAAACGTTTATCTACACCTACAAATTTGTGGCGAACATTTTTTAGACTCAAAGTAGACTAAATACCAAATGTTCGATATTTCGGTAAGATAATGTGGCTCAAACCATCAAAATACCAAAAAATTAAGATGTACGCTTTTTCGTGGACCTATACGGACAATTCTCTTCTGGAATATTTTTTTAACCCCAAGGAAGACTAAATAACTAATTTCAGTCTTGCATATATTATATATTTCGATGTGTTACAAACGGAATGACAAATTTTATTATACCCTCCATATTATGGTGGAGGGTATAATTATCATATAACCTCCATCTTATGGTGGAGGGTATCTAATTAGCAATAAGATGTCAAGAATCTAGATGTTTTCATTGAACAATCCACGTACTTTGAACTTTTTACTCTAAATTGGGTTTGGTGATATTTTAAGAATAGTTTGATTTTTCTCTATGGATTTATCGAATAAAAAGATAGATCCATTAACGCTGTATGGTCTCTGACCATACTTATGAGCAGCACTGTCAACTTATTTTCTTCAAATTTGATTAGCGGTTCGCAATATGTACATTGGTACATATGCACATATACGTACATACCGACGGCCGCTAATTAATACCATTTTTTGCTGATTTCCAACGAATTCTGGAAGGTGCACAGGTTACGATATCGTCAACGCCAGAATCCAAAATCAGTTCGTCAGCAACCTTCAACTCGATCGTGATCCCCCAAGTGAAAAGTACAAACATACAAGTTACAATTCAATACAAAGCAAAGAATAAATAGTTAACATACAAGAAAACATTACCTTTTTGTTACATTAACAAACACAAAAGCTAAAATTAAACATTACATTTGTAAATACGCACAAAAAACATTCAAAATAAAGTTAATTTAAACATACAACATTGAATTCAAATACAAAAAGTGCAAATTATCTACTTAAAACTAAAATTTGTTAATTAACCTAATATTGCACTAAAATACCCTAAAAATTGTGAATTTAACCTTACATTGTCCTAGTTAAAAACCTAAATTGCATTACAAAGCCTAGCTAAAATCAACACACATTGTATATACACACTCACACATAACATCCATTGAATTACAACACAAAATAAAACCAAACACTTGAAATTAGAAAACATAAAATACTTGCTTATTATTTACAAATAATAAAAATAGGTAAAAAAAAACTTTTTAAGTTAAACGGTTTTATGTTAAACATACATTGCAATGTTTAAGATAAATGTACTAAAAACCAAAAAATAATAAAATAGCTACAGTCGTGGGAATTATAAACATATGCATAGACTAGACTAAAATAAAACCGTGGGGCACGTCAATTGTCTACAAATTATCGACTTAATGTGCGATAGAAGAATCGTTTAATTCGTCGTTAGGTAGTTGGCCCGTAGACCGTGAGGAAATTACTTACTATTTTCTTGCTCATGGAAATTCCAATAGTTATACACTCCATGTAAATAAAAGAGATGTTTCAACTAGTTTATCGTTGGACATTCACACTGCTGGCTGGCGAGGAATCGTTTCACTGCTCGTAGTTTGTCTTTAATCGACAAAGTACTACTCGCTCACCACTATGAAACCTAAAACTCGCTTAAAATCGAGCTTGCTAGCTTGTTTCCACATTCTAGCCCTACTTATCACACGTCCATCGTTGTCGGTTGAACATCTGCCTAATTATAGTGTAACATTACAAAACAAACATTTTAATCAACGATTGTAGACAATTGACGTGCCCCACGGTTTTATTTTAGTCTAGTCTATGCATATGTTTATAATTCCCACGACTGTAAGCTATTTTATTATTTTTTGGTTTTTAGTACATTTATCTTAAACATTGCAATGTATGTTTAACATAAAACGTTTAACTTAAAAAGTTTTTTTTACCTATTTTTATTTTCTAGTTTTTAGTTTTTATTTCGCATTCTGTTAATTCATTTAGTGCTTCATTATTGCAAGGTTTCTTGCCCGTTAGTTTATTGCAGTCCAACTCCTCTATACGTAGTCCCTGCAAAGATCTTACTCTACTAAGAGTCACGTAGGCTTGACCTTCTTCAAACAGTTTCGCACCTAAGTATACGACTGCGTGACCCACAGTGCTGGCCTGCATTTTATGTATTGTAGAAGCCCATGATAGTATTAAAGGAAACACACATATGTGTGTATCGCTCCCGTTGTTTTGTTAACCTGGCTTCATATTCTTCAGGCGTTTCTGACGCTATCATCTGTGTGTATCGCACACGTTGCTTTGTTAACTTGGCTTCATATTCTTCAGGCGTTTCTGACGCCGTCATTTGTGTATATCGCAGAAGTTGATTTTTTTAACCTGGCCTCATATTGCTCAGGTGTTTTTGACGCTAAATGTTCCCGTCGTTTCTGTAATCGACTATTTCTATCACCTTCACTTTCTTTAGCTCGTTTTGCTTTATACTTTTCTTTCGCTTTTTGAAGCCTTCGTTTACGTTGTGTTGCAGTTTCTGTTTTATTTGTTTATTTTTTATATTTTTTTGACCATTTTGTTCCCACGAGTAATGGACATTTAAACGGTCGACCCCCAAGAGATCCAATAAAGGGGCAAGGCTATGTACAACAAGATGCGCCTGAGTCTTGAGGGGAAAACGCTAACGACATATCATTTTTATCCACCCTAATGTAATACAGTTCTCGGCGCGTTTCAACCTTTCACCTTAACTTGGGTGGTTTACCGCTAACGACGTATCATTTTTAGCCACCCTAGCGCCACACAGTTCTCAACACGATAAAAAATCTTGACTTGGGTGGTGGATTCAGGCTGGATTAATCAGATACCTAAATTACAGATTCAATTTCTAAATTTAAATCTTAATTATACGCCATTTAGTGGCTGCGCCCATATTAAATATTGAGGTTGTATAGAGCACTGTATTCTTCTTGTCAAGCCCTTTTATTTGATACCCATATTGGTGGGATTGATAAAAAAATTGTTATCAGCCATTTGGTAGCGGCGGCCATCTTAGATTTCAATTTTGCATAGTAAATTGTATTCTACTTGTAGAGACCTTTCATTTGATACCCATGTTGATGGGATTGATAAAACCTATGTTATCCGCCATTTTGTAGAGGCTGGCCTGGTTGAGCACTTGCATTTGATACCCATATTGATGGGATTGATAAAACCTACGTTATCCGCCATTTTGTAGCGGCGGCCATCTTGAATTTATAATGATAATGAATAAACATAATTGTATTGTCACCAAAATCCAAAGTGTATACAAAATTTCAGATTGATCGGTTGACAGGAAGAGGGTGAAATTTGAATTACTAAATTTGACCCAAGAATAAATAATACAAGTGAGCAAAGGCTATAGTCGGGACGGGGCCGACCATGTGTTACCCTACACCACTACCCCTGTGCATAAGCTTTTCACTGGTAAACATTTCTTTTAGGGAATATAATCCGAATACCATCAAACATAATATGCCTCCTTCTCTCGGGACCCCCATAAGCAACCAAAATTTCGGTACCATCCGATCAAAATTGCGACCTGTAGCGTGATTGCAAAAAATGGACGAATTGGATGCATTGTGGTATCTCCCTTGTTTGGCCACCTTCGCCTTTACACCAATTTAAAGGCAATATTTTCTTATTCTATTGACAGGCTTTGCCGTTGGAATACCCCTACTAGAAGCCGATATATTCACAAAGAATAAAACTTTGAATTTGTCTCCACATGAGTTTTTCCCCATTCCGACCCCTAAATATTATCCGACTATCAATACAATCAATAGGCTTCTTCCTCTTTGGGCCCGCATCTACCGCCAAAATCTAGTGACTATCCGATCAAAATTCCAACCGGTAGCGTGATTACAAATAATGAAAAAAATGGATATATAACTGACTTTTGCGATATCTCCGTTGTTTGCTCACATACACCAACATACTTTGCATCAATATAAACGAGATCTTTTCTTCTACCATTTGCTGGCTTTCTTTTTGGAATGCTTCAACCAGAAGCGGAGATATTCGCATAAGAAAAAAACGTTGACTTTTCTCCACATAAGCTTTTTGCTTATTCCGACTGCTGAATATTATCCGACCATCACCAAACTTAATAGGCTTCTTCCTCTGTGGGACTCGCATCAACTCCCAAAAAATTCGTGACCATCCGATCAAAATTGCGACCTGTAGCGTGATTACAAAAAAATCGGAAAATGGGATGCATTACCGACTATTGCGATATCTCTGTTGTTTGACCACCTACGACAGCCTACTGTACATCGTTGTAAAGGTGATATTTTGTACTTCCCTTGCCTGGTTTTGCTTTTGATGTACCTCTTAAAGAAACGGAGCTATTGGCTTTTAAATAAAACGTTGATCTTTTCTCCAAATAAGTTATTGCCCATTTCGACCCCTGAATATTATCCGACCATCATCAAAATCAATAGGCTTCTTCCTCTGTGGGACCCCCATTAACTCCCAACATTTCGTGACGATCCGATCGAAATTGCGACCTGTTGCGCGATTTTGAAAAAAAAAATTGAAAAATTGAATGTATTACCGACTATTGCTATATTACCGTTATTTGGCCACCTACGCCAACCTGCTTTACATCATTGTAAAGGTGGGATATTCTTGTTTCATAGCCAGGCTTTGCTTTTGGAAGATCCCCACCCAAACCTGTGATATTCGTCATTGTAACTCAAATCGCAAAAATAAAAAGATGGGTTGTATTAGCGACTATTGCGATTTCTTCTTTGTTTGACCACCTACGACAACCTACCTTACATCGTTGTAAAGGGGATATTTTCTACTTTCATTAGCAGGTTTTGCTTTTGATATACCCATTACAGATGCGGAGATATTCGCTTTGAAATAAAACGTTGACTTTTTCCCCAAATAAGTTTTTTGCGCATTCCGACCCCTGAATATTATCCGACCATCACCAAAATCAATAGGCTTCTTCCCCTCCGAGACCCTCGTCAACACCCAAAATTTGGTGACGATCCGATCAAAATTGCGACCTGTAGCGTGATTACAAGGTTTAGATGGACAGACGGACAGACGGACGGACGGACGGACTGACGGACGGACACACATAGGCAGATCGACTCAGCTCGTCGAGACATTCATTTTGGTATATATAAGTATGGGTCTACGACCATTATTTCGATGCGTTACAAACTTTTTGGCCAAAACCAACTTATAATACCCTCCCCACATAGTGGTGTAGGGTATAAAAACAAACGGGGTGAGCTAAATAAAATCATTTAAAAAGGCAAAAGGTTTGTAAATAAACAAATGCCTTAAATCTCATATTTTTATATTTTATTTATAATGAAAAGAAGATTTGTGTGTTTTCTTATTGTGGAGGGTATAAAAAGTTCTGCCCGTTGAACAAGCGAAACGAACCAACAACAAACCAAGTACAAATATTAACTAGCCATCCAAACAGTTGTTGAACTTGATATAATAGAATTGCATTTGTGAGTAGCGGAATTGATTATTAATGCAACTAGCAGACGCTGATAGTGATTTCAACAATGTACTCGTAATTTGTTGGAATATGCGACTTACAGAACGTGCATTCCGCTTGTTTCTATTTGCAATCTCAAAATAATAATATACGAAGGGGATGAATGGTGTTGTTTGTATCAAAATCCACTAGTCATACAAGCTATGCCAATTACCACCGCTGGCCAATGCGCAATTGTTAACAATTTTAATGTGTTTTTCCGTTGGACTAAAGTGAGTCGATTCTGAGTCGATGCCCGCTATTGCAGTCATTTGCGAAACGCGAAGTACAACAGACAGTGTAATGGCTATTCGAGATTGTGTAAAATAGATCCGTATATTTTGATAGAAAACTTCAACACACAGAGAGATGCCCAAATAGATCAGTCAAACAAGAAATGGGTATCAGAAGGACATATCAAAATGTTCTACAAAACTCAATTTGGATGGAGAGGTGGGCATCGATTCTGTGTAGACAAACAAAAAAAAACGGTTATTCGGGATCAAACTCCATTTTTGGGTGTATTTTCTTTATATTTTCGCAAAAATGGCAAGACTTATCAAAAATTGATTAAAAAAAAAATCAAAAGAAAATGGAGCATATTACAGAAACAGAGTTTTCCAGTTGGGCCTATGTGTTGCGTTATATCGACAACTCCAAATAATAGTATGCTAAGTCTAAAAAGTGAGTTTTGCAGGAGAAGCTCTCAAAGTTTGGAAATTTTTTTTGAACTTCAGTACTATGCTAAGTCAATATTTGTTTATAACTTCTGTTCGGATTGACCTATCATTACCAAAATTAGACAGAATTTAAGTTAAAGGACGTTCGACACCTCCAAATAATAGTTTGCTAATTCTGAAAAGCGAGTTTTGCAGGAGAAGCTGTAAAAGTTTGGAAATTTCTTTGACCTTGAGTACTATGCTAAGTAAATATTTGTTTATAACTTCTGTTCGGATTGTCCGATCTTTACCAAAATTTGACAGAATTTAAGTTAAAGGACGCTAAATATAACAAGTAAAAAAGCATTAAGTTCGGCCGGGCCGAACTTTTCATACCCTCCACCATAAAATATTTAATCCTGTCCCCAACTTTTAAGTGAGTACGTTAAAATGTCAGATAATGTACATAAAATGCTTCGTTCGTTCCTTTTTTATGGTGCCTATATCTAACTGCTGACAATTTTTGGTGGGCTAGAAATTGGGGAGGTACTGTTATATAGGGGTTATAATAAAACATGGGCCTATGTTGACAGTTTTTGATGGGAGCCTTTAATGTCAAATAGCTCCTAATTCGGTTAAAAAATTTAGCTAGAATCCTCAAAATATCGAAAATCGGTACATAACGTGGGGACTTCAAATGTCATTAACAGGTAGTTCGGAGGTATCTGGGCTATACGAAAATATGAACTTAAATGAACAAATTACAGAAAGTTCGTCCAAAAAATAAAGCTAAGGTACGGAAAATCTGGAGGTTTGTTTTGTGGCTATACAAAAACATGGACCTACGTTCGGTTAAACATTTTAAGTAAAATCCTCAAAGTACCGAAAATTGGGAAGTATCGTTATATGTTGAAAATTGTTGATGCAGATGTGTGGTGACCACTACAACCTTCAAATGTCAAATTACATTTAGTTCTGTTAAAAATTGTAGCTAAAATTGCCAAATAACTGAAAATTGGGAGGTACCGTTACATGGGAGCTATATCCGAACATGGACCTATGTTGACAATTTTTGATGGAGAGGTGTTGTGACCACTAAGAACTTCAAATGTCAAATTACTGCTAGATCGGTTTTATATTGTAGGTAAAATCATCAAATTACTGAAAATCGGAAGGTACCGTTATATGGGGGCTTTCTTGACAATTTTTGGTGGAGAGGTGTGGTGACCACTAAGACTTTCAAATGTCAAATGTTCAAATTACAGATAATTCGGTTAAAACTTGTAGGTAAAATTCTCAAAATACCTGAAATCGGGCGGTAACGTTATATGGGGGCTATTCCAAAACATGGACCTATGTCCACTAGTTATAAATGTTTATTGACATTTAAGAACCCTAAATGTCAATTGATAGCTAAATCGGTCTAAAAATGTAGATAAAAACGTCAAAATGCCGTAAATCGGGGGTACCGTTATATGGGGGCTGTACCAAAACGTGGACCTAGGTCCACAACTTTTGTTATATAAGTTTATTTACACTTAAGAACCCTAAATGTCAAATTATAGCTATATCGGTCTGAAAATGTAGCTAAAAACGTCAAAATACCGTAAATCGGGGGGTACCGTTATATGGGGGCTATACCAAAACGTGGACCTATGTCCACAAGTTTTGTCACAGAAGTTTATTGACATTTAAGAACTTCAAATGTCAAATTATAGCTTCATCGGTCTGAAAATGTAGCTAAAAACGTCAAAATACCGTAAATCGGGGGGTACCGTTATATGGGGGCTATACCAAAACGTGGACCTATGTCCACAACTTTTGTTGTATAAGTTTATTGATACTTAAGAACCCCAAATGTCAAATTATAGCTAAATCGGTCTGAAAATGTAGCTAAAACCGTCAAAATACCGTAAATCGGGGGGTACCGTTATATCGGGGCTATACCAAAACGTGGACCTATGTCCATAACTTTTGTTATATAAGTTTATTGACATTTAAGAACCCTAAATGTCAAATTATAGCTAAATCGGTCTGAAAATGTAGCTACAAACGTCAAAATACCGCAAATCGGGGGGTACCGTTATATGGGGGCTATACCAAACGTGGACCTATGTCCACAAGTTTTCTTAACTAAGTTTAATGACACCTAAGAACCCCAAATGTTAAAATATAGCTAAGTCGGTCTGAAAATGTTGCTAAAACCGTCAAAATACCGTAAATCGGGGGGTACCGTTATATGGGGGCTGTACCAAAACGTGGACATATGTCCACAACTTCTAATATATAAGTTTATTAACACTTAAGAACCCTAAATGTCAAATTATTGCTAAATCGGTCTGAAAATGTAGCTAAAACCGTCAAAATACCGTAAATCGGGGGGTACCGTTATATGGGGGCTATACCAAAACGTGGACCTATGTCCACAACTTTTGTTATATAAGTTTATTGATACTTAAGAACCCTAAATGTCAAATTATAGCTAAATCGGTCTAAAAATGTAGCTAAAAACATCAAAATACCGCAAATCGGGAGGTACCGTTATATGGGGGCTACACCAAAACGTGGACCTATGTCCACAAGTTTTGTTATATATGTTTATTGACACTTAAGAACCCTAAATTTCAAATTATAGCCAAATCGGTCTGAAAATGTAGCTAAAAACGTCAAAATACCGTAAATCGGGGGGTACCGTTATATGGGGGCTATACCAAAACGTGGACCGATATAGCCCATCATCGAACTTGACCTGCCTGCAAACAAAAGACGCATTTTCCCAAAATTTCAGAGTCCTATCTCCATTTTTGTGGATGCTAGAGTGATTACCACAGACGGACGTGCTCAGATCGACTTAGAATTTTACCCTGATCAAGAATATATATACTTTATAGGGTCGCAAATGAGTATTTCAATGCGTTACAAACGAAAAAACAAACTTAATATACCCTCCATACTATGGTGGAGGGTATAAAAATGTAAAGAACTTGAAACATGCTAAGTCGACTTAGCATACTATTGTTTGGAGGCGTCGATATGTAGTCCGGTCAAAATAGACATTGAAATAGCAAAAATTCCCACAGAGCTAAATTTTGGTGGAGAGGTAGGGTTTGCCATTAGAAGCAACGACCTAAAAGTCCATATCGATCCCATGTGTGCAAAAAAAATTATTCGGGGTCAAAGGTCAAATTTTAAGGGTTTTTTAGGTTTTCGGATTTATTTTTTGAAAACGGTTGATCTAATCAAAAAGTGACTAAAGTAAATATTGTAGACAGGCAAATTATCTACAAGTTTGACTTTTATAATTTTTTCCTAGGAGGAACCATTCTTGAGATATAGCTGTTCTTAAAAACACATGATTTTTATGCACTTATAAGGGAAATATGCGATACGAAGTAATCGGGTCTGTCCCCAAAAAAATATATATTTTCTTGAAGAGAGAAATTATAGCTATCTTCAAAAAAAAAAAATCCAACAAAATCGGAGCGTGTTTAGTATAGTTATTCAATGTTAGAGTCATTCCCAGCAAAAATCCTCATTACAAATCTCCTTTCCCACCCATTATTATAGCAAAGGCATGTCGCGCGAAATATCTGGTTATTTTGTAACCACTGAAATAAGTAGTCAGAATCTACTCAGTATCTACTTATTTCAGTGGTTACCATCTACATTGTTCAGTGGTTACAAAATAACCAGATACTTCACGCGACATGCCCTTGTTAAAATAATGGGTGGGAAAGGAGGTTTGTAATGAAGATTTTTGCTGAGTTTTATGCAAAAATAGCCCATTTAACCCACATGTATAATCGAAAGCCCAACGGGAATGACCCCAACGAAAACTCTCCGATTTTTTTCAAGTTTTGTCGGAAGGTTGGGTTTGTTGCGCTGATTACGGAAATGTATAATTCTCAACGGTTGCGGATCCGGTTCGCCGGTTATTCGACCCGAAAGGCAAAATTTAAAAACCGGGCTAGACCTGGTTTTACTGAACCGATTACTGCAAAGTGGATATCGTTTGAAAGCTTACGGAAGTATCTAACACATAGTATCGTTACTTTAACCGGTTCGCCTCATAATGTACTTACGCGGCTAATTCTCTATTTGACCTTTAGATCGCAATATCTCGAAAATGGTAAGTCTTTTTTAAGAATCATAAAGACCACTCTTGTAGACAATTATTGAATCTACAACTTTTACTTTAGCCGGCTTTTGCTAAGTCTTACCGTTTTTGAGAAAAATTAAAAAAAAAACAAGTAAAAAGTCGTTAAATTCGGCCGGGCCGAACTTTTTATACCCTCCACCATAAAATAGTCTTAATTAAAATGGAATAATTAGGGTCCTTTCACAATTTTAGGTGGAACAACTTTTCGACAACGGATAGACTCCTACTGCCTCCCACTATTGCTTAAAACACACTGTGAACACAAATGTTGGGGCAGAGATAATTCCTTTTGGAGATGAAAGCCCTTGGTGTGTGTATATTAAAAACCCCGAAGGACAGATGCGCCGTGAGTCGAACTTCCGCGTTATGGCGTGATGAAGTTTTTGCAAGAGAACATGTAAGCCATCATGAATTAGCATTATATCTTTTTTTGTTGTTTTTGGTGAGCACTTAAGTAACAGTGAACAAAGATATAACGCTAATTCCTGATGGCCCACAGGGTCTCTAACAAAAATTTCATCACGCCATAACGCGGAAGTTCGATTCACGGAGGATCTGTCCTTCGGGGTTCATAATATACTCACCAAGGCCTTTCTTCCCCAAGAAAGGTAGGTGAAAGGTACCACCTACGGAACTAAATCAAAGAGTCAACCTATCTTTAAATTTTTTGGCGGAAAAGTTTTATAGCTGCAGGGAACTTCAAGAGTCAAATTGAGGGTACTTTCATCAAAACAATGTAGACCCTCAAAAATGGACCCATGTTGACGAATTTTAGTGAAGAAATTTCGTGACCACTGAAAATTCCCGAAAATCGGGAGGTACAGTTATATGGGGTGATATACCAAAACATGGACCTTTATTGACGATTATTTTTGAATAGACAAAATTGTAGCTAAAATTCGCAAAATACCGATCATTACAGCTAGTTCGGTTAAAAATTGCAGCTAAAATTATCAAAATACCGAAAATATGGGGGCTATAGCATAAAATGGATCTATCTTGACGATGCTTTGTTGGAGATGTTTTATGACCACTGAGAACTTCAAATGTCAAATTACAGATATTTCAGTTAAAGACTGTAGCTAAAATTCTCAAAATACCGAAACTTGGGAGGTACCGTTGTATGGGGGCTATACCAAAAACATGGACCTATGTTAACGATGTTCGGTGGGGATGTTTAATGACCACTGAGAACCTCAAATGGCAAATTGAAGATAGTTCGGTTAGAAATTTTGGCAAAATTTCTCAAAATGCCGAAAATCGGGAGGTACCGTTATATGGGGGCTATACTAAAACATGGACCTATATTGACGATGCTTGGTGGAGATATTTCATGACCACTGAGAACCTCAAATGGCAAATTGCAGATAGTTCGGTTACAAATTGTGGCTAAAATTCTTAAAAAACCGAAAATCGGGAGGTACCGTTATATGGGGGCTATACCAAAACATGGACCTATGTTGACGATGCTTGGTGGAGATATTTCATGACCACTGAGAACCTCAAATGGCAAATTGCAGATAGTTCGGTTACAAATTGTGGCTAAAATTCTCAAAATACCGAAAATCGGGAGATACCGTTATATGGGGGCTATACCAAAACATGGACCTATGTTGACGATGCTTTGTTGGAGATGTTTTATGACCACTGAGAACTTCAAGTGTCAAATTACAGATATTTCGGTTAAAAACTGTAGCTAAAATTCTCAAAATACCTAAAATTGGGAGGTACCGTTATATGGGGGCTATACCAAAACATGGACCTATGTTGACGATGTTCGGTGGGGATGTTTCATGACCACTGAGAACCTCAAATGGCAAATTACAGCTAGTTCGGTTAAAAATTTTAACTAAAATGCTCAATATACCGAAAATCGGGAGGTACCGTTATATGGGGCTATACCAAAACATGGACCTATATTGACGATGCTTGGTGGAGATATTTCATGACCACTGAGAACCTCAAATGGCAAATTGCAGATAGTTCGGTTACAAATTGTGGCTAAAATTCTTAAAAAACCGAAAATCGGGAGGTACCGTTATATGGGGGCTATACCAAAACATGGACCTATGTTGACGATGCTTGGTGGAGATATTTCATGACCACTGAGAACCTCAAATGGCAAATTGCAGATACTTCGGTTACAAATTGTGGCTAAAATTCTCAAAATACCGAAAATCGGGAGATACCGTTATATGGGGGCTATACCAAAACATGGACCTATGTTGACGATGCTTTGTTGGAGATGTTTTATGACCACTGAGAACTTCAAGTGTCAAATTACAGATATTTCGGTTAAAAACTGTAGCTAAAATTCTCAAAATACCTAAAATTGGGAGGTACCGTTATATGGGGGCTATACCAAAACATGGACCTATGTTGACGATGTTCGGTGGGGATGTTTCATGACCACTGAGAACCTCAAATGGCAAATTACAGCTAGTTCGGTTAAAAATTTTAACTAAAATGCTCAATATACCGAAAATCGGGAGGTACCGTTATATGGGGGCTATACCAAAACATGGACCTATGTTGACGATGCTTGGTGGAGATATTTCATGACCACTGAGAACCTCAAATGGCAAATTGAAGATAGTTCGATTACAAATTGTGGCTAAAATTCTTAAAAAACCGAAAATCGGGAGGTACCGTTATATGGGGGCTATACCAAAACAGGGACCTATGTTGACGATGCTTGGTGGAGATATTTCATGACCACTGAGAACCTCAAATGGCAAATTGCAGATACTTCGGTTACAAATTGTGGCTAAAATTCTCAAAATACCGAAAATCGGGAGATACCGTTATATGGGGGCTATACCAAAACATGGACCTATGTTGACGATGCTTTGTTGGAGATGTTTTATGACCACTGAGAACTTCAAGTGTCAAATTACAGATATTTCGGTTAAAAACTGTAGCTAAAATTCTCAAAATACCTAAAATTGGGAGGTACCGTTATATGGGGGCTATACCAAAACATGGACATATGTTGACGATGTTCGGTGGGGATGTTTCATGACCACTGAGAACCTCAAATGGCAAATTACAGCTAGTTCGGTTAAAAATTTTAACTAAAATGCTCAATATACCGAAAATCGGGAGGTACCGTTATATGGGGGCTATACCAAAACATGGACCTATGTTGACGATGCTTGGTGGAGATGTTTTATGACCACTGAGAACCTCAAATGTCAAATTGCAGATAATTCGGTTAAAAATTTTAACTAAAATGCTCAATATACCGAAAATCTGGAGGTACCGTTATATGAGGACTATACCAAAACATGGACCTATGCCCATATCCTTTGGAATATAAGTTTGTTGATCACTAGGAACCCTAAGTGCCAAATTTTAGCTAATTCGGTCTGCAAATGTGGCGAAGAACGTCAAAATACCTCAAATTCGGAGGTACCGTTATATGGGGGCTATACCAAAGAGTGGACCGATATAGCCCATCTTCGAACTTGACCTGCCTATTTAAAAAAGACCCTCGCGTGCAAAATTTCAGCACTCTATCTCAATTATTGCGGACGCTAGAGTGATTACAACAGACGGACAGACGGACAGACAGACGGACATGGCTAGATCGTCTTAGAATTTTATCCTGATCAAGAATATATATACTTTATAGGGTCGCAAATGATTAGTTCGATGTGTTACAAACAGAATGACAAACTTAATATACCCTCCATACTATGGTGGAGGGTATAAAAACTGAATAATGCCTCCAAAAATGACCTTTGACCCCGAATAACTTGTTTTGCACACATGGGATAGATGGGGACTTTTAGGACGTTGCTTGTAATGGCTAATCCTAGCTCTCCACCAAAATTCAGCTTTGTGGGAATTTTTGCTATTTCCCCCTTATACGCATGTCTATTTTGAGCGGACTAATGTGATTTATTTGTGCATATCATATACAATGTGTGCGATACCTTAAAACTTATGGACATGAGGAAATAATCTTGAGAATAAATGTTGTAGAGAATTTTATTGTCCATATGATCGTTAGAAACTTTTTGGTGAGGCTGACTGTTTTCTGACAGAAATTATAAATGATCTGTGACCCAGAATAGCAATATTTAGTAGTTAAATTGTGTGCCGACTGATGTTACCGATGTTTCTTGATCTTTAATTTGATAACAAAAACCAGAGAAAAGAAATTATAGAAATAATTTAAAAAATATTTTTAAAAATTTACGAGATTATGGCCGATAGTCGTTAAAAAATATTCTTCAAAAAAACTCGAGTTTAGGGCTTCAAGTCGTTAAAAATTATTATGTAAAAATTCCCGTGTTTAGGGCTGATAGTCATTATAAGAATATTCTTCAAAAATCCACGAGTTAAGGGCTGATAAAATAAATATATATTATACTCATTATAAGAATATTCTTCAAAAATCCATGAGGTTAGGGCTGATAGTCGTTAAAAAATAGATAAATATACTCTTTAAAAAAATAAAAATACTCACAAAAATCAAACAGAGATTACGTTTTTATATTTGGATGATAACTATGAATTTTTATCTTCTTTTCTCAAAAATGATTTCCTGTAGCAAGAATGAATGAAACTTTTGCCTATTAATGACTGAAATGATGTTTATTATATTCAATTAATAAAACAGTTAAATTAAAGTTAAGTTAAATTGGCTTTGAAGGCTTTCTATGTATTGATATCGAATAAAATAAATAAAAAAGATCAGGCACAAACCACATTGCAAAAATTTTTGTTGAAAAAATTCTGTGAAGAGAAACACAAAATTTTCACAAAAAAATAATTCCTGTTGCAGGAATAAATGATCTTTTGCCTATTTATAACTAAAATAAGTTTTATGTATTATTGTCTTTTTGGGACAAAAGGCATTATTTATGAAAGTTTTTAGAATTAATTTTCAATACAAACTCAATTAATTAATTAATAAAATAATTATTTAAACAAGTAAGCAAAGGCTATAGTAGGACAGGGCCGACCATACGATACCCTACACCACTACCCTGCGAGTTAGCTTTCAGCAAGTCAAAGTTTTTTTGGACAAATACGCTCATTGTAAGAAATAAATTTTTGAAGTCTGCAACCTTATCACATTTAGTTTAAATAACAATATAATAATTGTTTCACAAACATCACAGAAGGGACAGGGCGTGCACCACGATTCATATTACAGCAATAGTATGGGGCCTACTGTTTATCGCCAAGTCCGAAAGGCATGTCTTAAAACACCACCTGTAGAGAAGTTGTACATGGTTGAAATACTCTGAAAATGTCGCCAACTTTACTGAGGGGTATTTTGCCACCGTTGGAAATTTGATGTTTGCTGGCCAGGAATCGAACTCCCGACCTTCAGCGTGCAAGGCGGGTGTGCAAACAATTGTACCATGGTGGCACCAATAAATAATTTTAGAACGGACATTTAGTCTGGACCTAATTTTTTGCATATTTTAACATATTTGCTAAACCATATGCAAGACTTTGTGCCCTAAATATCCCATCGAATTGGCTGAAAGTTTGTATTAAGTATTCGTTCATCACAATTTTCGACCTGAAATTTATCGGTATAGGTCCAGGTCTTCATATAGCTCCCATTGAACCGTACCTCCCGATATCCGGTATTTTGAAGGTTGTGGCCTCAATATCAAACTGAAATGGCTGACATTTCATATTCAGTCTTCGTTGGAGGTAAAAAACTTTCCACCTGAAATTTGTCGTTATATGTCCACGTCTTCATATAGCTCCCATAACCAGAACCTACCGATTTTCTGTACTTTGAAGGTTATGGTCTCAATATCCCTCCGAATTGGCTAAAATTTGGTATTAAGTCTTCATTGGGGGTATTAAACTTTCTATCTGAAATTTGTCGGTATAGGTCTAGGCGTTCATATAGCTCCCATACAACGAAAGCTCCCCATTTTCAACATTTTGAAGATTGTGGCTCTGGTTACAGATTTCTCTATTTTATTGACTTGTCTGAAGTGAATTTCAAACAGAAAAATGTACACATAAACATTTTAGAAGATATTATTGAAATATATGTAGCATACGAAAATATGTGAAATACAGAACTTTTCCATATGCAAAAATAATATTTGCATATGCATAATTTATACATTTCGCATATTTTTGCATATGTGATATATTTCGATTGGAATTTAATTGGAAGCCAAAAATATGCAAATTTTACAAAAATATGTGTTACATAAAATTCCGCTGTCTATATATCATTGAGCTGATATTAATCGGGGTGCTCTCATTATGAGAGAAGGCTCCCTTGTCCCTACTGGGATGTTTGTGGAACAATTACATATATACAGTACATTTTAAGAAATATTCTTAAATTTGAAAATTGGCGTTGTTTAGCAATTTCTGCTATATCTTTAAATTTTGGACAATTGGACAGGTAATATGATAGGGTTCCACTTTTCAAGCACATCTGGCAATGCGTAAACTGCGCCTTCTCTATAAGGAGTGCGAACATTCCAGGTGCAGATTCGCAGATCATGGGCCTTAAAACTTTTGAGGCGGTTGTCAACTTTAGAGGGGTTTGTTTTTCTTTTCTATCGTTTTTTCATAGCAGACTTCTTTTTTTAGGGTTTACCCGCCGCCCAAACCCAAGTTTTAAGGTTCTTATGGGTGAACGCGCGACACATGTTAGTTCACTACCTTTAACTGGTGTTAAAGGCAGCTCCCCAAACAAACTCAAATGCCCATTCCAAAAACTACCCAATACATAAATTATTATTAAAAATACATTATTTTTCCTATTATTTATCACTTGTTTATCAGCCCTTCTTATGAATTTTGTTTCGGGGACTATTGCAAATTCTCCTTGACTCCAAAAACACAAATCAATTAGTTGATTTTTTCAAGCAACAATATTGAAGCAATTATTACCATTAAGCCTCTGCAAATAATGCGTACCCGAATTATTTCTGACAACAATTTCCCACTGTCAATATTTTATAGGCAAGATTTATTACTGTTGTAATTTTACATATTTTGCAACAAGTTTGTTGAATTGAAAAAAAAAACATAACATAATGTAATGGCAGGTGTATTTATTAAATAGTATTTTTGTATAAAACGATATGTATAATAATAAAAATAAATAAAAGAAATTTGTCGACTCTCCATTGGAGTGGAAGTTTCCACATTTCATATGTTCATTTGCCGAGAAATCAAGGACAATTCTTCATAGTCCACTGTTGTCGAGGAATCCATCGCACTTCATTGGAGTTGAACATTTTTCATCTTAGAACAATTCTGTTGTTGAGGTATCCATCGTTTCTGACATTTCCACGTCTTCACATTCCTCTGGATAAACCCGTTCTTCATATGATGACAATTCTGTTGCCGAGCAATCCATTGCTTCTGGCATTTCCACATCTTCACACTCCATTAGAGTGGGAAGTTTTTCATTTGATGACAACTCTTCAAAGTCCACTGTTGCCGAGGAATCCATTGCTTCTGGCATTTCCACATCCTCACACCCCTCTGGATGGACCCGTTCTTCATATGATGAAAATTCTGTTGTGGAGGAATCCATCGTTTCTGACATTTCCACATCTTCACACTCCATTTGAGTGGTACGTTCCGCATTTGATGAAAACTCATCAAAGTATACTGTTATTGAGGATTCCCTAACTTCTGACAGTTCCACATATTCATGATCTTCATGATTTGCTATCATAAATTTTACAAAAATAGCGCTTGTTACGGAATACATATTTTATTTGCTGTTTGTGGTGCCCTAAAAATAAATGTTTATTGTTCGTTAATAATATAATTAACTAGCTGAATCGGTGCGTTTCGCTACCCCTTTAGATTGATATGCATTTGAAATTTTACGGATTTTTTGAAATCAGAAAGAAATCAAATTCAAAAATTTAAAGTAAAGTATTTATTGTAATGCTTTAGGATATACAGTGTTTTTTGTTTTTCCTTCAGGAGCGTAAACAAACAAATCGTCCGGTCTACCAACACGTGAACATGCAACGTAGAGCTGACCATGAGAAAAGCAAGAACATGCTAAATTTAGGCCGCATACACGAAGAGTCTGTCCTTGGGATTTATTTATAGTCATTGCTAATGCCAAACGTACAGGAAACTGCAGATACAGATACAGTCTTCAAATTTGGAATGTGTGACGGAATTTGGTCTAAAAATAAATTTGTCAAACTATATTGAAATCGGTTCAGATTTGTATATAGCACCTATATATATTTTCGGCCGATTTCATGTATTTGATGCACCCAACCCGCTATGTTTGTCCAATTTCAATGAAATTTGGAATGTGTGACAAAATTTGTTGTAGAAATGAGTATGCCAAATTATATTGAAATCGGTTCAGATTTGGATATAGCTTCTACATATATTTTCGGCCGATTTCATGTATTTGATGCACCCAACCCACTATGTATGTCCAATTTCAATGAAATTTGGAATATGTGACTAAATTTGTTGTAGAAATGAGTATTCCAAATTATATTGAAATCGGTTCAGATGTGGATATAGCTCCTATATATATTTTCGGCCGATTTCATGTATTTGATGCCCCAAACACGCTATATCCCAGCAAAATAAATTGGAAGTAGTGCAATGTAGACTAGTTCTTTCACGGCATGTTTTTATGCAGTTCAAACGGAGTCGTGAAAAAGGCACTCCATTCCCCACATTTTAACCGCATTTGGAAGCAATCCAAAGAATCACATCCATTTGTCACATTTTAACAACATCCGGAGGCAGTTCAACGGAGTCGTGAAAAAGGCACTCCAATTCCTCACAATTTAACAGCATCCGGATGCAGTGCAAACGGAGTCGTGAAAAAGGCACTCCGTTCACTACATTTTATTAGCAGTTGTTAGAGATCCCTACATGTACATAAATCAGTTTGTACATCTCTACAGGCACCGGAATACATTTCCAAAAGGAGATAATCGTGTTAACATTTCCAAACATTTGTTAATACAAACTAAATAATATTTAATTTGTGAACATTTTTCCGGTAACTCACGAGAAGAAACTTTCCCAATGGAGTGCTGTTGGAGTACATGTCGAAATCTTAACTGGTGATGGGAAGACAATATCAAACCCATTTAGCAGATGAAGCAAAAGCACTTAAGCTTGGATTAAACGAAGAGCACACACATGTTAGCGATTGAATTCAATAGAGAATTTTCATAATTTGTGTTAATTTAATAAAGTTATTAATATTTTTGTTTTACACAATTAATAAATGCATTTTATTTTGTTATTCAAAACACGTGCTCTGGACTGCCTCATATTCTACTCCAAAGGGTCAGTTAAAATGCAATGCCAAAGGGTCAGTTAAAATGCAGTGCCAAAGGTTCAGTTAAAATGCAATGCCAAAGGGTCAGTTAAAATGCGGTGCAATGGAGTGCCTCTTTCAGTAGTAACTCCCTTGTAAAAATCATGAGTGAAAATCCATAATTTGATGCACTTCCAAATCACTTGTACATATCATTTAACTGCCTCTTTGGAGGCAAACTTTTCGCTGGGATATGTCCAATGTGTAACTAAATTTGGTGTAGAAATAAGTATTGAAATCGGTGTTGATTTGGCTATAGCTCCCATATTTATTTCAATGAAATTTGTGCGGTATCTATATATCAGGAAAAATGTCTAAAAAAGTCTTTTCCATTTCAAAAAAATCAAAAAAAATTTTTGATACTACATCAATGATTTTTGGTACATAGATTAAGAAAAAAAACCGCATTCCAAATCTGTTTTCGTTACTAACTTTGATCGTTGCGCGCAAAATATATGACCGCTTTAATTATGATAATTAGAAAAAATTATCGTTAACTGAATTCGTAACCTTTGCGATGATGCAAAAAATAATCGCAAAGTCTCAATGGATTCGCGAAAAATTAAATTTGTTAAATCATTTCACGTATTTACAAACATATTTTTGAAACAATAACGCTTATACTTACAAAAAAAATATAAAAAAAATATAGCAGCATCCAGAAATTGTGAGGAATAAAATGAAACGTAAGTCGTGAAGTTTGGAGCTATAGTATTCATGTTATTTGCAAAAATACGAAGAAAATATTACGAAAAAATTAAAATCATATTATTCTAATTTTATTTTTTTATTGTTTTATAGGAAAAGATGGAGAAAAAATGTTTGAGTTCTTCGGCATTTTCGTCAAAATTTCACGCAATAATGATGATATTCCGTTGTAACAAATTTGTCGCTTATAGTTTTCCTATTGGCGAATATTTTTAGAACATTATATTAAATCACAAGGAATTCCAATTGTGGCATAACATTAAAATAATGTTATATTGAATATTACAACATTTGAAACGCATATAAACCGCGTAATTATGAAAATGACATGATGCGCACCCGATTTTCCAACACAGCGAATCAATCCCTCTTATTTGATTTAAAGTTTGTCAAATTCTATTTGGCGGCCACGATGTAGCATCTGCTGCATATTAGGGTGCAAAATACAGTAAAATGGTCATAATTTCCGCGAAGTTCATTTACATTTTAAGCGCATCCGATTTCAATAACCACCATTAAAAAATACATCATTCTATGCCGTTTCAACGCGATCCATCAAGAACCGTGGATGTAGCATCGCACTCAATTTTTAGAAAAAATCTATTATATCTCTGGATTTACGATAGTTTTTAAATATCTGTTTTCTCGTATCGATCTATTTATTTAAGTAGAACTGACACATCCAAAACGCGTTTTAATATGCGATATTTTCAAAATAATTTTTTGCAAATTTACGCGGGTTTCCACGGAAATCAAATGACGTTTGTAAATTTTAATCCAAAAAAAAATAGGTTTTTGAGAAAAATTTACGCACAAAAATTTCGTGTTTGGGCGCAGATTACTGTGATCCTGTGAGGGCTACACCCTCATGTTATACATTAAAAAATGCGAAATGGCGAGCACTACAATCAAATGATAAGCTTTTAGGGAAATCCTGTTGCGCGTCCCGATTAGAGCAAAATTTCAAAAAACCCCACTTTTCAGGTTTCAAAATGTCAGCATCCGTTTGAGGTAGATACAGTGGATATATTAAAAAATCATACATTAGAAACTTCAACTCTGAAGTGTACTCTTTAACTTCTCCTTTGAGCATTAAGCTCTACATTGTGTTGTAAAACCACTAATTGGAAAATAACATAATGAAACTCGTTTTCTTCAACGATTTTTTCCGATTTTTTTACATTAGTACGACCACAGCTTCCGCTCAAATTATTATTTTTAGAAACCCCTCGGTGAATCGGGCTAAAACAGTTTATTTTACCGAAATGCTGTCAAAAGTTATGATATAGTAAAACTGATCGCGTGTTGCAATACCCCATACCTCAGTTTCAACATAAGTTAATTTTCTACAAAAAGCTTGATATATATAAATGGAAAATGTTTGTACGTTTGTTTGTTTGAAGTTTATGGACTCAAAAACCTCTGAACCAATCTTCCTGAAACTTTCAGAGCATATTACCACATGGCCTGAAAGAGTCACAGGCTATATAAAAATTCTGCCCCGATCTGGAGATATAGCCTCAGGATCGGAGGTACCTCCAAAAAATGTAGACTTTGTATGCTGATATCTAACGAACGATTATCGATACAGTCTTCAAATTTGGAATAGGTGACGGAATTTGGTCTAAAAATAAATTTGCCAAAGTAATTTGAAATCGGCTCAGATTTGGATATATATTTTCGGCCGATTTAATGCATTTGATGCATAAAACACGTTTTGTATGCCCAATTCCAATGAAATTTGGAATGTGTGACGGAATTTATTGCAGAAATAAATGTTCCAAACTATTATGAAATCGGTTCAGATTGGGATATAGCTCCCATATATATTTTCGGCCGATTTCATGTATTTTCTACACCAAACACGCCATGTATGTTAAATTTTGACGAAATTTGGAATCTTTGACGGAATTGATCCTAGAAATTAGTTTGCCAAATTATATTGAAATCGGATCAGATTTGGATATACCTCCAATATATATTTTTGGCCGATTTCATGTATTTTATGCAATAAACACCTTATGTATGTCCAATTTCAATGACATTTGAAATATGTGGCGGAAATTGATCTACAAAACAATTTGTCATATTATATTGAAATCGGTCCAGATTTACATCTAGCTCCCATATATATATATTTTCGGCTGATTTCATGTATTTGATGCGCCAAACACGCTATGTAAGCCCAATTCCAATGAAATTTGGAATATGTGGCGAAAATTGGCCTACAAAACGAATTGGTAAATTATATTGAAATCGGTTAAAATTTATATATATTTTCGACCGATTTAATGGCTTTGATGCACCAAACACGCTGTGCATGTCCAATTTCAATGAAATTTGGAATGTGTGACAGAATATGGTGTGGACATAAGTGTGTCAAATTATACTGAAATCGGTTCAGACTTGGATATATATATTTTCGGCCGATTTCATGAATTTGATTCACCAAACACGCTATGTATGTTCAATGAAATTTGGAATGTGTGACGCAATTTTGTCTCAAAATAAGCCTTCTAAATTATATTAAAATCGGTTTAGATTTGAATATAGCTACCATATATATTTTCGGCCGATTTCATGTATTTGATGCACCAATCATGATATATATGTCCAATTACATCTCATGAAAGTAATGAAGACTATATATTTTCAAAATTCGATAAGGATGTTTTAGTACCTGACCGTAAAGTTTTGAAAAATACGTAGTACAAATAGGTGTTCATTGATCAATTTGGGTCATTCAACAAGTGTCGAAATGAAGTTGTGAAAGTGAAGTTTTTTTTAAGTGCATAGTGAAAGTGAAATAAAAAAGTGAATTATAACATATTAACATGCCTCCAAAAAAGTGATCGGTAAGCAGAAAAACTAAAAATGCATTGTCTCTACCAGTCTCAAAGGATACAGGAAACGCCACAAGAGAGTGAACTTCGCCTCACAAATGCGCGGAATAGAGCATCAACTTCAAGAGCTGCTGAACGAATTGAACACTACAATGTCCGCCTTGCAACTCAACGATTATTAGCGTCTACATCACGAACGAACGAATCATCTAATCAGCAAAATGAACGACATTCCAGTCAACAAATTAGATTGTCCAGATTGAGAGCTAACGAGACACCCGAACAACGGCAAGTACGACTTCAAAGTCAACAGATTAGATCGTCAAGATTTAGAGATCACGAGACATCCGAACAACTGCAAGTACGCCTTCATAGCCAACAGATTTGATCCTCATCGTTGAGAGCTCACGAGACACCTGAACAACGGCAAGTTCGTCTTAATAGTCAACGGATTAGATCGTCAACGTTGAGATCTCACGAAACACCGGAACAGCACCAAATTCGTCTTTCAAATCAATATGATAGAACGTCATCGTCCGCGTTGCTAGATTCTTCGTCCTTCCAATTTTAAGGAATTTTATGCTTTAAAAAATGTAAACTTGGTGTTTAGGGGTGGGGTGTGATTTTATATTAAGTTGACAATTTATGGTTTTACCGCACTTTATTATACCCTACACCACTATGTGGGGAGGGTATTATAAGTTGGTTTTGCCAAAAAAGTTTGTAACGCATCGAAATAATGGTCGTAGACCCATACTTATATATACCAAAATGAATGTCTCGACGAGCTGAGTCGATCTGGCTATGTGTGTCCGTCCGTCAGTCCGTCCGTCCGTCCGTCTGTCCATCTAAACCTTGTAATCACGCTACAGGTCGCAATTTTGATCGGATCGTCGCCAAATTTTTGGTGTTGATTAGGGTCCCGGAGAGGAAGAAGCCTATTGATTTTGGTTTTGGTCGGATAATATTTAGGGGTCGAAAAGGGCAAAAAACTTAGGTGGATATAATGACAACGTTTTTTTCCAAAGCGAATATCTCAGCTTATGTATAGGGTATACAAAAAGTAAAACCACTGACAATGAAAGTAGAAAATATCACCTTTCTAATGATGTAAAGTAGGTTCTCGTAGGTGATCAAACAACGAAGATATCACAATTGTCGCAAATAAAACCCAAATTTTCATTTTTGAGATTTTAACTATAATGACGAATATCGCAGCTATGGTTGGAGAATTTCAAAAGCAAAGCCTGGCTATGAAAGTAGAAGATTCCATCTTTGCAATGATGCAAACTAGGTCGGCGTAGGTGGCCAAATAACGGAGATATCGCAATAGTCGGTTATGCATCCCATTTTCCGATTTTTTTGTAATCACGCTACAGATCGCAATTTTGATTGGATCGTCACGAAATTTTGGGAGTTATTGGGGGTCCCACAAAGCAAGAAGCCTAATGATTTTGATGATGGTCGGATAATATTCGGGGGTCGAAATAGGCAAAAACTTATTTCGGAAAAGGTCAACGTTTTATTTTAAAAGTCAATAGCTCTGTTTCTTTAAGAGGTATATCAAAAGCAAAACCTGGCAAGGAAAGTAGAAAATATCACCTTTACAACGAAGTAAAGTTGGCTGTCGTAGGTGGTCAAACAACAGAGATATCGCAATAGCCGGTAATGCATTCCATTTTCCGATTTTTTTTTTTTTTTGTAATCACGCTACAGGTCGCAATTTTGATCGGATCGTCACGAATTTTTTGGGAGTTGATGCGGGTTCCACAGGGGAAGAAGCCTATTAAGCTTGGTGATAGTCGGACAATATTCAGGAGTCGGAATAAGCAAAAAGCTTTTGTGGATAAAAGTCAACGTTTGTTTATGCGAATATCTCCGCTTCTGGTAGCAGTATTCCAAAAGGAAAGTGCGCCAATGGAAGAAGAAAATATCTCCTTTATATTGTTGCAAAATATGTTGATGTAAGTGTAATCACGCTACAGGTTGGAATTTTAATTGGATAGTCACGAAATTTTGGGGGTTGATGGGGGCCCACAGAGATAGAAGCCTATTGATTTTTTTGAGAAATTCAAAGTTTTATTCTTTGTGAATATATCGGTTTCTAGTAGGGGTATTTCAGCGGCACAGCCTGTCAATGGAAGAAGAAAATATTACCTGTACATTGGTGTAAAGTAGGTTGGCGAAGGTGGTCAAACAAGGGAGATACCACAATAGTTGGTAATGCATCCAATTCTTCCATTTTTTGCAATCACGCTACAGGTCGCAATTTTGATCGGATGGTCACGAATTTTGATTGTTTATGGAGGTCCCAGAGAGAAAGAGGCATATTATGTTTGGTGGCAGTCGGATTGTATTCCCTAAAAGAAATGTTTACCAGTGAACAGCTTATGCACAGGTGTAGTGGTGTAGGGTATCACATGGTCGGCCCCGTCCCGACTATAGCCTTTGCTTACTTGTTTATAAGATAGCTTATAAAAACACAAAAAAAACTGAAAATAGGACCAATATTAAAGGTCCAATCAATCAATCAGAGAAAAAAGTAAAAGACTCAAAAAACTTGTGTGCGCTCAATTGGCTTCCGAAGGCAAGTGAATTGTTGATGATCTCTGCAATCAATCGACTTTATCAAGGTGGGATAAACCGTTAGTTAAAAAATCTGCAAATACACTAAAATGTTTTGCTGAGGAGCGACATCAAGACAACAACAAAAAATAAAGGAAATCAATAACCAATTTTTGAAAAGGATCCCCATATATTATTTGTTGTCTTCTACGAATAGTTTGACGTGTTACAAAGTGAATAACATAATTAACATATAACCTCCATCTATGGTGGAGGGTATCAAAGAGTCACCTAATTACCAATTAGGAGTAAGAAAACTAGATGTTTTCAATGGACAATCAGCGTATAAGAAGAGTTTAGTTTTTCCTCTATGACTTTATTGAAAAAAGTTAAAGCCATTAACGGCTTAAATCTCATATTTGTATGTTTCATTTATAATGAATAGAAGATCTGTGTCTTTCCTTATTGTGGAGGGTATAAAAAGTTCTGCCCGTTTCAACTTGAACAAGCGAAACGAACCAACAACAAACCGAAAGCTTTTGAGCTTTTGTACAAGTATAAATATCAACTAGCCACCCAAGCAGTTATTGCACTTGATATAATGGAATTGCATTTGCGAATAGTTTAATTGATTATTAATGAAACTAGCTGACGCTGACAGTGATCTCAAAATTATAATTTGTTGGAATATGCTACTTACAGAACGTGCATTCCCAACATTTGTATATGCAATATTAAAATAATAATATACGAAGGGAATGGATGTTGTTGTTTGTATAAAAATCCAATAGTCATACAAGCTATGCCAATTGCCACTGCTTGTCACTTTTAACAATTTAATATGCGTTTTTTCCATTGGACTAAAGTGAGTCGATGCCAGCTATTGCAGTCATTCCCACTAGTCATACGAGCTATGCCAATTGCCACTGCTTGCCACTGCCCAATTGTTAACAATTTAATATGCGTTTTTCCATTGGACTAAAGTGATTCGATACCAGCTATTGCAGTCATTCCCACTAGTCATACGAGCTATGCCAATTGCCACTGCCCAATTGTTAACAATTTAATATGTGTACCTCCATTGGACTAAAGTGTGTCTATTCTACTAGTCATACAAGCTATACCAATTGCCACTGTCCAATTGTTAACAATTTAATATGTGTACCTCCATTGGACTAAAGTGTGTCTATTCCACTAGTCATACAAGCTATGCCAATTACCACTGCTTGCCACTGTTAAATGTTTAACAATTTAATATGTGTACCTCCATTGGACTAAAGTGTGTCTATTCCACTAGTCATACAAGCTATGCCAATTGCCACTGCCCAATTGTTAACAATATAATATGTGTACCTCCATTGGACTAAAGTGTGTCTATTCCACTAGTCATACAAGCTATGCCAATTGCCACTGCCCAATTGTTAACAATTTAATATGTGTACCTCCATTGGACTAAAGTGTGTCTATTCCACTAGTCATACAAGCTATGCGAATTACCACTGCTTGCCACTGCCCAATTGTTAACAATTTAATATGTGTACCTCCATTGGACTAAAGTGTGTCTATTCCACTAGTCATACAAGCTATGCCAATTGCCACTGCCCAATTGTTAACAATTTAATATGTGTACCTCCATTGGACTAAAGTGTGTCTATTCCACTAGTCATACAAGCTATGCCAATTGCCACTGCCCAATTGTTAACAATTTAATATGTGTACCTCCATTGGACTAAAGTGTGTCTATTCCACTAGTCATACAAGCTATGCCAATTGCCACTGCCCAATTGTTAACAATTTAATATGTGTACCTCCATTGGACTAAAGTGTGTCTATTCCACTAGTCATACAAGCTATGCGAATTACCACTGCTTGCCACTGCCCAATTGTTAACAATTTAATATGTGTACCTCCATTGGACTAAAGTGTGTCTATTCCACTAGTCATACAAGCTATGCCAATTGCCACTGCTTGCCACTGCCCAATTGTTAACAATTTAATATGTGTACCTCCATTGGACTAAAGTGTGTCTATTCCACTAGTCAAACAAGCTATGCCAATTTCCACTGCTTGCCACTGCCCAATTGTTAACAATTTAATATGTGTACCTCCATTGGACTAAAGTGTGTCTATTCCACTAGTCATACAAGCTATGCGAATTGCCACTGCTTGTCACTGCCCAATTGTTAACAATTTAATATGTGGACCTCCATTGGACTAAAGTGAGTCTATTCCACTAGTCATACAAGCTATGCGAATTGCCACTGCTTGTCACTGCCCAATTGTTAACAATTTAATATGTGGACCTCCATTGGACTAAAGTGTGTCTATTCCACTAGTCATACAAGCTATGCGAATTGCCACTGCTTGCCACTGCCCAATTGTTAACAATTTAATATGTGGACCTCCATTGGACTAAAGTGTGTCTATTCCACTAGTCATACAAGCTATGCGAATTGCCACTGCTTGCCACTGCCCAATTGTTAACAATTTAATATGTGTACCTCCATTGGACTAAAGTGAGTCTATTCCACTAGTCATACAAGCTATGCGAATTGCCACTGCTTGCCACTGCCCAATTGTTAACAATTTAATATGTGTACCTCCATTGGACTAAAGTGAGTCTATTCCACTAGTCATACAAGCTATGCGAATTGCCACTGCTTGCCACTGCCCAATTGTTAACAATTTAATATGTGTACCTCCATTGGACTAAAGTGAGTCTATTCCACTAGTCATACAAGCTATGCCAATTTCCACTGCTTGCCACTGCCCAATTGTTAACAATTTAATATGTGTACCTCCATTGGACTAAAGTGTGTCTATTCCACTAGTCATACAAGCTATGCGAATTGCCACTGCTTGCCACTGCCCAATTGTTAACAATTTAATATGTGTACCTCCATTGGACTAAAGTGAGTCTATTCCACTAGTCATACAAGCTATGCGAATTGCCACTGCTTGTCACTGCCCAATTGTTAACAATTTAATATGTGGACCTCCATTGGACTAAAGTGAGTCTATTCCACTAGTCATACAAGCTATACCAATTGCCACTGCTTGCCACTGCCCAATTGTTAACAATTTAATATGTGTACCTCCATTGGACTAAAGTGAGTCTATTCCACTAGTCATACAAGCTATGCGAATTGCCACTGCTTGCCACTGCCCAATTGTTAACAATTTAATATGTGTACCTCCATTGGACTAAAGTGAGTCTATTCCACTAGTCATACAAGCTATACCAATTGCCACTGCTTGCCACTGCCCAATTGTTAACAATGTAATATGTGTACCTCCATTGGACTAAAGTGTGTCTATTCCACTAGTCATACAAGCTATGGCAATTGCCACTGCTTGCCACTGCCCAATTGTTAACAATTTAATATGTGTACCTCCATTGGACTAAAGTGTGTCTATTCCACTAGTCATAAAAGCTATGCGAATTGCCACTGCCCAATTGTTAACAATTTAATATGTGGACCTCCATTGGACTAAAGTGTGTCTATTCCACTAGTCATACAAGCTATGCCAATTGCCACTGCTTGCCACTGCCCAATTTTTAACAATTTAATATGTGTACCTCCATTGGAATAAGTGTGTCTATTCCACTAGTCATACAAGCTATGCGAATTGCCACTGCTCAATTGTTAACAATTTAATATGTGTACCTCCATTGGACTAAAGTGTGTCTATTCCACTAGTCATACAAGCTATGCGAATTGCCACTGCTTGTCACTGCCCAATTGTTAACAATTTAATATGTGGACCTCCATTGGACTAAAGTGTGTCTATTCCACTAGTCATACAAGCTATGCGAATTGCCACTGCTTGTCACTGCCCAATTGTTAACAATTTAATATGTGGACCTCCATTGGACTAAAGTGTGTCTATTCCACTAGTCATACAAGCTATGCGAATTGCCACTGCCCAATTGTTAACAATTTAATATGTGTACCTCCATTGGACTAAAGTGTGTCTATTCCACTAGTCATACAAGCTATGCGAATTGCCACTGCTTGTCACTGCCCAATTGTTAACAATTTAATATGTGGACCTCCATTGGACTAAAGTGTGTCTATTCCACTAGTCATACAAGCTATGCGAATTGCCACTGCCCAATTGTTAACAATTTAATATGTGGACCTCCATTGGACTAAAGTGTGTCTATTCCACTAGTCATACAAGCTATGCGAATTGCCACTGCTTGTCACTGCCCAATTGTTAACAATTTAATATGTGGACCTCCATTGGACTAAAGTGTGTCTATTCCACTAGTCATACAAGCTATGCGAATTGCCACTGCCCAATTGTTAACAATTTAATATGTGGACCTCCATTGGACTAAAGTGTGTCTATTCCACTAGTCATACAAGCTATACCAATTGCCACTGCTTGCCACTGCCCAATTGTTAACTATTTAATATGTGTACCTCCATTGGACTAAAGTGTGTCTATTCCACTAGTCATACAAGCTATGCGAATTGCCACTGCTTGCCACTGCCCAATTGTTAACAATTTAATATGTGTACCTCCATTGGACTAAAGTGTGTCTATTCCACTAGTCATACAAATGCGAATTGCCACTGCCCAATTGTTAACAATTTAATATGTGGACCTCCATTGGACTAAAGTGTGTCTATTCCACTAGTCATACAAGCTATACCAATTGCCACTGCTTGCCACTGCCCAATTGTTAACTATTTAATATGTGTACCTCCATTGGACTAAAGTGTGTCTATTCCACTAGTCATACAAGCTATGCGAATTGCCACTGCTTGCCACTGCCCAATTGTTAACAATTTAATATGTGTACCTCCATTGGACTAAAGTGTGTCTATTCCACTAGTCATACAAATGCGAATTGCCACTGCCCAATTGTTAACAATTTAATATGTGGACCTCCATTGGACTAAAGTGTGTCTATTCCACTAGTCATACAAGCTATACCAATTGCCACTGCTTGCCACTGCCCAATTGTTAACTATTTAATATGTGTACCTCCATTGGACTAAAGTGTGTCTATTCCACTAGTCATACAAGCTATGCGAATTGCCACTGCCCAATTGTTAACAATTTAATATGTGTACCTCCATTGGACTAAAGTGTGTCTATTCCACTAGTCATACAAATGCGAATTGCCACTGCCCAATTGTTAACAATTTAATATGTGTACCTCCATTGGACTAAAGTGTGTCTATTCCACTAGTCATACAAATGCGAATTGCCACTGCCCAATTGTTAACAATTTAATATGTGTACCTCCATTGGACTAAAGTGTGTCTATTCCACTAGTCATACAAGCTATGCGAATTGCCACTGCTTGCCACTGCCCAATTGTTAACAATTTAATATGTGTACCTCCATTGGACTAAAGTGTGTCTATTCCACTAGTCATACAAGCTATGCCAATTGCCACTGCTTGCCACTGCCCAATTGTTAACAATTTAATATGTGTACCTCCATTGGACTAAAGTGTGTCTATTAACTAGTCAAACAAGCTATGCCAATTGCCACTGCTTGCCACTGCCCAATTGTTAACAATTTAATATGTGTACCTCCATTGGACTAAAGTGTGTCTATTCCACTAGTCATACAAGCTATACCAATTGCCACTGCTTGTCATTGCCCAATTGTTAACAATTTAATATGTGGACCTCCATTGGACTAAAGTGTGTCTATACCACTAGTCATACAAGCTATGCCAATTGCCACTGCCCAATTGTTAACAATTTAATATGTGTACCTCCATTGGACTAAAGTGTGTCTATTCCACTAGTCATACAAGCTATGCCAATTGCCACTGCCCAATTGTTAACAATTTAATATGTGTACCTCCATTGGACTAAAGTGTGTCTATTCCACTAGTCGAACAAGCTATGCCAATTACCACTGCTTGCCACTGCCCAATTGTTAACAATTTAATATGTGTACCTCCATTGGACTAAAGTGTGTCTATTCCACTAGTCATACAAGCTATGCCAATTGCCACTGCCCAATTGTTAACAATTTAATATGTGTACCTCCGTTGGACTAAAGTGTGTCTATTCCACTAGTCATACAAGCTATGCCAATTGCCACTGCCCAATTGTTAACAATTTAATATGTGTACCTCCATTGGACTAAAGTGTGTCTATTCCACTAGTCGAACAAGCTATGCCAATTACCACTGCTTGCCACTGCCCAATTGTTAACAATTTAATATGTGTACCTCCATTGGACTAAAGTGTGTCTATTCCACTAGTCATACAAGCTATGCCAATTGCCACTGCTTGCCACTGCCCAATTGTTAACTATTTAATATGTGTACCTCCATTGGACTAAAGTGTGTCTATTCCACTAGTCATACAAGCTATGCGAATTGCCACTGCTTGCCACTGCCCAATTGTTAACAATTTAATATGTGTACCTCCATTGGACTAAAGTGTGTCTATTCCACTAGTCATACAAGCTATGCCAATTGCCACTGCTTGCCACTGCCCAATTGTTAACAATTTAATATGTGTACCTCCATTGGACTAAAGTGTGTCTATTAACTAGTCAAACAAGCTATGCCAATTGCCACTGCTTGCCACTGCCCAATTGTTAACAATTTAATATGTGTACCTCCATTGGACTAAAGTGTGTCTATTCCACTAGTCATACAAGCTATACCAATTGCCACTGCTTGTCATTGCCCAATTGTTAACAATTTAATATGTGGACCTCCATTGGACTAAAGTGTGTCTATACCACTAGTCATACAAGCTATGCCAATTGCCACTGCCCAATTGTTAACAATTTAATATGTGTACCTCCATTGGACTAAAGTGTGTCTATTCCACTAGTCATACAAGCTATGCCAATTGCCACTGCCCAATTGTTAACAATTTAATATGTGTACCTCCATTGGACTAAAGTGTGTCTATTCCACTAGTCGAACAAGCTATGCCAATTACCACTGCTTGCCACTGCCCAATTGTTAACAATTTAATATGTGTACCTCCATTGGACTAAAGTGTGTCTATTCCACTAGTCATACAAGCTATGCCAATTGCCACTGCCCAATTGTTAACAATTTAATATGTGTACCTCCGTTGGACTAAAGTGTGTCTATTCCACTAGTCATACAAGCTATGCCAATTGCCACTGCCCAATTGTTAACAATTTAATATGTGTACCTCCATTGGACTAAAGTGTGTCTATTCCACTAGTCGAACAAGCTATGCCAATTACCACTGCTTGCCACTGCCCAATTGTTAACAATTTAATATGTGTACCTCCATTGGACTAAAGTGTGTCTATTCCACTAGTCATACAAGCTATGCCAATTGCCACTGCCCAATTGTGAACAATTTAATATGCGTTTTTCCATTGGACTAAAGTGATTCAATACCAGCTATTGCAGTCATTCCCACTAGTCATACCAGCTATGCCAATTGCCACTGCTTGCCACTGCCCAATTGTTAACAATTTAATATGTGTACCTCCATTGGACTAAAGTGTGTCTATTCCACTAGTCATACAAGCTATACCAATTGCCACTGCTTGTCATTGCCCAATTGTTAACAATTTAATATGTGTACCTCCATTGGACTAAAGTGTGTCTATTCCACTAGTCAAACAAGCTATGCCAATTACCACTGCTTGCCACTGCCCAATTGTTAACAATTTAATATGTGTACCTCCATTGGACTAAAGTGTGTCTATTCCACTAGTCATACAAGCTATGCCAATTGCCACTGCTTGCCACTGCCCAATTGTTAACAATTTAATATGTGTACCTCCATTGGACTAAAGTGTGTCTATTAACTAGTCAAACAAGCTATGCCAATTGCCACTGCTTGCCACTGCCCAATTGTTAACAATTTAATATGTGTACCTCCATTGGACTAAAGTGTGTCTATTCCACTAGTCATACAAGCTATACCAATTGCCACTGCTTGTCATTGCCCAATTGTTAACAATTTAATATGTGGACCTCCATTGGACTAAAGTGTGTCTATACCACTAGTCATACAAGCTATGCCAATTGCCACTGCCCAATTGTTAACAATTTAATATGTGTACCTCCATTGGACTAAAGTGTGTCTATTCCACTAGTCATACAAGCTATGCCAATTGCCACTGCCCAATTGTTAACAATTTAATATGTGTACCTCCATTGGACTAAAGTGTGTCTATTCCACTAGTCATACAAGCTATGCCAATTGCCACTGCTTGCCACTGCCCAATTGTTAACAATTTAATATGTGTACCTCCATTGGACTAAAGTGTGTCTATTCCACAAGTCATACAAGCTATGCGAATTACCACTGCTCGCCACTGCCCAATTGTTAACAATTTAATATGTGTACCTCCATTGGACTAAAGTGAGTCAATTCCACTAGTCATACAAGCTATGCCAATTGCCACTGCCCAATTGTTAACAATTTAATATGTGTACCTCCAGTGGACTAAAGTGAGTCAATTCCACTAGTCATACAAGCTATACCAATTGCCACTGCCCAATAGTTAACAATTTAATATGTGTACCTCCATTGGACTAAAGTGTGTCTATTCCACAAGTCATACAAGCTATACCAATTGCCACTGCTTGCCACTGCCCAATTGTTAACAATTTAATATGTGTACCTCCATTGGACTAAAGTGAGTCAATTCCACTAGTCATACAAGCTATACCAATTGCCACTGCCCAATAGTTAACAATTTAATATGTGGACCTCCATTGGACTAAAGTGTGTCTATTCTACTAGTCATACAAGCTATACCAATTGCCACTGCTTGCCACTGCCCAATTGTTAACAATTTAATATGTGTACCTCCATTGGACTAAAGTGTGTCTATTCCACTAGTCATACAAGCTATGCGAATTGCCACTGCTTGTCACTGCCCAATTGTTAACAACTTAATATGTGGACCTCCATTGGACTAAAGTGTGTCTATTCCACTAGTCATACAAGCTATACCAATTGCCACTGCTTGCCACTGCCCAATTGTTAACAATTTAATATGTGTACCTCCATTGGACTAAAGTGTGTCTATTCCACTAGTCATACAAGCTATGCCAATTGCCACTGCCCAATTGTTAACAATTTAATATGTGTACCTCCATTGGACTAAAGTGTGTCTATTCCACTAGTCATACAAGCTATGCCAATTGCCACTGCTTGCCACTGCCCAATTGTTAACAATTTAATATGTGTACCTCCATTGGACTAAAGTGTGTCTATTAACTAGTCAAACAAGCTATGCCAATTGCCACTGCTTGCCACTGCCCAATTGTTAACAATTTAATATGTGTACCTCCATTGGACTAAAGTGTGTCTATTCCACTAGTCATACAAGCTATGCGAATTACCACTGCTTGCCACTGCCCAATTGTTAACAATTTAATATGTGTACCTCCATTGGACTAAAGTGTGTCTATTCCACTAGTCATACAAGCTATGCCAATTGCCACTGCTTGCCACTGCCCAATTGTTAACAATTTAATATGTGTACCTCCATTGGACTAAAGTGTGTCTATTCCACTAGTCAAACAAGCTATGCCAATTTCCACTGCTTGCCACTGCCCAATTGTTAACAATTTAATATGTGTACCTCCATTGGACTAAAGTGTGTCTATTCCACTAGTCATACAAGCTATGCGAATTGCCACTGCTTGTCACTGCCCAATTGTTAACAATTTAATATGTGGACCTCCATTGGACTAAAGTGAGTCTATTCCACTAGTCATACAAGCTATGCGAATTGCCACTGCTTGTCACTGCCCAATTGTTAACAATTTAATATGTGGACCTCCATTGGACTAAAGTGTGTCTATTCCACTAGTCATACAAGCTATGCGAATTGCCACTGCTTGCCACTGCCCAATTGTTAACAATTTAATATGTGGACCTCCATTGGACTAAAGTGTGTCTATTCCACTAGTCATACAAGCTATACCAATTGCCACTGCTTGCCACTGCCCAATTGTTAACAATTTAATATGTGTACCTCCATTGGACTAAAGTGAGTCTATTCCACTAGTCATACAAGCTATGCGAATTGCCACTGCTTGCCACTGCCCAATTGTTAACAATTTAATATGTGTACCTCCATTGGACTAAAGTGAGTCTATTCCACTAGTCATACAAGCTATACCAATTGCCACTGCTTGCCACTGCCCAATTGTTAACAATGTAATATGTGTACCTCCATTGGACTAAAGTGTGTCTATTCCACTAGTCATACAAGCTATGGCAATTGCCACTGCTTGCCACTGCCCAATTGTTAACAATTTAATATGTGTACCTCCATTGGACTAAAGTGTGTCTATTCCACTAGTCATAAAAGCTATGCGAATTGCCACTGCCCAATTGTTAACAATTTAATATGTGGACCTCCATTGGACTAAAGTGTGTCTATTCCACTAGTCATACAAGCTATGCCAATTGCCACTGCTTGCCACTGCCCAATTTTTAACAATTTAATATGTGTACCTCCATTGGACTAAAGTGTGTCTATTCCACTAGTCATACAAGCTATGCGAATTGCCACTGCTCAATTGTTAACAATTTAATATGTGTACCTCCATTGGACTAAAGTGTGTCTATTCCACTAGTCATACAAGCTATGCGAATTGCCACTGCTTGTCACTGCCCAATTGTTAACAATTTAATATGTGGACCTCCATTGGACTAAAGTGTGTCTATTCCACTAGTCATACAAGCTATGCGAATTGCCACTGCTTGTCACTGCCCAATTGTTAACAATTTAATATGTGGACCTCCATTGGACTAAAGTGTGTCTATTCCACTAGTCATACAAGCTATGCGAATTGCCACTGCTTGCCACTGCCCAATTGTTAACAATTTAATATGTGGACCTCCATTGGACTAAAGTGTGTCTATTCCACTAGTCATACAACCTATACCAATTGCCACTGCTTGCCACTGCCCAATTGTTAACAATTTAATATGTGGACCTCCATTGGACTAAAGTGTGTCTATTCCACTAGTCATACAAGCTATACCAATTGCCACTGCTTGCCACTGCCCAATTGTTAACAATTTAATATGTGTACCTCCATTGGACTAAAGTGTGTCTATTCCACTAGTCATACAAGCTATACCAATTGCCACTGCTTGCCACTGCCCAATTGTTAACAATTTAATATGTGTACCTCCATTGGACTAAAGTGTGTCTATTCCACTAGTCATACAAGCTATACCAATTGCCACTGCTTGCCACTGCCCAATTGTTAACAATTTAATATGTGTACCTCCATTGGACTAAAGTGTGTCTATTCCACTAGTCATACAAGCTATACCAATTGCCACTGCTTGCCACTGCCCAATTGTTAACAACTTAATATGTGGACCTCCATTGGACTAAAGTGTGTCTATTCCACTAGTCATACAAGCTATGCGAATTGCCACTGCTTGCCACTGCCCAATTGTTAACAATTTAATATGTGTACCTCCATTGGACTAAAGTGTGTCTATTCCACTAGTCATACAAGCTATACCAATTGCCACTGCTTGCCACTGCCCAATTGTTAACAACTTAATATGTGGACCTCCATTGGACTAAAGTGTGTCTATTCCACTAGTCATACAAGCTATGCGAATTGCCACTGCTTGCCACTGCCCAATTGTTAACAATTTAATATGTGGACCTCCATTGGACTAAAGTGTGTCTATTCCACTAGTCATACAACCTATACCAATTGCCACTGCCCAATTGTTAACAATTTAATATGTGGACCTCAATTGGACTAAAGTGTGTCTATTCCACTAGTCATACAAGCTATACCAATTGCCACTGCTTGCCACTGCCCAATTGTTAACAATTTAATATGTGTACCTCCATTGGACTAAAGTGTGTCTATTCCACTAGTCATACAAGCTATGCGAATTGCCACTGCTTGCCACTGCCCAATTGTTAACAATTTAATATGTGTACCTCCATTGGACTAAAGTGTGTCTATTCCACTAGTCATACAAGCTATACCAATTGCCACTGCTTGCCACTGCCCAATTGTTAACAACTTAATATGTGGACCTCCATTGGACTAAAGTGTGTCTATTCCACTAGTCATACAAACTATGCGAATTGCCACTGCTTGTCACTGCCCAATTGTTAACAACTTAATATGTGGACCTCCATTGGACTAAAGTGTGTCTATTCCACTAGTCATACAAGCTATACCAATTGCCACTGCTTGCCACTGCCCAATTGTTAACAATTTAATATGTGTACCTCCATTGGACTAAAGTGTGTCTATTCCACTAGTCATACAAGCTATACCAATTGCCACTGCTTGCCACTGCCCAATTGTTAACAACTTAATATGTGGACCTCCATTGGACTAAAGTGTGTCTATTCCACTAGTCATACAAGCTATGCGAATTGCCACTGCTTGCCACTGCCCAATTGTTAACAATTTAATATGTGTACCTCCATTGGACTAAAGTGTGTCTATTCCACTAGTCATACAAGCTATACCAATTGCCACTGCTTGCCACTGCCCAATTGTTAACAACTTAATATGTGGACCTCCATTGGACTAAAGTGTGTCTATTCCACTAGTCATACAAGCTATGCGAATTGCCACTGCTTGCCACTGCCCAATTGTTAACAATTTAATATGTGGACCTCCATTGGACTAAAGTGTGTCTATTCCACTAGTCATACAACCTATACCAATTGCCACTGCCCAATTGTTAACAATTTAATATGTGGACCTCAATTGGACTAAAGTGTGTCTATTCCACTAGTCATACAAGCTATACCAATTGCCACTGCTTGCCACTGCCCAATTGTTAACAATTTAATATGTGTACCTCCATTGGACTAAAGTGTGTCTATTCCACTAGTCATACAAGCTATGCGAATTGCCACTGCTTGTCACTGCCCAATTGTTAACAACTTAATATGTGGACCTCCATTGGACTAAAGTGTGTCTATTCCACTAGTCATACAAGCTATACCAATTGCCACTGCTTGCCACTGCCCAATTGTTAACAATTTAATATGTGTACCTCCATTGGACTAAAGTGTGTCTATTCCACTAGTCATACAAGCTATGCGAATTGCCACTGCTTGCCACTGCCCAATTGTTAACAATTTAATATGTGGACCTTGCCACTGCCCAATTGTTAACAATTTAATATGTGTACCTCCATTGGACTAAAGTGTGTCTATTCCACTAGTCATACAAGCTATGCGAATTGCCACTGCTTGCCACTGCCCAATTGTTAACAATTTAATATGTGGACCTCCATTGGACTAAAGTGTGTCTATTCCACTAGTCATACAACCTATACCAATTGCCACTGCCCAATTGTTAACAATTTAATATAAGTGAGTCAATTCCACTAGTCATACAAGCTATGCCAATTGCCACTGCCCAATTGTTAACAATTTAATATGTGTACCTCCAGTGGACTAAAGTGAGTCAATTCCACTAGTCATACAAGCTATACCAATTGCCACTGCTTGCCACTGCCCAATTGTTAACAATTTAATATGTGTACCTCCATTGGACTAAAGTGAGTCAATTCCACTAGTCATACAAGCTATACCAATTGCCACTGCCCAATAGTTAACAATTTAATATGTGGACCTCCATTGGACTAAAGTGTGTCTATTCCACTAGTCATACAAGCTATACCAATTGCCACTGCTTGCCACTGCCCAATTGTTAACAATTTAATATGTGTACCTCCATTGGACTAAAGTGTGTCTATTCCACTAGTCATACAAGCTATGCGAATTGCCACTGCTTGCCACTGTCCAATTGTTAACAATTTAATATGTGTACCTCCATTGGACTAAATTGTGTCTATTCCACTAGTCATACAAGCTATGCCAATTGCCACTGCTTGCCACTGCCCAATTGTTAACAATTTAATATGTGTACCTCCATTGGACTAAAGTGTGTCTATTCCACTAGTCATACAAGCTATACCAATTGCCACTGCTTGCCACTGCCCAATTGTTAACAATTTAATATGTGTACCTCCATTGGACTAAAGTGTGTCTATTCCACTAGTCATACAAGCTATGCGAATTACCACTGCTCGCCACTGCCCAATTGTTAACAATTTAATATGTGGACCTCCATTGGACTAAAGTGTGTCTATTCCACTAGTCATACAAGCTATACCAATTGCCACTGCTTGCCACTGCCCAATTGTTAACAATTTAATATGTGTACCTCCATTGGACTAAAGTGTGTCTATTCCACTAGTCATACAAGCTATGCGAATTGCCACTGCTTGCCACTGCCCAATTGTTAACAATTTAATATGTGTACCTCCATTGGACTAAAGTGTGTCTATTCCACTAGTCATACAAGCTATGCGAATTGCCACTGCTTGCCACTGCCCAATTGTTAACAATTTAATATGTGGACCTCCATTGGACTAAAGTGTGTCTATTCCACTAGTCATACAACCTATACCAATTGCCACTGCTTGCCACTGCTTGCCACTGCCCAATTGTTAACAATTTAATATGTGGACCTCCATTGGACTAAAGTGTGTCTATTCCACTAGTCATACAAGCTATACCAATTGCCACTGCTTGCCACTGCCCAATTGTTAACAATTTAATATGTGTACCTCCATTGGACTAAAGTGTGTCTATTCCACTAGTCATACAAGCTATGCGAATTGCCACTGCTTGTCACTGCCCAATTGTTAACAACTTAATATGTGGACCTCCATTGGACTAAAGTGTGTCTATTCCACTAGTCATACAAGCTATACCAATTGCCACTGCTTGCCACTGCCCAATTGTTAACAATTTAATATGTGTACCTCCATTGGACTAAAGTGTGTCTATTCCACTAGTCATACAAGCTATGCGAATTGCCACTGCTTGCCACTGCCCAATTGTTAACAATTTAATATGTGGACCTCCATTGGACTAAAGTGTGTCTATTCCACTAGTCATACAACCTATACCAATTGCCACTGCTTGCCACTGCCCAATTGTTAACAATTTAATATGTGGACCTCCATTGGACTAAAGTGTGTATATTCCACTAGTCATACAAGCTATGCGAATTGCCACTGCTTGCCACTGACCAATTGTTAACAATTTAATATGTGTACCTCCATTGGACTAAAGTGTGTCTATTCCACTAGTCATACAAGCTATGCGAATTGCCACTGCTTGCCACTGCCCAATTGTTAACAATTTAATATGTGTACCTCCATTGGACTAAAGTGTGTCTATTCCACTAGTCATACAAGCTATGCGAATTGCCACTGCTTGCCACTGCCCAATTGTTAAAAATTTAATATGTGGACCTCCATTGGACTAAAGTGTGTCTATTCCACTAGTCATACAACCTATACCAATTGCCACTGCTTGCCACTGCCCAATTGTTAACAATTTAATATGTGGACCTCCATTGGACTAAAGTGTGTCTATTCCACTAGTCATACAAGCTATACCAATTGCCACTGCTTGCCACTGCCCAATTGTTAACAATTTAATATGTGTACCTCCATTGGACTAAAGTGTGTCTATTCCACTAGTCATACAAGCTATGCGAATTGCCACTGCTTGTCACTGCCCAATTGTTAACAACTTAATATGTGGACCTCCATTGGACTAAAGTGTGTCTATTCCACTAGTCATACAAGCTATACCAATTGCCACTGCTTGCCACTGCCCAATTGTTAACAATTTAATATGTGTACCTCCATTGGACTAAAGTGTGTCTATTCCACTAGTCATACAAGCTATGCGAATTGCCACTGCTTGCCACTGCCCAATTGTTAACAATTTAATATGTGGACCTCCATTGGACTAAAGTGTGTCTATTCCACTAGTCATACAACCTATACCTATTGCCACTGCTTGCCACTGCCCAATTGTTAACAATTTAATATGTGGACCTCCATTGGACTAAAGTGTGTATATTCCACTAGTCATACAAGCTATGCGAATTGCCACTGCTTGCCACTGACCAATTGTTAACAATTTAATATGTGTACCTCCATTGGACTAAAGTGTGTCTATTCCACTAGTCATACGAGCTATGCCAATTGCCACTGCCCAATTGTTAACAATTTAATATGTGTACCTCCATTGGACTAAAGTGTGTCTATTCCACTAGTCATACAAGCTATGCGAATTGCCACTGCTTGCCACTGACCAATTGTTAACAATTTAATATGTGTACCTCCATTGGACTAAAGTGTGTCTATTCCACTAGTCAAACAAGCTATGTCAATTACCACTGCTTGCCACTGCCCAATTGTTAACAATTTAATATATGTACCTCCATTGGACTAAAGTGTGTCTATTCCACTAGTCATACAAGCTATGCCAATTGCCACTGCTTGCCACTGCCCCATTGTTAACAATTTAATATGTGCACCTCCATTGGACTAAAGTCATTCCCACTAGTCATACGAGCTATGCCAATTGCCACTGCCCAATTGTTAACAATTTAATATGTGTACCTCCATTGGACTAAAGTGAGTCTATTCCACTACTCATACAAGCTATGCCAATTGCCATTGCTTGCCACTTTTAACAATTTAATATGCGTTTTTCCATTGGACTAAAGTGATTCAATGCCAGCTATTGCAGTCATTCCCACTAGTCATACGAGCTATGCCAATTGCCACTGCCCAATTTTTAACAATTTAATATGTGTACCTCCATTGGACTAAAGTGAGTATATTCCACTAGTCATACAAGCTATGCCAATAGTCATACAAGCTATGCCCATTGCCACTGCCCAATTGTTAACAATTTACCTTAAATGATAGTTGTATTTAAGCGATCTCACTTGTTTGACTTCAAAATTCAACTGAGTACAAAAATAAAAGAAACTCTCTTTATGTCTCATATGAAATCTAAATTAGTTTGTTGTTTTTATTGTTCTTCACTCATTGCAATGGCTTGGCTTTGGTGATGCACAGGCATTAGAAGAATGTTGAGCTTTGGTATTGTTAAACGTTTTTCGGCAATTCACACACACGACCCGAACACACACGACCCGAACGCAAATGTTTTGACTTGTTTTTGTTTTGCAGCATGCGTGCATACAATACTACTACTAACACACTGTCAAAAGTTGCAAATATTGAGAATTTTGTATGCCGTATTCTTGGTCGGCTGTGCATTAGAAGCGAGAAACAATAACAACAACTCCGTTACAGTTGATATTGTGGATTCTAAACGACAATATTTATGTTGTTGTTTTGCTTATTTTTTGCAGATCAGAATATCAAAGAAAATAACGAAAAAAATGTGATTTATTTGTGGGACATAAAGGGTTATTGAATAGGTAATTTAAAAAAATTTACTATGACTTCAATGTTAAATATTTTTATAGTTTTTATAAATGAGTTTAAGGCGATACCACAGTCTTTTATTAGGGCCAAGAAATATATAACCAATAGCTGTCTGCTGGGCAATAATTCCATTGACATCCGTTGAAATTGAACCGTTTCTATAAAGGTGGTAAAATTCGTCGGTTCCTAGTTCAATTTCTAATAGCAAGTTGCTCTGTGGATCTGGATCGGCCAAAGAGTTCGTGAAACCGGTGGTTGGATCCTCAGGAACTGCAGCTCTGTATGGACGACGTGGAAGATCATTGGTGATGACGGGTCGTATTTCGCAACTCCATACAAATCTCAATGTACGACCTTTTGTTTTTGGTCCATTTCACCCGCTAAATATTTCTCGATCATCACCATACAAAATTTTGTGACGATCGGTCAATAATTGCGGCCTGGAGCGTGGTTACAATTTTTAATGGACGGACGGACACACATCTCAAAATCGCTTTATCTCGTCGAGATATGAAGATTGGTATACCACATTGGGGGTCTCCGACGAATATTTCGCGGTGTTACATGAATTTTTACCAAAACAAACTTATAATACCCTTTTCCACATTGTGGTATAGGATATAATAAATTATATATGTAATGATATGAGGATAAAATTGGTGAGAAACAAACTCTTACCAATACACTCGTGTATCCCTATACTTTGATTTCAGATAAATATCGGCTTACGCAAAAATATTTTTTCAATTAGCGCGATTTTTTACAAAAATATTTTCACTATTTAATAAAATAAAATTTTTTTGTAAAAATGTCTGACAAACGCAGGGGATTTTTTTTATATCTCGCAATTTTTTACAAAAATATTTTCATTGTTTGTGGAAATAACAAATTTTTGTAAAAATATGAGAATACTTTCTGAAAAAAGTTTTTTTTACAATACAAAAATTAAGGAAATACAAAATTGTTATGTAAACACTTTAAAAATCGCTCATTTTAAAATTAAAAAAAGAAAGTAATATTTCATGTCTTGGTTTAGTCCCCATATAAGTGTACCTCACAAGTTTCGATATTTTAAGGATTTTAGCTAAAAATTTGGTAATATATCTATTGAGGTTCCCAGTGCAGTATTTTGAGAATTTTAGCTACAAATTTTAACCGAATTAGCTGTAATTTGACATTTGAGGTTCTCATAGGTCACGAAAGTTTTCAACCAAAACCGTCAACACCACTCCATGCTTTGGTATAGCCCCCATATAAGGGTACCTTCCGATTTTCGGTATTTTTATAATTTCAGCCGCAATTTTTAACCGAACTAGCTGTAATTGCATATTCGAGTTTCTCAGTGGTCACAAAACTGATCCAACAAAAATTGTCAACATAGGACCATTTTTCGCTACAGCCCCCTGATAACGGTACCTCCCGATTTTCCGTACTTTGAGAATTTTAGCTACACTTTTACACAGAACTACCTGTAATTCGACGTTTGAGGTTCCAAGAGGTCTGAAACAATTGTTAACATAGGTCGATGTCACGGTATAATCTCCATGTAATGGTACCTTCCGAGTTTCGGTATTTTGCGGATTTTTTATCTACATTTTTGGACCGAATTGGCTGTAATATATCATTTAAGGTTCCCAGTAGTAACATAACATCTCCATCAAAAATTTTAAACATAGTTCCATGTTTCGGTATAGCCCCTATATGACAGTACGTCCGATTTTCGATATTTTTAGGGTTTTAGATACATTGTTTGACGGAACTACCCGCTCAAAACTTTTCCACCAACAATAATCAACGTAGGTCAGGGGCAAGTCCATACTTTTTGAGAAAACAGTCCGAAAGTTTTAAAAAAAACCCTATGGCACCATATGTAGTGGCCGGAGAGCTCGAACCGAATACTATTTTCGTCCACACTTTGGATATTTTAATATTTCTTCGAATATTAGATGAAATTCGAAAGTGGTGCTTATAGGTCCACTCCTTACGGTACCTCCCCCACAAAAGTTCGAAAATATTCGCTAAAATGGTGCGCGCGATATTTCATAGACCTATCTTTCCAATGCTTGTGGTACCAAATGTTCAATATTTTTGTGTGGATAAGATCCTTTTGACATTTTAACTAAAGGTGTCTGTGTATCGATATCCCCACAAACTTTTGAGCTTTAATCCTATCCATACTTTTGTCGGTTCATACGCCCAAAATTTTGAAAAGTAAAAGACTCAAAAAACTTGTGTGCGCTCAAGTGGCTTCCGAAGGCAAGTGAATTGTTGATGATCTCTGCAATCAATCGACTTTATCAAGGTGGGATAAACCGTTAGTTAAAAAATCTGCAAATACACTAAAATGTTTTGCTGAGGAGCGACATCAACACAACAACAAAAAAATAAAGGAAATCAATAACCAATTTTTGAAAAGGATCCCCATATATTATTTGTTGTCTTCTACGAATAGTTTGACGTGTTACAAACTGAATAACAAAATTAACATATAACCTCCATCAATGGTGGAGGGTATCAAAGAGTCACCTAATTACCAATTAGGAGTAAGAAAACTAGATGTTTTCAATGGACAATCAGCGTACTTTGAACTTTTTATTCTAAAATGTACATATGTGGTGATATTATATTATTAAGTATAAGAAGAGTTTAGTTTTTCCTCTATGACTTTATTGAAAAAAAGTTAAAGCCATTAACGGCTTAAATCTCATATTTGTATGTTTCATTTATAATGAATAGAAGATCTGTGTCTTTCTTTATTGTGAAGGGTATAAAAAGTTCTGCCCCTTTCAACTTGAACAAGCGAAACGAACCAACAACAAACCGAAAGCTTTTGAGCTTTTGTACAAGTATAAATATCAACTAGCCACCCAAACAGTTATTAACCTTGATATAATGGAATTGCATTTGCGAATAGTTTAATTGATTATTAATGAAACTAGCTGACGCTGACAGTGATCTCAAAATTATAATTTGTTGGAATATGCTACTTACAGAACGTGCATTCCCAACGTTTGTATTTGCAATCTTAAAATAATAATATACGAAGGGAATGAATGTTGTTGTTTGTATAAAAATCCAATAGTCATACAAGCTATGCCAATTGCCACTGCTTGTCACTTTTAACAATTTAATATGCGTTTTTCCATTGGACTAAAGTGAGTCTATTCCACTAGTCATACAAGCTATGCCAATTGCCACTGCTTGCTACTGCCCAATTGTTAACAATTTAATATGCGTTTTTCCATTGGACTAAAGTGATTCGATACCAGCTATTGCAGTCATTCCCACTAGTCATACGAGCTATGCCAATTGTCACTGCTTGCCACTGCCCAATTGTTAACAATTTAATAAGTGTACCTCCATTGGACTGAAGTGTGTCTATTCCACTAGTCATACAAGCTATGCCAATTGCCACTGCTTGCCACTGCCCAATTGTTAGCAATTTAATATGCGTTTTTCCATTGGACTAAAGTGATTCGATACCAGCTATTGCAGTCATTCCCACTAGTCATACGAGCTATGCCAATTGCCACTGTCCAATTTTTAATAATTCAATATGTGTACCTCCATTGGACTAAAATGAGTCTATTCCACTAGTCATACAAGCTATGCCAATTGCCACTGCTTGCCACTGCCCAATTGTTAACAATTTAATATGTGTACCTCCATTGGACTAAAGTGAGTCTATTCCACTAGTCATTCAAGCTATGCCAATTGCCACTGCTTGCTACTTTTAACAATTTAATATGTGTTTTTCCATTGGAGTCGATTCCAGCTATTGCAGTCATTTCCACTAGTCATACAAGCTATGCCAATTGCCACTGCTTGCCACTGCCCAATTGTTAACAATTTAATATGCGTTTTTCCATTGGACTAAAGTGATTCAATACCAGCTATTGCAGTCATTCCCACTAGTCATACGAGCTATGCCAATTGCCACTGCCCAATTGTTAACAATTTAATATGTGTACCTCCATTGGACTGAAGTGAGTCTATTCCACTAGTCATACAAGCTATGCCAATAGTATGTTTTTTTATTTGCTATTGCGAAACTCTTTATAGTAGAGAAAAATGTTTGTTTTGTTTTAGTTGAAGATTCAATCATAAGATTGCTTAAGTCTGGAGTAATCCCCCATTGGCTTAACTTCATCATTACTTCCTTTGCAGAGAGTAATGTTTACAAAACGCACTCACAGCTTGCAAAATTTACTGATCACTGCCAATATCATGATTTCATCCCGGCGAAGGGAATTATCAATTGGCTTTTCAGTTTTTGAAATGATGATTTTTTAGTGAAAACCTAAACTCTTTAAGCATCGAGTATTCTCATTTTAATGAGAATGATGATCAATTTTCGGCTTTCCCAAAAAAAAAAAAAAAAAAAAAAAAAAAAAAAAAAAAAACTCTAGAACAAAGTATTTGCAAGCTGACAGCACGATTCAACTAAGAAATCATCGATTTCTGTTAAGTTTAAATAACATCAGCACAGTTACCTGTGAGTATGTTGTTGGAATTTTATTTAAAAATTCCCTTTTGTGCGTGCCTTCGCACGATTAAGATTGATTAAGTCTGGAGTATTCCCCCATTGTCTGATGATTTTTTAGTGCAAACCTGAACATGATCGGTAAATTTTGCAAGCTGTCAGTGCGTTTTGTAAACATTACTCTCCGCAAAGGAAGCAATGATGAAGTTAAGCCAATGGGGGAATACTCCAGACTTAAGCAATCTTATGATTGAATCTTCAACTAAAACAAATCAAACATTTTTCTCTACTATAAATGTATTATTTTCGCAATAGCAAATAAAAAAACATACCTCTGATTCTTTTAAAGCGTCTTTTTGTTGCGGGTGAAGCCGGTTTTTGCCAAATGAAAATGTTGTCATATTTAACAAACATACAAAACTGGGCTGCCAACCGTCTTTTTGTTGTCAATATTTTGCCAAATGAAAATACTGCAATATTTAACAACCATGCACAACAGGGCTGCCAAGTTGTAACAAAAAGAAAATCGAATGGATTTTTCCAGATCAAGCTACAACCTCATATACACATGACGATATTTGATTCCACCTTGCACACGACTCTCACTGCACCACAGTGACGCTCAATAAAGAATTTTAATTCGACTGAATTTAGTTTTGGATGAAACAAATTTATTAATCAAATTTAAATTTTTAATAGCAACATAGAAAAAAAATATGGAAGACTTTCCCTGAGCCGAAACGTTGTTGACATATTTTCCTCGTAGATTATAACTGGAAGACGAACATCACGATTTACACGGTTCAATTTGGCCAGTCCAACAAGCAGTGCTGCTTGTTTTTTGTGGCAGCAACGCATGCAAACCCATACAAAATTTTCACAATGCTGGGGGATAGCTAACGTCCGAGCTCTGCGCTTCACCTCCTACGAAACACATGATGATATTCTCTTCTATTCAGGTTTGTTGATTTAATCTGTAAAATAAAAAGTACAATCTTGAATTAATAAATGTATTGTTAATAATTATCAAAAAAAAAGAAAGTAAGTTGGTAAACAGAAAGAAAAATATATTTTGTGCAGAAGTCTAGATATGGCGAAAGCATTCATCAAATGTCATGTTGGATTATTTGAATAATCAGTTACTCTCTATTCTCTAAATGAAAGCGCTATACGCTGGCATTCCACTAAGACACAATAACAGACACACGTTTTAAATATGCATTATTTATTTAGACATATGTTGACAAGTTTTTGTTTGGTTAAATTTTGTGACCACTGGGAACCTCAAATAAAAGTTTCGGTCAAAAATGTAGCTTAGACTCCAAGGGCCAAATACAATCAGTCTGTTGTGGATTGGGTCACGCGTTAAAATCATGAAAACTTTAAACAAAACATGAAATCTCTTAGACTTTTGTCATGTGGTTGTTGCTTTGACGCGTAAAATGAAGCTCAACGGGCCAATTGTATTTGACCCTTAAGTGACAGCATTGTAATCTGACATACCAATAACACACATAACAAACATGACTTTTAGTTATTGCTCATAGTTAGGTGGCGTATATGGATATGATAGCGTATACGCAACATGTTATGTACATAATTAAGACCTATTATGTAGGACATTTTTCAGAGAAGTTTTCTGACTATTATGTACATATTCTGACTATATTCAAAATTATTATTATATATAATTGGTCTGGAAGAATGTGTCTTCTACGACCATAAAGTAGAAAATTGTAAATCAAATTTAAGTCAATGGGGCATGATATCGCCGACTTTTATAGTGCTGTATAACCTCAATAGTCCATTCTTTTGTACTTATTCGTGTTTGTTTTATGACTTGTGAACAGAAACAAAACTTTTTGACCTGACTATATAAGTCGGCGATATCATGCCCCATTGACTTAAATTTGATTTACAATTTTCTACTTTATTGTCGTCGAAGAGACATTCTTCCAGACCAATTTTCGAACATTAATGATATATGTGGTCAACTATGGTGGATTTGCGAGCATGATAATACTTACATTTGTACTGCAAGGATAGTTAAAAAACTAAACTTGAACTAAAATACCAACTATTTTCAATGACCTTTCTAATTTATCGATCCTTATAATATGGCTACACTTGGTATTTGCTTTCATACAATTTTCAAAGCTCAGAAGAGATCTAACGAAATCAAAAAGTCATTTAAAGCAAGTTTATAAAACGTTTTTGTTTGAATATTTCTTGTTTTTATCTGAAATTTCTTGGTACCTTTTCCATGTTGAGAATTGAACCCACGTTCCAAATAAAGCGGGTCAAATTTGTTGTAGGATTTATCAGAATGTTCCATTTTACTAAGCTAACCCAAACAACTGCGCAATATTTGCATGGGTAGTAAAATTTTTTCAATTTTATTTGATTCAAACCTATTCTGATGATCGCAAAAATTGGACACTTTTTGTAAATTTTTTATTATAATTGGGATATTTTCCGAAAATATGGCAACACCGTCAAATTTTTTCTTGGGAATGTTGGCATAGTATTATTATTATTATTATACAATATAATTTTATTGTCATAAACATAAAAAATTTAAAAATATTGAAAAATTCAGAGAATGTACAGGGAACACCCGTAGTGAAAACAGGTTATATATTTTGTAGAATTTCGGAGGGGGCAGTGAACCTCCCTTATGCCATACTTTTTTGAAAACGCTATTTTAGCACGCCCACTTTTTAAATATGTTAGATATCCAAAACTGCTTAACCACTTGGCTTGAAAATTTCAGAGAATGTACAGTGAACACCAGTGGTGAAAATAAGCTAAATATTTTATTGAATTTCGGTGGTGCGAAGTATCTCCCCCATGCCATATTTTTTTTAAAACCCTAGTTTAGCACGCCCACTTTTAAGATATGTTAAATATCCAAAACTACTGAACCGATTTTCCTGAAAATTTCGGAGAATGTACAGGGAAGACCCTAGGAGAAAATAGGCTATATATTTCGTTGAATTTTTAAAAAACGCCATTTTAGCAAAATTGAAACGAAGAATTGAATTAATTCTTCCGAACATCGACCCCCTCCAAACTTCCACCCTCTTGAAAATTTCAGAGAATGTACAGGAATTCAGAACTACTGAGCCGATTTTCTTGAAAATTTCAGAGAATGTACAGGGAGGATTAAAAAAAACGTTATTTTAGCAAAACTAAAGACATATATTTTTTTTTGTTTTGCCTTATTAAGGCGAAGGTCATTTTTAGAGTGATATTTGAATTAATTCTCTTTCGAGTTGAGCTATTTAGACCTAATAGGTACATTGAAAAATTAGGAATCCACCGAAGTCCCACACATTCAACCACTATGCTACGTTTCACGGGTGGTTAGACCGATCATCAGGCATATTGAATGGTGTTTTTTAGTGGGTGGACGAAGGCTAAGCTTGGAGACTAGCATTTATATCACAAATCATTCGAAATTTGTATATTCGAATTATTTATTTATTTTAATGTTAGTCATTTAATTCCAAACCTTTCCTATAGTCCGACTTGGCTGGTAACCCGATTTTTCAATGCTTTATTACAAATACTAAGGCAGCTTTTTTCCACCTTTATTTCCTAATTTTTCAATGTACCTATTAGGTCTAAATAGCTCAACTCGAAAGAGAATTAATTCAAATATCACTCTAAAAATGACCTTCGCCTTAATAAGGCAAAACAAAAAAAAAAATGATTTCAGCATGAGCCAGGCTGGGATTCGAACCTGGGACCCCAACAACCATGTGACACGGTTGCAGGCGTCTTAGCGTTCTAAGCCATCAACTTGTCAAAGATTCCGATGACAAATATTGATGATCAAAATCTTCTGATACAGAAGAACAAATAAAACAAGTAAAAAAGCATTAAGTTCGGCCGGGCCGAACTTTTCATACCCTCCACCATAAAATATTCAACTTTAAGTGAGTACGTTAAAATGTCAGATAATGTACATAAAATGCTTCATTCGGGAGGCCCTTTTTTATGGTGCCTATATCTAACTGTTGACAATTTTTGGTGGGCTAGAAATTGGGAGGTACTGTTATATAGGGGTTATAATAAAACATGGGCCTATGTTGACAGTTTTTGATGGGAGCCTTTAATGTCAAATAACTCCTAATTCGGTTAAAAAATTTAGCTAGAATCCTCAAAATATCGAAAATCGGTACATAACGTGGGAACTTCAAATGTCATTAACAGCTAGTTCGGAGGTATCAGGGCTATACGAAAATATGAAGTTAAATGAACAATTTTTGTTGCAGAATTTTTGTTGGCTTTTAAATTTCAAAATATGGTAAGTTCGTCCAAAAATAAACTAAGGCACGGAAAATCGGGAGGTTTGTTTTGGGGCTATACCAAAACATAGACCTACGTTCGGTTAAAAATTTTAAGTAAAATATTGGGGCTATGTTGAAAATTTTTGATGCAGATGTGTGGTGACCACTACAACCTTCAAATGTCAAATTACAGTTAGCTAAAATTGCCAAATTACTGAAATTGGGAAGTACCGTTATATGGGAGCTATATCCGAACATGGACCAATGTTGACAATTTTTGATGGAGAGGTGTTGTGACCACTAAGAACTTCAAATGTCAAATTACTGCTAGTTCGGTTTAATATTGTAGCTAAAATCATTAAATTACTAAAAATCGGGAGGTACCGTTATATGGGGGCTTTCTTGACAATTTTTGGTGGAGAGGTGTGGTGACCACTAAGAATTTCAAATGTCAAATGTTCAAATTACAGATAATTCGGTTAAAACTTGTTGGTAAAATTCTCAAAATACCTGAAATCGGTCGGTAACGTTATATGGGTGCTATTCCAAAACATGGACCTATGTCCACTAGTTATATAAGTTTATTGACATTTAAGAACCCTAAATGTCAATTGATAGCTAAATCGGTCTAAAAATGTAGATAAAAACGTCAAAATGCCGTAAATCTGGGGTACTGTTATATGGGGGCTATACCAAAACGTGGACCTAGATCCCCAACTTTTGTTATATAAGTTTAGTTACACTTCTGAAAATGTAGCTAAAAACGTCAAAATACCGTAAATCGGGGGGTACCGTTATATGGGGGCTACACCAAAACGTGGACCTATGTCCACAAGTTTTCTCACATAAGTTTATTGACATTTAAGAACTTCAAATGTCAAATTATAGCTTCATCGGTCTGAAAATGTAGCTAAAAACGTCAAAATACCGTAAATCGGGGGGTACCGTTATATGGGGGCTATACCAAAACGTGGACCTATGTCCACAACTTTTGTTATATAAGTTTATTGATACTTAAGAACCGTAAATGTCAAATTATAGCTAAATCGGTCTGAAAATGTAGCTAAAACCGTCAAAATACCGTAAATCGGGGGGTACCGTTATATGGGGGCTAAACCAAAACGTGGACCTATGTCCACAACTTTTGTTATATAAGTTAATTGACATTTAAGAACCCTAAATGTCAAATTATAGCTACATCGGTCTGAAAATGTAGCTAAAAACGTCAAAATACCGTAAATCGGGGGTACCGTTATATGGGGGCTATACCAAAACGTGGACCTATGTCCACAAGTTTTGTTAAATAAGTTTAATGACACTTAAGAACCCTAAATGTCAAATTATAGCTAAATCGGTCTAAAAATGTAGCTAAAACCGTCAAAATACCGTAAATCGGGGGGTACCGTTATATGGGGGCTATACCAAAACGTAGACCTATGTCCACAACTTTTGTTACATAAGTTTATTGACATTTAAGAACCCTAAATGTCAAATTATAGCTACATCGGTCTGAAAATGTAGCTAAAAACGTCAAAATACCGTAAATCGGGGGGTACCGTTATATGGGGGCTATACCAAAACGTGGACCTATGTCCACAAGTTTTCTCACATAAGTTTATTGACATTTAAGAACTTCAAATGTCAAATTATAGCTTCATCGGTCTGAAAATGTAGCTAAAAACGTCAAAATACCGTAAATCGGGGGGTACCGTTATATGGGGGCTATACCAAAACGTGGACCTATGTCCACAACTTTTGTTATATAAGTTTATTGATACTTAAGAACCGTAAATGTCAAATTATAGCTAAATCGGTCTGAAAATGTAGCTAAAACCGTCAAAATACCGTAAATCGGGGGGTACCGTTATATGGGGGCTAAACCAAAACGTGGACCTATGTCCACAACTTTTGTTATATAAGTTAATTGACATTTAAGAACCCTAAATGTCAAATTATAGCTACATCGGTCTGAAAATGTAGCTAAAAACGTCAAAATACCGTAAATCGGGGGTACCGTTATATGGGGGCTATACCAAAACGTGGACCTATGTCCACAAGTTTTGTTAAATAAGTTTAATGACACTTAACAACCCTAAATGTCAAATTATAGCTAAATCGGTCTAAAAATGTAGCTAAAACCGTCAAAATACCGTAAATCGGGGGGTACCGTTATATGGGGGCTATACCAAAACGTAGACCTATGTAAACAACTTTTGTTACATAAGTTTATTGACATTTAAGAACCCTAAATGTCAAATTATAGCTACATCGGTCTGAAAATGTAGCTAAAAACGTCAAAATACCGTAAATCGGGGGGTACCGTTATATGGGGGCTATACCAAAACGTGGACCTATGTCCACAAGTTTTCTCACATAAGTTTATTGACATTTAAGAACTTCAAATGTCAAATTATAGCTTCATCGGTCTGAAAATGTAGCTAAAAACGTCAAAATACCGTAAATCGGGGGGTACCGTTATATGGGGGCTATACCAAAACGTGGACCTATGTCCACAACTTTTGTTATATAAGTTTATTGATACTTAAGAACCGTAAATGTCAAATTATAGCTAAATCGGTCTGAAAATGTAGCTAAAACCGTCAAAATACCGTAAATCGGGGGGTACCGTTATATGGGGGCTAAACCAAAACGTGGACCTATGTCCACAACTTTTGTTATATAAGTTAATTGACATTTAAGAAATCTAAATGTCAAATTATAGCTACATCGGTCTGAAAATGTAGCTAAAAACGTCAAAATACCGTAAATCGGGGGTACCGTTATATGGGGGCTATACCAAAACGTGGACCTATGTCCACAAGTTTTGTTAAATAAGTTTAATGACACTTAAGAACCCTAAATGTCAAATTATAGCTAAATCGGTCTAAAAATGTAGCTAAAACCGTCAAAATACCGTAAATCGGGGGGTACCGTTATATGGGGGCTATACCAAAACGTAGACCTATGTCCACAAGTTTTGTTATATATGTTTATTAACACTTAAGAACCCTAAATGTCGAATTATAGCTAAATCGGTCTAAAAATGTAGCTAAATAAGTCAAAATACCCCAAATCGGGGGTACCGTTATATGGAGGCTATACCAAAACGTGGACCTATGTCCACAAGTTTTGTTATATATGTTTATTAACACTTAAGAACCCTAAATGTCAAATAATAGCCGAATCGGTCTGAAAATGTAGCTAAAACCGTCAAAATACCGTAAATCGGGCGGTACCGTTATATGAGGGCTATACCAAAACGTGGACCTATGTCCACAACTTCTAATATATAAGTTCATTAACACTTAAGAACCCTAAATGTCAAATTATAGCTAAATCGGTCTAAAAATGTAGCTAAAAACGTCAAAATACCGCAAATCGGGGGTACCGTTATATGGGGGCTATACCAAAACGTGGACCTATGTCCACAAGTTTTGTTATATATGTTTACTGACACTTAAGAACCCTAAATTTCAAATTATAGTCTGAAAATGTAGCTAAAAACGTCAAAATACCGTAAATCGGGGGGTACCGTTATATGGGGGCTATACCAAAACGTGGACCGATATAGCCCATCATCGAACTTGATCTGCCTGCAAACAAAAGACGCATTTTCCCAAAATTTCAGCGTTCTATCTCCATTTTTGTGGATGCTAGAGTGATTACCACAGACGGACGGACGGACGGACGGACGGACGGACGTGCTCAGATCGACTTAGAATTTTACCCTGATCAAGAATATATATACTTTATAGGGTCGCAAATGAGTATTTCAATGCGTTACAAACGGAAAAACAAACTTAATATACCCTCCATACTATGGTGGAGGGTATAATAAAGGTGGAAAAAAGCTGCCTTAGTATTTGTAATAAAGCATTGAAAAATCGGGTTACCAGCCAAGTCGGACTATAGGAAAGGTTTGGAATTAAATGACTAACATTAAAATAAATAAATAATTCGAATATACAAATTTCGAATGATTTGTGATATAAATGCTAGTCTCCAAGCTTAGCCTTCGTCCACCCACTAAAAAACACCATTCAATATGCCTGATGATCGGTCTAACCACCCGTGAAACGTAGCATAGTGGTTGAATGTGTGGGACTTCGGTGGATTCCTAATTTTTCAATGTACCTATTAGGTCTAAATAGCTCAACTCGAAAGAGAATTAATTCTAAAGACATATAGTTTAGGAAATAAATTTGCGAGACAACGGTGGTGGGGCCTAAAGACCCAACCACACCCACTTTTTTAAAACATTTTATCTCTGAAACTACTGAGCCGATTTTCCTGAAAATTTCAGAGAATATACCAAGATGTCCCATGGTGAACATAGGCTGCATATTTTATTAAATTTCGGAGGGGCGGGGTACCTCTCCTAGGTCCAATGTTTTAAAAAAGGTATATTTAAAAAAAACTTGCGAAGCAACGGTGATCGAATCTGCGACTCTAGGTACTTATTTAGGGCCTAAAGGCCCGACCACTCCAACTTCTTTAAATATATTATATCTCCGAAACTACTGAACCAATTTTTCTGAAAATATACAGCGATGACCCTAGTGAAAATATGAAATATACTTTGCTGAATTTCAGAGGGGCAGGGGAACATCCACAAGGCCCACCGAACCCTTCGGTTTGAAAATAAATTTGCAATGGTGGTTGTGTTCCCCGCCCTACGTCCTTAGTTGGGAGCAAAATGCCAGACCATATCTTTTTTAATACGTTATATATCCGGACTTCCGACCGGTTATCATATAATTTTCAGATGCTATCTATTTTATTGAATTTCGGAGGAGCGGGGTTCGAAAATGTATTCGATGGACAATGGTGGTTGTGCCTCGGACTCTAGGTACTTGTTTGTAGCCTTAATACCCGAACACGCACACATTTTCAAATATGTTATAAAAAACTTCTGAACCGATTTGCATGTCATTTTCATATGTTGTACAGGTATGGCCCCTAGTGGAAATAGGCTGTATATTTTGTTGAATTCCGGAGGAGCCCTATTTTGTACAACTTTATATGTAAAACTTCGGAACGTGTCCATTTTCCCGACCACTTTCTTAAATATGTTACAAACCAATGGAAATACCAAATGCTATGCATAACGGAGCTTTGGTCTTATTGAAAAGCAAGTGTTTGGATTAAGGACACGCAAGTCGATTTTCGTGTAATCGATTCCTCTATTTTTATACCCTCTGCATTTATGCTAACGAGGGTACATACACTTTCATACGGGCAAAATGTGCCTCATCGAAATAATGGTTTAAAACCCCCAAGTATGTTTGGACCAAATGTGTTTCAGACAATTTGGAGTCGATTGAGCAATATCCGCCCGTCTGTCTGGCTGGCTGGAGCGCACGATAACTCTCGAACGGATGAACCGATTCGGTTCAAATTTTGGCGTTCGTAATATTTTGCCCAAACTTAGTTTAAGTTCGAAGATGGGCTATATCGGTCCACTCCTTCCGGTACCTCCCACAAAAGTTAGAAAATGTTCGGAAAATTTGTGCGCACGATAACTTTTGAAGGGAGTAACCGATTTGGTCCATACTTTGCCCATCGTAAAGTGTGCACCAGGCTTAGATAATGTTTCAATATGGACTCAATCGGCCCACTCCTTCGGGTACCGCCCACACAAAATTTGGGAAAAATTCAGTTTAGGGCCATCTCTCGAATCGCTCTGATTTTTGTTTTAGCAACTTGTATTCACCGCCCTTCATACGACGGTACAAGTTCCATTAGGGGCATGTCCATACTTCCTGAGAATATAGCCTGAAAGGTGCAAAAAAACCCGTATGACACCGTGTGAGGAGGTTGGAGCGCAAGATAACTCTAGAACGGATCTGCCGATTCGGTCCAAAATTTGGCGTTAGTAACATTTTGTCTATACATAGTTTACGTATGAAGATAAGCCATATCGGTCCACTCCTTCAGGTACCACCCCACAGGTACCTCCCCCACAATAGTTCAAAAATGTTCGGAAAATTTGTTCATACGGTAACTCTTGAAGGGAGTGGCCGAATTGGTCCATACTTTACACATCCTAATATATCTACTAGATATAGATCAAGTTCAAATATGAACTATATTTGTCCACTCCATCCGGTACCTCCCACACAAAATTTCGGATAAGTTCACTTTAAGACCTGCTATCGAATCACTTTGATTTTTGTTGAAGCAACTTGCAGTCGCTGCCTCAATTACGATCGTAAACGTGTTTTAAGGGGCAAGTCCATACTTCTTGAACAAACATCCCGAAGGGTGAAAAAGTCCCCTATGGCACCATATGTAGTGGCTGGAAATCCACTTCCAAAACTTTTGATCTCTAATCATAATGAACATTTTTGTCGGTTCAAATTCCCAATATTTTTAAAAACCACTAAATAAAAAAAAATATTTCAGGATATATCTCTGTCGGCCGACTGACACTTTTTTACTTGTTTTATTTGAAGAATCTAAAAATCGAAGTCGACTTTTGACTTCATAGAAAATTAAAAGATCGAGTTTCTATTATGAGTCTTAGATTTTTGCAGTGGAAATCGAAAGATCAATTCTGTTTTGACTTTTTGATGTACTAAAAAAAATTAAATATACATACATATGGCGAAAACCAAAAATGTTTTACAATCGATGAATCCGAGTTTCACCTATTCAGAATTCGCGAACTGTTAACATATTCTATATAGTAGGACTGAAATTCTTTAAAATGAAGTGTTTTAAGAGGAATCCCATAAGGTCGACCATTAAAATTAATTTACGTGGAAGCTGTGCTGGCATCAATGTAGACAAGTAGGCAAAAATGGGTTGAAGCCAATAATTTTTTTTATGCTTCCTTCCGATTTCTGGCTTAACCTTACATTTTATAGACATATGTCCAAAAAAAGACTCAAAGAATACTTCATGGGCAATATGAGACTAATGTACCATTTTTCGATATATCCACTTCATCCACCTAAAATTGATGCTAACATTTTGAAGCCGAAATTTCGGGGGTTTTGAAACTCAAAATAGGATTATAAGACTCGTGATTTTACGTCGTCTAATGCATATCTCATGAGTCTGCTCCTTACAGCATCCTAGTAATTGGAGTCTAAAGGCAAATATTTGATGCGTGAATTTAAAAAAAAAAAAAACTATTTTTTGCGTTTAAAATCTAGAAGTGCCATTCAATTTCCTTTGTACCCCGCGTGAATTTAGTTTTTTTCACGCGACGGATCTAATGCAAACTTCCACTATCGAATCCATCCACTATTTTGATACACGATTATAATATGTGCCAAAACGCGTGTCATAAATTACAGAGATTCGCGAGTAATATCGGTTTTTTTATCAAAAATAGAATGTTGAGGCACATCCGCGGTTCTTGAAGATTCTATTTGAAATATGTGTATATAGACGTATTTTTGATGGCTGCTACTGCAACAGGATGCGCATAAAAATCGTATGCATATTGCGCGATTTTTGCCCACTTTAAGGTTTTTGGCGTTGTGAGATGCAACTGACGGCACACAATGGCCGCTGAGTGAAACATCGAAATATGCATAAATATTGAAAGATTCCAAAAACGAATGCGCTTGAACTGATTTTAGCTAATTCACGAATAATAGGCTTTTTAATTTCCAAATTTTTTCAATGATTGCAATTTCAATATAATATTACTCTTAATATCCTATCCTTATAATTTATAACAGTAAGCAAATAAGCTTTCACGATGGTAAATCATATTTCTTGATGAAGTTTTAGCAGTACACACGCAAACAACTTAGATCTGGTTAAGATTTTATGGCCTCATTTAAACCGACCTAAAATAAGACTTTTTTCCAGTGATCGGACCTTTATCTCCGAAACTAATAAGAATTTTGCTTTGCAGTCTTCAGCAATATTGTAGCCCTAAAGTAGTAGAACTTATGTGTCAAACAGATGAACTAGGAAAAGCAGCATCTAGCGCATCAAACTCGTTAAAATACAGAAAATTTTACATAATTTCTGAAATTCTGGTCAGTAACAACTAAACTGTTGGGAGTTGAAACAAGTAGCCATTATAAAAATGTTCCCAATAATGTGACCATCAATTCTTCAGAACATTCTGAAACTCTAAAATTGTTATTTCACGTTGTTTAGGGGGTATTTCATAACATACCTTCTACAAAACTTATTTCATACAATGTTCACACAGGCTGTTTATTCTCGTGTTGGGGATTTTAATGAATTATTGAAATATTTACCAAATTGTTGTTGAAAAATTTGTTATAAACAAGGCGATAGAGGCATTTTACAACAATATAATGTACTGAAGAGTTGTGTATTATATTCCAGAGAATATTTTCCAAAAGGTAACATTAAGAAAAATTTAACATTTTGGGAGATACGCTGCGAAATATACACAAATTATAGAATTTTTAGATATATTATAAAATTTGAGGCAATAAATGCAGTTTTTCGAGTTCACTATTCCTCCAAATATTTTCTTCTTGCTCTTATCTACAAGTTTGCTGCAGATGTCAAAACAAGATTCATACTGTTTCAGAGATACAGCCCCGATTTGTTTTAAAAATTCGATTTTAACCATGTTTAGATGAGGCCATAAAAACCGAACCCGATCTATGAAAACAAAACCCAAATACGGTTTTTGCCTATTGGTCCTCTACTTTCATAAAATTTTGGACAGAAGTTGTTTGCACGCGATTGGCTCAAAAATGTTGCAAATTTGAAGTAAAACAATGTTGCCTTCATTCGAAAAATTTCCTAAAATAGAACAAGAATCCAGGTCCAGTTCGTTAGGTCCATTTACACCCACTTAGAAACTAAATTTTCGAATCAAACCAAAAAATATATTTGCAACAACATTTTCCAACATTAAGTTTTTCTCTTTCTCTATAAATTTGGTATCATATTTTTCTACGCATTGTCTAGATTCCGCAAATATTCTTTAATTTATTTTTGAGGGTTTGTACGGGACAGGATAATTTGGATTTACTGCAAACATTTTTTATTATTTGTTGATTTTCCGCGAAAATAATAATAAATTTTATAACTATTTAAACATCTACAAATAGATATGGAATGCTGTTAACGATTTATGCATACATTTTCTCATAACAACAAATAAGATATTTTTAAATATTTTTTCTTTATATGAGAATAAAAACCGCTATAACTTTTGCGCGCATCGTCCAATTTTGTGAACGCGAACAGATTTGAAACCAGAATTTTTATACCCTCAGCCTTTAGGCTAAAGAGGGTATTTACACTTTGATAGGACCAAAAATGTGCCTCATCGAATTAATGGTTTTAGACCCCAAGTATGTTTGTACGAAATCGGTTTCAGACAATTTTGAGTAGATCTAGCAATGTCCGTCCGTCTGTCTGTCTGTCTGTCCGTCTGTCTGTCCGTCTGTCTGGCTGGTGCGCACGATGACTCTCGAACGGACCAATCGATTCGGTTCAAATTTTGGGTACCGAAATATTTAGTCCAGATTTGATTTAAGTTCGAAGATGGGTCATATAGGTCCACTGCTTCAGGTACCTCCCTCACAAAAGTTCCAAACTGTTCGGGAAATTTGTGGGCACGATAACTCTCTAAGGAAGTTACCGATTTGGTCCATACTTTGCACATCGTGAAATTTCTACCAGACTTAGATGAGCTTCCAATATCAATCCTTCGGATACCTCCCACACAAAATTTCGGATAAGTTCAGTTTAGGACTTGCTCTCGAATCGCTTTGATTTTTGTTGCAACAACTTGTATTCACTTCCCCCCATACGAGGGTACAAGTTTCATCAGGTGCAAGTCCATACGTCCTGAGAAAATGGCCGGAAAGGTGCAAAAAGCCCCTATGACACCTTGTGTAGTGGTTGGAGCGCAAGATAACCATCCAACGGATATGCCGATTCGGTCCCAAATTTTGCCTTCGTAATATTTTGCCCAAACATAGTTTAAATTCGAAGATAAGCCATATCGGTCCACTCCTTCCGGTACCTTCCCCACAAAAGTTCAAACATGTTCGGAAAAATTATGCGCACGATAACTCTTGAAGGGAGTGACCGATGTAATCCATACTTTGCACATGCTAATATATCTACCAGATATAGATCAGGTTCGAATATAGACTATATTTGTCTACTTCTTCTGGTACCTCTCACACAAAATTTTCGGATAAGTTCACTTTAAGACCTGCTCTCGAATCCTTTTGATTTTTGTTGAAGCTATTTGCATTCGCTACCTCCATTACGACGGTAAACGTTTTTTCAGGGGCAAGTCCATATTTCTTGGGAAAACAGTCAGAAAGGTGTAAAAAAAACGCCTATGTCACCATATGTGGCGGTCGGAGAGCACGATAACTTCGAACTGTTCAACCGTTTTGGTCCAACATTTGGTCTTTGTCATATTATATCCAAACTTAGTTTCATGGGCCATACTGGTCCACAACTTTCGGTACTTCTCCCCAATATTTAAAAAATGTCACTAAAATGCTAAGACGATGTTACTTGATCTCCTAATATTTTAGTTTAACTTCTCAAATGGCCCATATCGGTCCTCCCTAAGGGTACCTGCCCTACAAAAGTTCAACATTTGTGTCTTAGTGCAGTTAATTCCTAAGCCACATTTTTGTCGGCAAGTTCAATTGTCCAAAAAGGGCCACACAATTCTAAAGATACCTTAAATACATTCGATCTGTCCGGAGGTGAAAGTATCGCTTCACATTGGCTGAGGGTATCTATCTGTCGGCAAAGCCGACTGACACTTTTTTACTTGTTTTCTTAACCTCTGTGCAAAAAATTGTAGATGTGCTTGCAAAAATTTTTTAAATTTTTTTTTCAAATAGAATTGCAAAGGATTTTTGGTTTTTGCCACATATGCATTGCATTATAAAATAAGTAAAACACCGCTGATTGTCACGTACACCTTACTTATAACAATTTGTATGTAATGCAATGTAAAAAAAATGTTGAAAATAAAATCGAATGATCGCAAAGTAGACATCTCCGTTTTGAGTAATGATCGAAAGGTAGATTTTTGAGTTCTAGGTAAAAGTCAAAAGATCGATTTTTGATTTCTAAGTAAGAATCAAAAGATCGAAAAATCGATTTTTGAGTTCTAAGTAAAAATCAAAAGATCGAAAGATGATTTTTTAAGTTTTAACCAGAAATCAAAAGATCGATAAGTCGAAGGCAACATATCGATAGCCATAACTTCATCAGGTAGAAGCTTTATATCGATTCTTGAAGAATTTAAAAAGCAATTCGCTTTTAGATTTTAGACAAGCTATTTCAGTTATACTGCTCCAGCAGATGAAATAAATGCATGACTCAACTCATAAGTTCTTTGCCGGCATGTTAAAAGTGCATATGGACACCAAAATTTCCGAAAATTGTTTTATGTATAGTCACTTGCAGATCCCCACTAACTATCGATGCAAAAAAAATATATTATTGACTTAAGAAAAGGTAACATAAATTTGTTTCAAGGGTCGGCAACGCGGACCGGGTAGGCTATTTCTATTTAAATTAGCATCACTATTCTAACACCATTTTCACTTTCAATTGACATTTGTGGATTGTTCTTGTTCATAATTAAACTAAATTTAGTAAAGGAACCATCATTCAAGAACTTAGATGAATGACGCAAAGGATAAATTTCGGCTTATCTTCAGTTTAAAAAGCTCTCCTAATTTTTGTGAAATTTTTCCAGGGGTAGATATTGTTGCGCTGATCTCGGGAATGTATAATATTCTTGGGGCATAGACCCGATTACCTGCCCGAAATTCTGGGTACAAAACCTGGTTTATACCCGGCTCTACTGAACCGAATGCAACACAATTGGTATCATTGGAAAGCTTATAGCTTATAAATACCTATCCAATAAGTGGTCATACGATGGGGTTATTCAGATGATATATCCCAAAAAGTAAGCTGTATTTCCGCAAAATTATTTGTTATTGGTAGTACTGGTAAAACAGTGCTGCCAAGTTGTTTATGGTTCCACTGGTTCATTCTCCACAGCATCTTCTCCAACAAATCGTAACTTAATGACATTTAAAAGTAAACGAACGAAAGTAACAACGAGAAATATCCATTCCATTTTTATTTCCAGATCAAGCGTTGTGCTTTTTGTGAGGGACCAAGTAAATTGAATACGTGGAGTAGATTGCAACATACAAAGATGGCACGGGCGCAGTTTTTTTCCTGATGATGTTTTGGAATGACACAACAATCGCTTCTATGCCACATAACAGCATGGCAGAAGCAACTCCCATTTGAAGGCGTAGAAGGCGTTGTATGAACTATAGTGATATAAAAACGAATTCCACACTGAGAAAATAGGAGTAAACCTCATATAAAATATCTTAACAAGAACTAAGTTGATTTATTAAAATACTAATGTACACATATTTATTTCTTGCAGACAAACATGAAGAAAGCTACAATTCCGGTGTAATTTCCCAAAGCCTGTTGAGTTTATCACCATCCGAGCGCCGTGCTATATTTAATTCCGGTGATTTAAAGCGATCGAAAAAAAAGCTGGTGATATCCCGTCCAGTTTAGTTCGCCGCTTATCTATGTATATGTCCGTGTCATTTTATAACCTATCTACATACAATTTCGGCCATTTGACGTAGTGGAGTGCCAAGTACTATGTCAGCTCCTTGTATTTTTGTACATTAAACCTTATTTCACATTCAATAAACTAGATACGAAAGCTTAAAAGAGATTTTTTCTGTACTCTTTGCACTTAATAAAATACAAAATCTACAGAAAAAAGGCTTTGATTTATTTGATCTTATGTTGCACACGACTCTTACTGCACCACAGTGGCGCTCAATAAAGGCTTTTAATTCGATTGAATTTAGTTGTGGATAAAATAAATTTATTAATCAAGTTGAATGTTCATTTTCAGCCAAAACTTTGTTGACATTTTTTCTTGTAGGCTATAGGTGGAAGACGGATATCACGTTTTACAGTGTCCAATTTGGTGTGCCCAACAATCAGTTTTGTTGGTTTTTCTGAGAGGGAAGCTGCTGGTTGTCTGGCTGGCTCCAACGAAACATATGTAACTTCCTGGTGATCCCTTGCGTCCACTGAGAATCTCTTCATTTTAGTTTTGTAAATTTAAAATGTAAAATAAAAACAAGTGAGCAAAGGCTATAGCCGGTACGGGGCCGACCATGTGTTACCCTACACCACTACCCCTGTGCATAAGCTTTTCACTGGTAAACATTTCTTTTAGGGAATATAATCCGAATACCATCAAACATAATATGCCTCTTTTTCTCGGGACCCCTATAAGCAACCAAAATTTCGTGACCATCCGATCAAAATTGCGACCTGTAGCGTGATTACAAAAAAATCGGAAAATGGGATGCATTACCGACTATTGCGATATCTCTGTTGTTAGACCACCTACGACAGCCTACTGTACATCGTTGTAAAGGTGATATTTTCTACTTTCCTTGCAAGGTTTTGCTTTTGATATACCTCTTAAAGAAACAGAGCTTTTGGCTTTGAAATAAAACGTTGACCTTTCCTCCAAATAAGTGTTTGCCCATTTCGACCCCTGAATATTATCCGACCATCATCAAAATAAATAGGCTTCTTCCTCTGTGGGACCCCCACTAACTCCCAAATTTTCGTGACGATCCGATCGAAATTGCGACCTGTAGCGCGATTTTGAAAAAAATTGAAAAATGGGATGTATTACCGACTATTGCTATATCTACGTTATTTGGCCACCTACACCAACCCGCTTTGAATCATTGTGAAGGTAGGATATTCTTCTTTCATAGTCAGGCTTTGCTTTTGGAAGATCCCCAACCAAAGCTGTGATATTCGTCATTATAACTCAAATCGCAAACATAAAAAATGGGTTGTATTAGCAACAACCTACTATACATCATAATAAAGGTGATATTTTCTACTTTCATTAACAGGTTTTGGTTTTGGTATACCCCTTATAAATGCGGAGATATTCGCTTTGAAATAAAACGCTGACTTTTTTCCCAAATAAGTTTTTTGCTCATTCCGACCCCTGAATATTATCCGACCATCACCAAAATCAATAGGCTTCTTCCCCTCCGGGACCCTCATCAACACCCAAAATTTGGTGATGACCTGACCAAAATTGCGACCTGTAGCGTGATTACAAGGTTTAGATGGACAGACGGACAGACAGACTGACGGACGGACACACATAGCCAGATCGACTCAGCTCGTAGAGACATTCATTTTGGTATATATAAGTATGGGTCTACGATCATTATTTCGATGCGTTACAAACTTTTTGGCCAAAACCAACTTATAATACCCTCCCCACATAGTGGTGTAGGGTATAATTACGATAGTGGATTAATAAATGTTTTTTATTTTCTTAACTTAACTAAAAAGTAGACAAAGCCCTCTCCCCTCTCTCTACCATAAATCAAAAACTGAGAAACGCTAATTGAGCATCGGATAAGTCCCAGCTTGGAAAACTCAGTTACACTCATAAAAGAAATAGCTATCATAGCCCGTGGACTGTTTAGGATAAATCTGAATAAGAATTAGAATTATTCTACAAAATAACAAAAATATTTTCTGTGCAAAGGAAAGCGCATGAGACTGAGATCCATACGGACAACTGTCTAAATATGGCGACAGCATTTATCAAATATCATGTTGGATTACTCTCTTTACTATAAATGACAGCGTCATACACTGGCATTCCACTAAGACGCAGAAATATACAACAGTTTTAAATATAAACAAGTAAGCAAAGGCTATAGTCGGATGGGGCCGACCATGTAATACCCTACACCACTATCATCGGGAATTAGTTTTTCGCAAATTGAAATTCCTTTATGGAACAAATCAACTTATTGCAAGAAATATTTTTTTCGATTTTGCACTTTAGCACATCAAGCTTAATTAAGGGTACCATAGAAAATAAAGTTCTAACATAAGGTGTAATATTAGAAACGAAGATACGTAATGAATGATTTTGTTATATCAAATGTCTCCGACGTCTATTCTTTAAAAATAGGAAAATATAAAATGTCCATGTTATGACATTCTAATAAATATTAAACAAGTAAGAGAAGCGTTAAGTTCGACAGGGCCGAATTTTTTATACCCTCCACCACGAACTGTATTGAAGTGAATAGGAACAATTAGTTTTATTTCGTTTATGAAAGTACTAAACTGATAATACTCCTTTCGAAACAGTTAATATGGGGCGACATTTTTATTCTTTCCAAAACATGGACCAATATTTACAATTTTCCGTTCGATGTAGGCTGCATAAAACGTTAACCTGTACCGATAAATTTCTGGAGGAGAGTTATGTAACTCCAGCGAATACTAAATACTAAATTTCAGTAATATCCACTGAATATTGTGGCTAAAACTTTTGAAATATCGAAAATTGGGATTGATCTTTCAATGGGGGGTATATAAATACATGAAACAATACCGGAAATTTTCAGGTGGGAAGTTTTATACCACCAACGGAGATTAAATATTAAATTTCATCCGTTTCGATGGGATATTAATGACACAACCTTAAAATAGCGAAAATCGGGAAGTACGCTTCTACGGGGTTATTTGAAGAAAAGGGCTTATATTGATAATTCTCTTCTGCAATATTTTATACACACATGGCAATTTAAATACTAAATTTCAGTCATATCGGTGGTATATTGAGGCCACAACTTTCAACATACCGTAAATCGGAAGGTATGGTCCTATGGGGGTATTTGAGGACGTAGACCCATATCGGCACATTTCGGCTGGAATGTTTCATACCTCTATGAAAAACTTAATACCAAATATCAGCTATTTTGGTGGAGAACGAGCTATGTTCTACATATGAGATATCATATGGAATGTTTTATACTCCAAATGAAGATTAAGCACCAAATTTCAGCCATTTCGGTTTAATATTAAGGTCACAACCTTCAAAATACCGAAAATCGGGAGGTACCGTTCTATGAGGGATATATGAAGGCGTAGACCTATACCGAAAAATTCCATATATTCCTACGGTGATCAATATTTTTGGATGAAAATAGAGTACACATACGAGGGCTACTACATAAGATTCTGGGCTAGACAACAATCTCAGTCGCCATTTACCATTTTCACTGGAAAGCTTAACATTTTCTGCTTAAGCGTACTCAGTACGGTTTGACGTACCACGAACTGCGTTTCTTACAGGACTTCAAGAATTAATTAGCAAAAAAAATGTGGAGTTTACTTATGAACATTATCATCCGACCATTTTTCACAATGCTCTACGTGAGGACGACGCGATGAAACAACATCCTATAGTTATTAGTCAATAGGGTTTCGTAGTCTGAGCTGGAGTCGTGCAATTATGCTGTAGTCGGAGACTGAGTCGAAAAATAACTTGGCTCCAACTCCGTGCAACAATCTTTTCTACATTTATCAAAAATGAATTTCAAGAACTCTTTTGGTCCAATTAATACTCTAAAGCAAACTTAAAACTCCATGACAATCGAATTAGAGTTTCAACTTTAACGTCAATTTGTCAATCGATTTCTCAATATTCGATAAGAAATGTATAAATATTTTGGAATATTTGTTTTATGTGGAATATTCTTGATTTAGAATATGATCAATGATATTCCAAGAAGATAATGATCTCCAATTGCTCATATTCCCGAGCGAAAGCCTGCCCAATTCAGAACCTGTTACACAGAGTTTCAAATTTCGACGATCTTGTATTTTTATTATAATCGTAGAAGTTTTAAAAAAGAAGTTTTGTAGTTGTGACAAATGTTCTTTTCAAGGAACACCTCAGAAAAAGTCCAACATATAGAAAAAAAATTGGAAACTTGTGTATATTTTATTCATATTGAGTGCTATTAGAAATTATCCTCGGAGTCGAAACAAAAATGGCTCGACTCCAAAACGTTGCTAGTCACACGTACGAGTAAAAGGTTTGTCGTAAAGTAAATTGAGTTTTTGCGAAAGTGATTGTAGGAAAGCTCTATTCTTCCCGCTCTCTACCAAACACTCAATATATTTTACGGCAAACTTTATACGTCCAAGAGAAACGACATCAATAAACAGACCAAGTGACACGATGGTCTGTGACACTTGCCGCTAATTCCTCCTCATTGACCGTGCAAAACTTAGAGCTCTATCCCAAAAAATCAATTTATTTAACCGAAACATTAGTACGAGTTACTGATAATGCAAGATCGCCATGATAGAGGTATCCAGGGACGTACTCAGGATTTCATTTCGGGGGGGGGGGGGGGGGGCCCAACGTGACCAACGTGTCCGATGGACTCGAAATTTTAGCACATATTCTATTCTACATGTACTTTAAAATAAGCCAAAAAAATTGGATTTTTCGAATATTATGTAAAATATTGGTACAAAGTATATAAATTCAATAGAAAGAATTCATAATATTTAGTATACAATTTTAAATATTTACAGAGTAGGATATTTAGAATTGAAAATAGACGAACGTGGCCCGGTTCGGTAAAGTCGCCATGTAAAATTTAAGCCCCGTTTTCAGTATATTGAAGTTTTTAATCATACGGGCTCACGTTATAGTTTATCGCAGAATTATACAACCACAAAGAATTGCCGTTGTCTTTGCTATAGCAAGATTTTTACTATTTCGAGGATCTTAGCCTAATTTTTAAGAATATCGGCTGCCGTTGTCGTTGATATGTTTCAATATGAAAACATTAAGAAAAATTTAACAGTTTTGGAGATATGGTGCGAAATCTATACAAATTATGGAATTTTTAGATATATTATAAAATTTGAGGTAATAAATGTAGTTTTTCCAGTTCAGTATTTGTCCAAATATTTTATTCTGACCCTTATCTACAAATTTGCTTCAGAGGTCAGAAGAAGATTTGCATTGGTTTCAGAGATATAGCCCCGAGTTGCTGTAAAAAGTCGATAATTAGCAATGTTTAGAGGGGGCCATAAAATCCAATCTGGACACGGTGTGCCTTAACTAAATTTAAATGGAAGGTGCTTACACCTGGGAAGTTTTTGCAGATTCTGAAACTAGAATGTTAATAGATGAGACATATCAAGAAACAAAAAAAATCGCCGGAGGGATTTTCAAATAAATCGCGATTTAAGTTCACATTTTTAGGGATTCTTTAGATTTTCACGATTTTGCTTGGAAACCGCGAGTCCTATGCAAATTATCCTAAAAAAACATTTTGTAGCTGTGAAAATTCTCCATAAGATTGACCCTTATAATATTTTCGTAGGTTTTACCGTTTTTGAGATATAGAAGTTCAAATTGAGACAATGCACTGACTGTAATGTCATTACTGCAATTTCCCAAATTAAACTTATATATGTTGAAAATTGTAAAACCTAGGAAAAAATAAATCATCCAATCTTGTAGAGAATTTTCAGAGCTTCAACATTTTATTTAGTCCCATTTTGATATGACTTGCGGTTTCCAAGCAAAATCTTGAAAATCTAAAAACCCCCTAAAATTGTGAATTTTGATCGCGATTTATTTAAAAATCCCTCCGGCTATTTTTTCTGATTTTTTTATTTTTCTTATCTATGAACATTGCTGTTTCAGAATCAGCGAAATCTTCCCATGTGTAAGCGGTTTTCATCAAAAGTTAGTTAAGGCGCACTGAGCATGATATTGTTTTATAAAGAGGGGATACAGTCAGTGCATTGTCTCAATTTGAACGTCTATATCTCAAAAACGGTAAAACGTACGAAAATATCATAAAAGTCAATCTTGTGGAGAATTTTCACAGCTACAATATTTTTCTTAGGCCCATTTACATAGAACTCGCGGTTTACAAGCAAAATAGTGAAAACCTGAAAAACCCCTAAAAATGTGAACTTAAATCGCGATTTATTTGAAAATCCCTCCGGCGATTTTTTTTTCTTGAGATTTCTCATCTATGGGCATTCTAGTTTCAGAATCTGCAGAAACTTCCCAGGTGTAAGCACTTTCCATTTAAAATTGGTTAAGGCACACCGTGTGGATCTGACTCAACAAAACGCAACTAGGGCTTTTGTACTTTGGGTCTGTACTTTCAAAAATCCTCGCTTCATTTTTTTTGCACAAGAATACCTTAAAAATGCTGTACAGTGTTATTTAGCGGAAGAGATAGAGTCTGATTCAGGATTATTTTTTACTTTTATTATAATGTTAAAGAAGAAGCAATATATATATATTTTTTTAAATTGGACTCGACACTTTGATGGACTTTAGACAAACACTTTGATGAACTTAGTTCTATATAGTTTTGACAAATAACAATCGATGCTTATTGAACCCCACTTAATTATTCGGTTATAATAAGCTAAATAATTTTAGAAATGTATCTTATTTTGAGAAACGCTCCTCTCGAAAGTTACCGCGCCCATAAGCTATTTGATTTGGTTACCGTAGCATTTAGAGCTTTGTCAGGAAGCATGAACTTGTCCACGAAAAATAGGATATCGCTGTAAACAAGACTACAAAATGTCCAAAGGATCCTCAAACAGTCTTTAAACTGAGGTTATGTTAGACTTGTATGAGTGACCTGAAGATGTTGTCCAAACATATTCTCTTGGAACTTGATGTACTTTTGGAAGTAATTTTGCGAGTAGACCAAGATAGTCCATATTAGGTTCGATTTTGGACCGAATCGGTTAGTCCCTTCGACCATTTTAGTGAAAATTGTGAACTTTTATGGCGGAGGTACCGATATGACTTTAATTTGATTTGGACAAAACATTACGAGATCCATAACTTGGACCAAATCGGTTGATCCGTTCGAGAGTTATCATGAGTTCCAACCTGCCAGACAAACAGAGATACAGACGGATGGACGGTGGTAAGTACATCCATCATGTCTGAAAAGGATTTTGTCCAAACATATTTATGTGGAGTCTAAAATCATTATTTTGATGAGACCTACATATTTGTATCGTATCCTAGTGTATATAGTCTCGTAACCTTAAAGTCTGAGGTTACAATTATACTTCGGTGATGATAAGGAAAAAAATCAAGTAACGCACAAAAATTCATTTGTCTTCATTACTTTCTCATACAGTTTAGCAGCAAATTTGTCTAAAATAGAATAACAAAATTTTGGCGATGGCAGTTAAACAAACTTCTAATTGGTTTTCAAGATGTAGTCCACGAAGGACCGACTCGTCATTCATTGTATCCAATAGACATTTTTTCATATACTTCCATTCCCACAATACTGAACTCGTTATTTTTGTTGTTACAGTATGAGTTTTAAGCCTCGAGAGCTCTGTATAGTTCGAATATGACATGAACTTGGAGTACATTCATTAAGGATTCGCATTTGATAGTGGAATGATATGACATGAAGAAATAATTCAGATTTCATTGGAAGTTTCTCTCAACAACAGCATACTAACAAAAAATTTTATAATATTTTCTTACAAAACTTGTTAATGATGTACATTTACTGTTCAGAAACTTAAGAAAATATAAGCTTTAATTTGAAATCTGCAAACATACAAACATTTTTATGAGAAAAAAATATAATAACTAGTTACAGCATCTTAACAAATTTTGTTCGACCAAATCATTTCGTGCCCCCCCCCCCCTGCGTACGTCCCTGCATAAGTTCTTCGGCGGCATGCTTGCATAAGAGCACCAAAATTTCCGAAGATTGTTTTATGTATAGTCATTTGCAGATCCCCACTAGCTATCGATGCAAGAAAAATATAATTTATTAAAGAAAGGTAATATAAAATTGTTTCAAGGATTGGCAACGCGGACCGGGTAGGCTAGTTCTATTTAAATTAGCATCACTATTCTAACACCATTTTCAGTTACAATTGACACTTGTGGATTGTTGTTGTTCATAATTAAACCCAATTTAAGTCAAGGAACCATCATTCTAGAACTTAGATGAATGACGCCAAGGATAAATTGTGGCTTATCTTTAGTTTAAAAAACTCATTTTTGTAAAAAAATTTCCAGGTGTAGATATTGTTGCGCTGATCATGGGAATGTATAATATTTTTCGGGCATAGACCCAATTATCCGGTTATTAGGCCCGAAATCCCGGTTAAAAACTTGGGTTATACCTACGGTGACCAATTTTTTTGGATGAAAATAGAGTACACATACGAGGGCTACTACATAAGTTTCTGGGCTAGACAACAATCTCAGGCGCCATTTACCATTTCCACTGGAAAGCTTAACATTTTCTGCATAAGCGTACTCAGTACGGTTTGACCTACCACGTATTGCATTGTTTACAGGTCTTCAAGAATTAATTTGCAAAAAAATGTGGAGTTTACTTGTGAACATTTTCATCCGAACATTTTTCACAATGTTCTACGTGAGGACGAGGATGAGGATGAAACAACATCCTATAGTTATTAGTCAATAGGGTTTCGTAGTCTGAGTTGGAGTCGAGCAATCAATCTGTAGTCGGAGACTGAGTCGAAAAATAACTTGGTTCCAACTCCGTGCAACAATCTTTTCTACATTTATCAAAAATGAATTTCAAGAAATCTTTTGGTCCAATTAATACTCTAAAGCAAACTTAAAATTCCATGACAATCGAATTAGAGTTTCAACTTTAGCGTGAATTTGCAAGCTGGGTCGATTTCTCAATATTCGATAAGAAATGTATAAATATGTTGGAATATTCATTTTAGATCCCACACATTCTTGATTTAGAATATGTTCAATGATATTCCAAGAAGATAATGATCTCCAATTGCTCATATTCCCGAGCGAAAGCCTGACCACTCCAGAACACAGAGTTTCAAATTTCGACGATCTTGTATTTTTATTATAATCGTAGAAGTTTTAAAAAAGAAGTTTTGTAGTTGTGACAAATGTTCTTTTCAAGGAACACCTCAGAAAAAGTCCAACATATAGGAAAAAGTTGGAAACTTGTGTATATTTTATTCATATTGATTGTAGGGAAGCTCTTTTCTTCCCGCTCTCTACCAAACACTCAATATATTTTACGGCAAACTTTATACGTCCAAGAGAAACGACATCAATAAACAGACCAGGTGACACGATGGTCTGTGACACTTGCCGCTAATTCTGAAAGGGGCGTCCTCATTGACGGTGCAAAACTTAGAGCTCTATCCCAAAAAAATCAATTTACTTAACCGAAACATTTGTACGAGTTACTGATAATGCAAGATCGCCATGATAGAGGCATCCTTGGACATTTCTTTTACCGGATTACATTCATTCCATACTGCATGAAAAAATACGATCGCTGTATAAGCCTTATACGACGAGTATAAGCCCGAAACAAAACAGCAATCGACAGAACATGCTGTTGACACGTTCAAAAACAAAGTTTTTGAGGTGTTTCAATAGGAGTAGAAAAAGTGTTTGAACAATTGGTTTGATTGCGTGCAGAAGTGTTTAAATCAATAAACAGTGATTTGAAACGACTGATATCATTTCAACAACGACAGTATTTGGTTAAATTTCCTTCTAGGTTTCTCGGATTTCATTGTATTACCTTTGTACTCACATGTATTTGTAAAACAAATCAAAAATACAGGACATAGAGTACATATGATGAAAATAGCGGACAAATACCTTAAAAATATAGAGTACGGACACCTAAAATAGAGTACTGTCCTCTATAATAGAGTACGGTTGGTCACCGTAGTTATACCCGGCTCTACTGAACTGAATACAACACAATTGGTATCATTGGAAAGCTTATAGCTTATAAATACCTATCCAACAAGATGACATACGATGGGGTTATTCAGATGATATATCCCAAAAAGTAAGCAGTATTTCCGCAAAATTATTTGTTATTGGTAGTACTGGTAAAACAGTGCTGCCAAGTTGTTTATGGTTCCACCGTTTCATTCTCCGCATCATCTTCGGCAATAAATCATAACTTAATGATATTTCGAACGAAAGTAAAAACGAGAAAATATCCATTCCATTTTTATTTCAAGATCAAGCGTTCTTTCTTCTTTTTGTGAGGGACCAAGTAAATTGAATACGTGGAGTAGATTGCAACATACAAAGATGGCACGGGCGTAGTTTTTTTTTCCTGATGCTGTTTTGGTATGACAGCATAACAGTATGGCAGAAACAACTCCCATTTAAAGGCGTAGAATGTTGTATGAACTAAAGTGATATAAAACGGATTCCACTCTGAGAAAATAGGTGTAAACCTCATATAAAATATCTTAACAAGAAATGAAATGATTTATTAAAATACTTATGTACACATATTTATTTTTTGCAGGCAAACATGAAGATTATTAAAGCTATAATCCCGGTGTTATTCCCCAAAGCCCGTTGAGTTTATCACCATCCGCGCTATATTTCATTCCGGTGATTAAAGCGATCGAAAAAAGCTAGATGTCACCTCCAGTCCAGTTTAGTTTGCCGCTTATCTCTCTGTCCGTGTCATTTGAAAATCTATCTAGATCCCATTTCGGCCATTTGAAGTAGTGGAGTGCCGAGTACTATGTCACATTCAATAAACCAGATAACAAAGCTTAAAATATATATTTTCTGATCTTCGTCCATGTATGTGATTCAACCGGTGACCAAGAATCTGCAATGAGAGACATCAGGTGAATCAGATACAGCAAGTTCTGCTAATCACGCCGCCGGGAGATGATGAAAACGATGGTCTCACAATTTCTATAGCCATAGTCCAGCAGGAGAATCACAACTTAACGGTTAAAGGCTTCATCAATGGTGTATTGCGCACCTTGACATTGGACACCGGTGCAACAAAGTCCATTATTAGACCGGATTTGGTAAAAGGGAAGGGCCGTTAAATGGAGTCAAATTGCGGATGGCCACAGGCGAGACTACAACGGTGCATGGAATGGCATACCAAAGGCTAAGTATGGGTAGAAAATCGGTAAATTTCGATTTTATTGTGGCCGATATTGTGGACGAAGTTATACTCAGTGTAGACTTCATGTTTGCTTCGATATCAACCTGGACATAAAGCACCGTGTGATGACATGGTCCAATGTGGAAATACCGATAAGTGTGGGCAACAACGAGAAAAGCAAACATCGCCCGAAGGCAGAATCTGGCGAGATTGCTGTCGATGTCCGCACGCAGAGAAAAAAATATGTTTGATCCAACAATATTCCAAGAGCAAAATATGTATTGTTAACATATTGTTGGATTCCTCATGTAGTATTGTAAATCCAAAAATAGTTTGTGTCAACTGAACAATATTTCTCTCTTTTCTTCGAAAATTTGTTTCTCTTCTCTCGCTATTCGATGCCGTGTTGAAAAACAATTTTGGTGAGTTGTGGTGTGTTTGTATGACTTGCTGCCTTTACCTTTGTTTTTGTGTGTATGTACTTGTGAGACTCTTGTTTTTATTTGTATCTGTTTTGTTTCATTCTTCTTTCCTTTTCATGTTTGTTATGGTGTTTAATTATTCCTTTTGTTGTGGTGGGTTCTTGTGGCTTTTTGTTTGTCTTTGTTGTCAGCCAATGCAGCAAACCATGTATTGTGTTCATCAATGATTGCAATATTATACGCGACATTTATATCCAAGTTATGCGAAAAGTGTATATGAGAAGTATATGCACTCAAATCAAAAATTTCTGGGCTGGTTTTCTGTATTGACAATACTTTTTGTAAACAAAATTAGATTATGATAGTTCCTACAATCGGTATTGTTAACGATTTTAACAATATTGCGGAAATTCGAAAGTTGTTTTTGTTTTCTATGTTTGGAACAAAAGATGGTATTTTTGGATTTGGATTACAATTGAACAAAACAAATACATTTTTGGAACCAAAACATATATTTTTGTTCCAACAAAAGCGAAAAATATTTTTTCTCTTCGTGCGTACGCTGAAGGTGGAAGCCGCCGACAACTGGTCCGTAGGAAAGCGGAAGAATCCGGCAACGAGGGAGAAAAAGCAAGGATGTACATCGAGGAAAGGTACATCGAAAAGCGGCCGTACAGCAAGGAAGGACAAGTCCGAGGAAGACCAGATGGCACTTAGGAGAGTGACCACGAAGAAAGAAGGTATAACATCGCGATTCCTGAAGAGAGAGCAACGTCGTGCAAAAGTCCAAAGCTGACGGCGTAGAGGGTACATCTAAATCCGTTGCTACCACTACGGAACAAGAACTGTGTCTAGTCAAGAGGGACAGGCTTAAGAGGGAGGCAGTGTTACCAATGCCCATACCACCGAGAGGGAACTGTGCCTATTCGGGACGAACAGGCTTAAGCGGGAGGCAATGTAACTGATAGGTTTAAGTTAATTTAGTTTAATTTCCGTTAATATAAAAATTTGAATTGTAACATAAAGTTTTTTATTACGCAGTTTTATTTAAGCAACAACAACTACCATGTAGAATTCTCTTCATCGTTCTAGTTCTTACTTTGCCTTTTATTAATGTGCTTTTGTTTGTTCTCCATAATCATGTAATTATCGTTTAGTTTGTTACTTCTTTATTTCTTGCATTTGTTTGTTGTTGTAATTACGTCATTAGTGTGCTTGTGTTGATCTTCGTCCTTGTATGTGAGTTTGGTTGTTCGCTTAGTGCGAATGTGCGTCTGTGTGTTCGATGCACAGATTCGAGGTGTTGCCAGACGTGTTCTAGAGAATTCTTGAACGAGGGAATTTTTAGATAAATTCAGGTGGAACAAGCAACGGCGAGTTAGTTGTGTTTTAAGCGTTGAACTGAATAGATCGGTTAAAGAATTGCTGCGTGCTAACTAGAGACAAGATGTGTGCTTAGTATTTAAAGTGGGTTTCGAATAAGTGTAATAAAGTAAATAAAGCATTGTAGAAACGTAATCTAAAACGAACCCTGTTTTATTTGGTACAAATCGTACTGGGAAATAAAACAACGTCTACACGGAGATTAGTTAAATCTAAATCCGTAACAATATGTAACTTCCTGGTGATCCCTTGCGTCCAATGAGAATCTCTTCATTTTAGTTTTGTAAATTTAAAATGTAAAATGAAAATTACGATCGTGGATTAATAAAGGTTTTTTTTAAATACTTAACAAAAAAGTAAGTAAAGCCCTCCCCCCTCTACCATAAATCAAACACTAAGAAACGCTAATTGAGCATCGGATAAGTCCCAGCTTGGAAAACTCATGTACACTCATTAAAGAAATAGCTATAATAGCCCGTGGACAGTTTAGGATAAATCTGAATAAGAATTAGACGAATTATTCTACAAAATAACAAAAATATTTTCTGTGCAAAGGAAAGCGAAAGAGACTGAGATCCATGCGGACAACTGTCTAAATATGGCGACAGCATTTATCAAATGTCATGTTGGATTACTCTCTTTACTCTAAATGACAGCGTTATACGCTGGCATTCCACTAAGACGCAGAAATATACAAAAGTTTTAAATATAAACAAGTAAGCAAAGGCTATAGTCGGACGGGGCCGACCATGTGATACCCTACACAACTATCATCGGAAATTAGTTTTTCGCAAATTGAAATTCCTTTATGGAACAAATCAACTTATTGCAAGAAATAATTTTTTCGATTCTGCACTTTACCACATCAAGCTTAATTAAGGGTACCATAGAAAATTGAGGAAGTTGAAATAAAGTTCTAACATAAGGTGTGATATTAGAAACGAAGATAGGTAATGAATGATTTTGTTATATTAAATGTCTCCGACGTCTATTCTTTAAAAATAGGAAAATATAAAATGTCCATGTTATGACATTTCTAATAAATATTAAACAAGTAAGAGAAGCGTTAAGTTCGGCCGGGCCGAATTTTTTATACCCTCCACCACGAACTGTATTGAAGTGAATAGGAACAATTAGTTTTATTTCGTTTATGAAAGTACTAAACTGATAATACTCCTTTCGAAACAGTTAATATGGGGCGAAATTTTTATTCTTTCCAAAACATGGACCAATATTTACAATTTTCCGTTCGATGTAGGCTGTATAAAACGTTAACATGTACCGATAAATTTCTGGAGGAATGTTACGTAACTCCAGCGAAGACTAAATACCAAATTTCAGTTATATCCACTGAATATTGTGGCTAAAACTTTTGAAATACCGAAAATTGGGAGTGATCTTTCAATGGGGGGTATATAAAAACATGAAACAATACCGGACATTTTCAGGTGCGAAGTTTTATACCACCAACGGAGATTAATTATTAAATTTCATCGGTTTCGATGGGATATTAATGACACAACCTTAAAATAGCGAAAATCGGGAAGTACGCTTCTATGGGGTTATTTGAAGAAAAGGGCTTATACTGATAATTCTCTTCTGCAATATTTTATACACCCATGGCAATTTGAATACTAAATTTTAGTCATATCGGTTGTATATTGAGGCCACAACTTTCAACATACTGTAAACACTGTGCCACAAATTGGAACTCAAGGTCTGTGCGGTGGAAAATTCCTTTTGGAGATGAAAGCCCTTAGTGAGTATATTAAGAACCCAAAAGGAAATTTTTCCCCATAGGTCAAGTTTCTGAGATATCGCGCGATGATTTTCTTTAATTTTCGCCTATGATGCTTGAGAAAATAGCTTTATATCTCTGTTTGCCGTTATTGTAGCTTCGTTTTGAGATTATATGTCTTCAGTCAAATCGAATGGCGAATCTTTTTGTAAAACATTTCATTCTTCTAACTCAATTCCTTTCATGTCCTTTTCGTCCTTTCTTTCTTGAACCGTAGTAAAAGTACCACAAGATGAGATTTACAGCATCCAAATATTTCTTGAACCGTAGTAAAAGTACCACAAGATGAGATTTTACAGCATCCAAATATTCCACAAAATTGTTGCTCAGAGAATTTTAGGTACGGTTCTCATTGACAACTAATCGATATTGTCACGTTTTCATTGTCTTTTCTGACATTTACCCGGTTTTTGTTCAGAAAAAACCTATGTTTTGTTTTGACTGAAGACATGTTATCTCAAAACGAAGCTACAATAACGGCAAACAGAGATATAAAGCTATTTTCTCAAGGATCATAGGCGAAAATTCAAAAAATTCATCGCTCGATATCTCAGAATCTTGACCTATGGGGAAAATTTCCTTTTGGGTTCTTGATATACTCACTAAGGGCTTTCATCTCCAAAAGAAATTTTCCACCGCACAGAAACCTTGTTGCACAGTGAAATCGGAAGGTATGGTCCTATGAAAAACTTAATACTAAATATGAGCTATTTTGGTGGAGAGCGAGCTATGTAGAAAATTGGGAGACATCATATGGAATGTTTTATACTCCAAGTGAAGACTAACCACCAAATTTCAGCCATTTCGGTTTAATATTAAGGTCACAACCTTCAAAATACCGAAAATCGGGAGGTACCGTTCTATGAGGGATATATGAAGGCGTAGACCTATACCGAAAAATTCCATATTTTCCATATGGAATGTTTTGTACCCCAAATTAAGACTAACCACCAAATTTCAGCCATTTACCTAAAAATTTTCGGGAAATTGGAAAATTGGCATTGTTTATCCCCTTCTTCTTAATCGTTAAATTCTTTGAATATCGGGTGCTTTTGGAATATACTTACGGTGACCAATATTTTTGGATGAAAATAGAGTACACGCACGAGGGCTACTACATAAGTTTCTGGGCTAGACAACAATCTCAGACGCCATTTACCATTTCCACTGGAAAGCTTAACATTTTCTGCTTAAGCGTACTCAGTACGGTTTGACCTACCACGTATTTTTTTCTACATTTATCAAAAATGAATTTCAAGAACTCTTTTGGTCCAATTAATACTTAAAATTCCATGGCAATCGAATTAGAGTTTCAACTTTAACGTCAATTTGTAAGCTGGGTCGATTTCTCAATATTCGATAAGAAATGTATAAATATTTTGGAATATTTGTTTTATGTGGGATATTCTTGATTTAGAATATGATCAATGATATTCCAAGAAGATAATGATCTCCAATTGCTCATATTCCCGAGCGAAAGCCTGCCCAATTCAGAACCTGTTACACAGAGTTTCAAATTTCGACGATCTTGTATTTTTATTATAATCGTAGAAGTTTTAAAAAAGAAGTTTTAGTTGTGACAAATGTTCTTTTCAAGGAACACCTCAGAAAAAGGCCAACATATAAGAAAAAGGTGGAAATTGTGTATATTTTATTCATATTGAGTGCTATTAGAAATTATCCTCGGAGTCGAAACAAAAATGGCTCGACTCCAAAACGTTGCTAGTCACACGTACGAGTAAAAGGTTTGCCGTAAAGTAAATTGAGTTTTTGCGAAAGTGATTGTAGGGAAGCTCTATTCTTCCCGCTTTCTACCAAACACTCAATATATTTTACGGCAAACTGTATACGCCCAAGAGAAACGACATCATTTGACAGACCAGGTGACACGATGGTTATGTCTGTGACACTTGCCGCTAATTCTGAAAGGGGCGTCCTCATTGACCGTGCAAAACTTAGAGCTCTATCCCAAAAAATCAATTTACATAACCGAAACATTTGTACGAGTTACTGATAATGCAAGATCGCCATGATAGAGGCATCCTTGGACATTTCTTTTACCGGCTTACATTCCATACTGCATGAAAAAATACGATCGCTGTATAAGCCTTATACGACGAGTATAAGCCCGAAACAAAACAGCAATCGACAGAACATGCTGTTGACACGTTCAAAAACAAAGTTTCTGAGGTGTTTCAATAGGAGTAGAAAAAGCGTTTGAACAATTGGTTTGATTGCGTGCAGAAGTGTTTAAATCAATAAACAGTGATTTGAAGCGACTGATATCATTTCAACAACGACAATATTTGGTTAAATTTCCTTCTAGGTTTCTCGGATTTCATTGTATTACCTTTGTACCCACATGTATTTGTAAAACAAATCAAAAATACAGGACATAGAGTACATATGATGAAAATAGCGGACAAATAGAGTACGTTGAAAATATAGAGTACGGACACCTAAAATAGAGTACTGTCCTCTATAATAGAGTACGGTTGGTCACCGTAAATATACTACAAATGCTGCATAAAAATTGTCAATGGGTAAATTGTGTATCATTAAAAAAAATATAGTAATGAACATAAATCCAAATAATTTGCATACAAACAGATTTATAAATCCTTAAATTATTCATATTCAATTACACGCCAAGAGGAGGTTGGTGTCTTCACTTCACTAAAATTAATAATTCACGGAAAAAAAACTCAAATGGTAGCGATGCCAAATTCAACTGGACAATTAATACACTACGAGGCCACATAGTTTGCCATAATGCAAAAACTGGGATTTTCTCTGTCATGATAGAGACAATTTGTAGCATGGTAGGAAAATGTGTTTCTTTATACAAAAACCATTATGACCATTATACGGTGTTACATGAATTTTTATCAAAACAAACTTATAATAACTTTTCCACATAGTGGTGTAGGGTATAATTACGCTTTAAAAATAAATTACGTAAGTGGATATGCAAATTGGAACGTATTCGTGACAGTAGATGTATTTAAAATGCGTATACATACGTAGTTTTTGTTTGGTGAACTTTTGTGACCACTGGGAACCTCAAATGTCAAGTTATAGATTGTACGGTCAAACCGTAGCTCAAACGTACCAATTACCTATTACACTTTAAGGGGCCAAATACAATCGGTCCGTTGTGAGACGCGTTAAAATAACAACCACATAAAAACTTCAAAACAAAACTTGGCATTATATATTATTTATTTATTATTACTTTTCTCATGTGGTTGTTGTTTGGAGCGTAAAATAGAGCTCAACGGGCCGATTGTATTTTGCCCATAAGTGAGATCGTTATACGCTGACATACCATTAACACAGAAACAGACAAACATTTTAAACATGATTTTTATTTATTGCTCACAGTTAGGTGACAAATTGTAGCGTATACGTAACATTTTATGTACTTAACATAAGTATACGTCAACATGAACCTATTATATTGGCAGTTTTTGGAGAAGTTTTCTGACAACTGGTAAACTCAAATGTCAAATTGCAGCAAATTTTCACCAAACAAGTACAAAAGTATCAGAAATATACCCTCAGCCAATGTGAATTGAAACTTTCATCTACAGACAGATCGCATGTATTTAGAGTCTTTTCTGAATTTTGTCTATTTTGGAAGTGCACCACTAGTCATTTCAGTGCGTCATCGTATAACTTTTGGTCCAGCGTGAACTTGTCCACGAAAACATAATATTCATTTCCAAATGAAGCTTCGAACATACCCTAAACTGCACTTAGACCAAATGTTGAACTTTTGTGGGGGAGGTACCCTAACGAACGGACCGATACCGGCCGAGATAAACTAAATTTAAACAAAATATTAGGAGATCCAAAGTTTAGATCATATTGGTTGCCCCATTCGGGAGATATTGTGCATAATAATTCTGTGACATTTTTTAAATGTTGGCGGAAGCAACGGAAATTGTGGACCGGTATTGCATATCTTCGAACTGAAAGTAAGTTTGTACAAGATATGACGAAGGCCAAATTTTGGATCAAATCCATTGATCAGTGCTTGAGTTATCGTGCTCTCCAGCCTCTACATATGTTACCATAGATGTTTTTTACAACTTTGGGACTGTTTTCTCAAGAAGTATTTAATTGCCCCTAAAAAAACTTTTACCGTTGTAATTGAGACTGGCAAAGCATGTTGCTTCAACAGAAATCAAAGTTATTGGAGACCAAAATCGGTAAAATGAAAATGCTTATAAATTCGGTAATTAACGATATTTTTCGGTAAGTTAGCGACCAAAAGAAAGTAGTCGTAAAGTTCTACCCATTGCAACATTGTTGTCAACTTTTATTTGAACTTTTCATTCAAACAAAAAGTTAACCTACCACTCCGACTGACAGATAGATGGACGTAGCTAGATCGACTGCATATAGTCTGAAACGGCTTGGGTCTTAACATATATGGAGTCTGAAACCATTATCTCAGTAGCAATAAGGGTGTGGAAACAACAATGAAATGAACTATATTGGTTCTGTTCCTTTATATTCAAATTGTAAAAGTAGCAAAAGTAGAGAACTGGTCGTATAGCAGTTGTGATTCTTTATTATGTAAAGTAACGCCCTTCTAATATAAGTGACAAAACTTGATGTTTCTTGTAAATGAGGGAACAAAGCAATTAATTTAGGGGTGAACACCACTTGTAAAGCCCAAAAAATGACATGATGATATTTTTCCAAGAAGTCAAATTTTATTGGTTGATTTTTTCCTTTATCTAAAAGAGCACGTCTTAATCTAGTGCCTGATTTTTTTTTAAATATTGTGTGCTTTTGTGGCAAATGGCCGTCCATGAAACTCTTTTTTTGTAAAAGCGTTTTGCGGTGCCAACTCTAGATCGAAAACTAATTAACCGATCGTCATATATTTTTGTGGGCTTATTTTAAACATAAAGATCTAGTACTTAATCGATCGATTTTTTATAAAATATTAGATTTTATTGAAAGTAACCAATTTTTTTTTTTAAATAAAATCTATCGATGAAGTTCTAGATTTTGTAGTCCTTGATAGCCCCACAAAATTATATGACAAACGTTTTATTAGTTTTCGAGCTTGAGTTGCACCGATTTCAAAATGTCATTTCGAGGAAAACACGCTTTTAGTTTCTATGTTGCATACAAAACACAATAAATTGTCGTTTCCAAAGTTTATATTATTTGCAATATTGTTCCGATCGACTTGAAAATTTCACTGCAAATTCTCTGCTTCTTCTACCTTAAAGTAAGCAAATAACAAAATTGATTTTATGAAATTTACAAGTGGGGTCGCCCCTTATTATAGTACATAATGTCTTATTATATATCACTAAAACTTATTTCTACAAATAACTAATATAATGCATGGTAGAACAAGAAAAGGTAGCAGCAATGCCCAGCTGACCATGGTACAAATACACAGGTAGCCACATCGGCAATTGTTGGTAACATAAGGTGTCAAAATTTGACATCACTTCAATGCACTTGACACATTATGTTAACATCAGCTGGCATGATAATGCTACCTGTATTATTGTACCATGCAGCTGACTGAACTGAGCTATAATGTTAGTGTCAAATTCAATACGACATTTTATATATTTATTTCTATGTTCGAGGTATATTAGGGATATATATTTTTTGAAGAACAAATTTATTCATCAGAAAAAAAACTATTTCCCATAAAGACTCCTTCATATCATTGACATGTAACCTCCTCCAGGTCCGAACGACACGCCTAACACTAAAACACCGCTCATAGAGGCGGTACAATATTTGTTAATATGTGTGGCATTTTGTTAAACTTGAAAAGAATAAAGCCCTAAAAAAACATGTGCTTTTTTGTTTTCAAAAGCAATCGATTGAAATAGCTTCTTTTTTCAATGAATTACCAACGACTCCAAATATTTTTGCAAGAATTCTAATTTCTGCGAGAAATTATGCATTTAGTGGAATGATATGGGAACATTCAAATTGAGAATCTAACGTGTTGTCATTCATGTTTTTCACAATATTCAATCAAATGTGACAAATGATTAGTTTTTTAAAATTCCAATATTTTATAGACATTTCTTTATTTTGTTTACATGTACGTTGACACTAACGTTTACAAACAATAACAAATTCCTATGTGGTTGTTGTTGAGTTGTATTTGTTGTAGTATTTACTTTACCTGTTTTGTTCTACCATGAATATAATGTTTGATCTTAAATTGTTCAGCTTTATTATACCTTTTAATTTAAATAACCTCATCAGCGCCCCCTAATCACGTTCTTCAACCACACTAGAATGTAGAGAAAATTTATTTTTCGAACTTTTACGAATTCGGGAAAAGCTTTCGCTCAAAATAAATACGTTTATGAATATGGTAAAGTATTAGCACATTCAGAAACCACTTAAATGGTTATGTGGTGAAAAGCTTTACCTTAACATAGAAAGAGCTTAATGTTACGATCATTTACAGAATGCAATAGAGCTGAAAAAAAAATCGATGGCACCATTAATAATATCGGTTATTTTCTAAAAATTCAATATGGATGGATAGTTTTTTCTATCGATATTATCGGACTAAAAGAGAAGGTACGTCCTTACCAGCAAAAATTCGGATCCATTAGTCATTATGTAACCCATTTTTAAAGTAATGTAAACAAAAATAAATACCAGTATTACTCCTTACTAATGCCTTGTTCATACTAAAGATAATTCGCTCTCTATTCCTTGTTCGAACCCAAATTACGATGTAATTACTTCATTTCCCATACAAAATTTAGAGAACGAACAACAATTTTTGTACATTGTTCAATTTAAATTACTCTGAGAACGACGATAAAATATGTGCCATCTCTAGCAAATGAGAGAATTTATCGAAATAAATTAATTATGACAGGAAAAATACAAAATTTAAAAATTTATTAAAAACCCAAACATTTTGACAAAAACTGCAAAATATGAATGAAAAGTAAACGGTTTAACGACTAGTATACATTCAAATCATAGCAAATTTTGTATTCTCTTCCATTGCTGTTGCATTTCTTGTCCATCTTTTCAAACTCGCGTACAAATTTAGGAACAAAAATCAAATGCCTGCCGGAATGTCTGTATACCAAAAGTTGTTGTGGATGGTCTCTCTCTCGTTAATTTTTAAAATAGAAACATTTGAAAATATACTGAAAACACCAAAATTTTGAGTAAAAAATAGAAAACATGAATGAAAATAATAGAATTTAAATAGATCTCTGAAAGAAGGATAAATATTTGTTCAGTTCATATCAATTAACTTTACTCGTCTTTTGGCTGAAACTTTCTTTAAAATTAGTAAACAAAAACTATGAAAATATGAATCATGTTGCTATGAATTGTGTACCGTGTTGTATGAACGGCTTAATTCGTGTACGTAATTATGAGAACGAACGATGTGATTCAAATGCTGGTATGAACATGGCATAAGGTATGAGTACGGTGGCACAGAGCGTGTGTGTCCCACTACAAATCAGATGGTTGTGTGTATAACGCTCAACGCCGGCCGGGTACTTTTTGTTAAAAAAAAAAAAAACAAAGAATAGTCGGTTGTGCACATGTAAGTCTTTAAACAACCCTTAATGTTTGTATGGGTGGCCTAGTGTGTAGTGTGTTCGGCTACAAATCAGTTCGTGTGTTCAAATTCAGCAAAGAGCGAATAAAAGTATGAAGTGTGTTGAAATTTAAAGCAAATTCCTCCTCAACTGTTCTGAAAATAAAAAATATCTATTTTTTTAACTTTTAGCCTATTTTTTAACTTCCAGTGGCATGTCAGTGCGACATGCCTTGTTAAAATAATTGGTTAGTAGGGGGATTTGTAAGTAGTTACGGCTGCCAAAAATCCCTTTTGGCAGGATTTTATGCTGGGTAGTCACACGTACAAACTTTTCGGAAAATTAAATTGCATTTTTGTGTGTTTTTATTAAATAAAAGCAATTTTTTCTCCTCTACACTTCTGTGAAGTAATTGTGCAAAATATTAACAAAAGCATAGCATTTCAGCAATTTTTATTTACAAATTAATTGTGATAATATCGATAGCTATAAATTTTTTAAATATAATATATATATAGCATTCCAGCTCTATTGCATTCTGTAAATGATCGTAACATTAAGCTTTTTCTACGTTAAGGTAAAGCTTTTCACCACTTAACGATTTAAGTGGTTTCTGAATGTGCTAATACTTTACCATATTCATAACCGTATTTAGTTTGAGCGAAAGCTTTTCCTGAATTCGTAAAAGATCGAGAAATAAATTTTCTCTACATTGTAGTGTAGTTAAAGAACGTTATTAGAGGGCGCTGATGAGGTTATTTAAATTAAGAATTATAATAAAGCTGAACAAATTAAGATCAAACATTATTGTCATGGTAGAACAAAACAGGTAAAGTAAATACCACACAAATACAACTCAACAACAACCACATAGGAATTTGTTTTTGTTTGTAAACGTTAGTGTCAACGTACATGTAAACAAAATAAAGAAATGTCTATAAATTATTGGAATTTTAACGCCCAGTTTTTGTAACTTATTTTTGTTCGTTCGTCTATATTCGTAATAATTTAGGCATTCATAGCTAAGCCCGCAGATGACATACACATATTATTTTTCGTATACCCGTTCCATATATCATTAAGGATTCCTCATTTAATAATCAGCGCTCTAGATTTGCGCTAAAGCGAGTAAATCGATCTACAAAATTTGACAATTCGTGTGAGAAAAATAAAAATTTTTACAAAAACTGGGGGTAAAAAACTAATAATTTTTCACATTTGATCGAATATTGTGAAAAACATGAATGAAAACACGTTAGATTCTCAATTTGAATGTTCCCATATCATTCCATTAAATGCATAATTTCTCGCAGAAAGTAGAATTCTTGCAAAAATATTTGGGGTCGTTGGTAATTCATTGACAAAAGATTTCAATCGATTGCTTTTGAAAACAAGTAAAAAAGTATCAGTCGGCTTTGCCGACAGAGATATACCCTCAGCCGGTATATATTGAAACAATTTTTCCCCAAAAAAACAAATGTATTTAGGGGTTTTTAAAATTTTTGGGCATTTGAGCCGACAAAAATATTCATTAGGGTTAGAGATCAAAAGTTTTGCGGAGGAGATACTAAAAAGAATGGATCTACATTGACCATTATGGAAGTGAATCTCCAGCCACTACATATGGTGCCATAGGGGGTTTTTACACCCTTCGGCATGTTTGTTCAAGAAGTATGAACTTGCCCCTGAAAAAACGTTTACCATCGTAATTAAGGCAGCGAATACAAGTTGATTCAACAAAAATCAAAGTGATTCGATAGCAGGTCTTAAAGCGAACTTATCCGAAATTTTGTGTGGGAGGTACCGGATGGAAAGGACAAATATAGTCCATATTTGAAACTTATCTATATCTAGCAGATATATTAGGATGTGTAAAGTATAGACCAATTCGGCCACTCCCTTCAAGAGTTACCGTACGAACAATTTGTCCGAACATTTTTGAACTTTTGTGGGGAAGGTGCCTGAAGGCGGTCCACTCCTTCAGGTACCTTCCTTATCTTCAAACTTAAACTATGTTTGGACAAAATATTACTAAGGCCATATTTTGGACCGAATCGGCAGATCCATTCGAGAGTTATCTTGCGCTCCAACCACCTCACACGGTGTCATAGAGGTTTTTTTGCAACTTTCATGCTATTTTCTCAAGAAGTATGGACTTGCCCCTGATGAAACTTGTACCGTCGTATGAAGGGCAGTGAATACAAGTTGCTAAAACAAAAATCAAAGCGGATCGAGAGATGGCCCTAAACTGAACTTTTCCGAAATTTTGTGTGGGAGGTACCCGAAGGAGTGGACCAATTGAGACCATATTGGAACCTCATATTACTCTGGTAGAAAGTTTACGCTATACAAAGTATGGACCAAATCGGTCACTCCCTTCAAGAGTTATTGTGCGCACAAACTTTCCGAACATTTTCGAACTTTTGTGGGGGAGGTATCGGAAGGAGTGGACCGATGTAGCTCATCTTCAAACTTAAACTAAGTTTGGGCAAACTATTACGAAAGCCAAAATTTGAACCGAATCGGTTCATCCGTTCGAGAGTTATCGTGCGCTCCAGCCAGCAGGACAGACAGACAGACGGACAGACAGACGGACGGACATGGCTAGATCGACTCCAAATTGTCTGAAACACATTTCGTCCAAACATACTTGGGGTCTAAAACCATTATTTCGATGAGGCACATTTTCATCGTATCAAAGTGTATATGAGGAAAAGTCAAAATTTTTTAGTTTCCATGAAGCCAAGGTTTGCACTATTATAATACGCGAACTATTGTAGTTTGCCAGTAACTATGACTATTGCTGGATTAATTTAGATGTTTTTGTACAAAGCTCAAAAATTTAGCAAAAAAAATTTAATTTACGTGGTAGTTACGACCGCGTAAAGGAAAAACCATAGGTAAAAACACGTTGAATCTAAACAGGTTTTTTACATTGCTATTCGATTTCTGATTAAACCATTCAAATGACGGACCTCTGTCCAAAGTAAAAGTTGGAGAATACAAAATGAAGATTACACTTCTAATGTATCACTTTCCAAAATTTCCACTGCATCCCCCTTTTATGGATGCCGACATTTTGAAGCCGGATTTCAGGTGTTTTTTGTATTTTTTGTGTAACTGGGACGCGCATTCGGATATTTCGAAAAACCAATTATAGGACTAAAGAACTCGCGATTTCGCATAATCTGATATGTATATTAAGTATGTAGCCCACACAGCAGCAGAGTAATCTACTGCCAAAGGCCAAAATTTAGTGCGATATTTTTTCTAAAAAACCTATTTTTTGGGTACAGTATTTACAATATCGTTTTGAGTGTGCTGGTACCCCGCGATATTTTAGTTTTTCGACGATCCGGATCATATGAATCACAGATTGTAAAAATCCATCTACTAGAACGGCGGAAATGGCTACTGCAAAAATTGAAAAATTTGCGAAAAATGTTTTTCCAAATATCGCTGACTAATTCGCGTTTTATGTGGATCGTTTCCATTTCAATGAAGAAAGTGAATCATCACTCGCGTTTGTGCGAAAACAGCGGTTTGAAACATTTATTGGCATGGGAGCTGTATCCGATTTATCCAAAAAATACTGTGTGATGCTACATCCACGGTTCTTGATGGATTTTATTGAAATATGTTTAGATCGATGTATTTTTTCACGGTTGATAGTGAAATCGGATGCGCATAAAAAGTGTATGCACTTTGTGCAAAATATAAGCGTTATACAGTTTGATGCACACTAAACTGCAGACGATGCTACATCTTAGCGGCCAAAGTAAATCCTGGCAAATGTGTAGAAATTAAAAGAGAAGAATTAGCTGTATTGGTAAACCGCATGCGCATCAAGTGATTTTGAGGATTTCGCGATTTACACGCATTTCAAAATGAACATTACCCGATACAATTTTATTTCAAGATTATACCCCATTTAAAGGAACCCAACATTTATTTGAAAGATATCCATATCTTCTGCTAGATGTTAGCGTGTTTTCGAGAAGTGATTAGAATAAAAAATGTGATTTATTGCGTGGAATTTAACTAAAATAGAAGAAAAACTCCGACCTATTTTTCTTACATTTTGTTCAACTAACTCACAAAATAAATTTTAATAAATATTTTCTCTTACAAAAATTTTATAAATTTCCTCAATATATTTTTTGTTTTTTGCTATAATATGCAAACCGCTAAACGGATTTGTATAGTTTTGGTTTCATTTGAATCTTCGCGATTTGTTTGGATTACGTACATATTTTTTATATATTTTTCAGATGCATAAACAGCTTGAATTTTATTAGAACAAGTCGTAAACTACCAATTGTTTTGAATGCTTTCCTAATTTCCGCGAAAATTTACAACTTTTTCAATAAAGTTGTGGGACCTCAGTAACCATATAGTATGTAGGGAGCCCCAAATTAAGAGAGTTTCTCAATATAATGATTAGAGTCTTTTAAAGAGTTTTTTCTTTTTATCAGAATTGAAACCGCCATAACTTTTGCGCGCAACGACCAAAATTAGTATCTCGAACAGATTTAAGAATGTGATTTTTTTCCCAATGTATGTACCAAAAATCATTCATGTAGCTTAAAAAAAAATTTTAATTTTTTTTTTATGGAAAACTAAAAAATTTTGTCTTTTCTTCATATACCCTCCTTAGCCTAAAGGCTGAGGGTATAACAACCAAATAAAAAGGCATTAAGTTCGGCCGGGCCGAACTTTTCATACCCTCCACCATAAAATATTCTGAACTAAAATCGAACAATTAGTTTTCATTCCTATCCCCAACTTTAAGTGGGTACGTTAAAATGTCAGATAATGTACATAAAATGCTTCATTCGGGAGGCCCTTTTTTATGGTGCCTATATCTAACTTTGTATGTTGACAATTTTTGGTGGGCTAGAAATTGGGAGGTACCTTTATAGGGGTTATAATAAAACATGGACATATGTTGGCAGTTTGTGATAGGAGCCTTTAATGTCAAATAACTCCTAATTCGGTTAAAAATTGTAGCTAGAATCCTCAAAGTACCGAAAATCGGTACATTTCGCGGGAACTTCAAATGTCATTAACAGCTAGTTCGGAGGTATGTGTGCTATACGAAAATATGAACTTAAATGAACAATTTTTGTTGCAGAATTTTTGTTGGCTTTTAAATTTCAAATTACAGAAAGTTCGTCCAAAAAATAAAGCTAAGGTACGACAAATCGGGAGGTTTGTTTGGGGCTATACCAAAACAAGGACCTACGTTCGGTTAAACATTTAAGTAAAATCCTCAAAGTACAGAAAATCGGGAAGTATTGTTATATTGGGGCTATGTTGAAAATTGTTGATGCAGATGTGTGGTGACCACTACAACCTTCAAATGTCAAATTACAGTTAGTTCGGTTAAAAATTGTAGCTAAAATTGCCAAATTACTGAAAATTGGGAGGTACCGTTATATTGGGCTATACCAAAACATGTACCTTTGTTCATATTTTTTTTTCGAATATAAGTTTTTTGGTCGCTAAGAACCCTAAATAACAAATTATAGCTAATTCGGTCTAGAAATGTAACTTTAAACGTCAAAATACCTGAAATCGGGCGGTAACGTTATATGGGGGCTATTCCAAAACATGGACCTATGTCCACTAGTTTTGTTATACAAGTTTATTGACACTTAAGAACCCTAAATGTCAAATTATAGCTAAATCGGTCTGAAAATGTAGCTAAAAACGTCAAAATACCGTAAATCGGGGGATACCGTTATATGGGGGCTATACCAAAACGTGAACCTATGTCCACAACTTTTGTTATATAAGTTTATTGGCACTTAAGAACCCTAAATGTCAATTTATAGCTACATCGGTCCGAAAATGTAGCTAAAAACGTCAAAATACCGTAAATCGGGGGGTACCGTTTTATGGGGGCTATACCAAAACGTGGACCTATGTCCACATGTTTTGTTATATAAGTTTATTGATACTTAAGAACCCTAAATGTCAAATTATAGCTACATCGGTCTGAAAATGTAGCTAAAAAAAAGTCAAAATACCGTAAATCGGGATGTACCGTTATATGGGGGCTATACCAAAACGTGGACCCATGTCCACAACTTTTGTTATATAAGTTTATTGACACCTAAGAACCCTAAATGTCAAATTATAGCTACATCGGTCCGAAAATTTAGCTAAAAACCTCAAAATACCTTAAACCGGGGGGTACCGTTATATGGGGGCTATACCAAAACGTGGACCTATGTCCACATGTTTTGTAATATAAGTTTATTGACACTTAAGAACCCTAAATGTCAAATTATAGCTAAATTGGTCTGAAATTGTAGCTAAAAACGTCAAAATACCGTAAATCGGGATGTACCGTTATATGGGGGCTATACCAAAACGTGGACCTATGTCCACAACTTTTGTTATATAAGTTTATTGACACTTAAGAACCCTAAATGTCAAATTATAGCTACATCGGTCCGAAAATTTAGCTAAAAACTCTAATCACGGACGGACGGCCGGACGGACGTGCACAGATCGACTCAGAATTTTACCCTGATCATACCTGATATACTTTATAGTATTTCAATGCGTTACAAACGGAAAAACAAACTTAATGTACCCTCCATACTATGGTGGAGGGTATAAAAAGCACATGTTTATTAGGGCTTTATTCTTTTCAAGTTTAACAAAATACCACACATATTAACAAATATGTTAGGCGTGTCGTTCGGACCTGGAGGAGGTTACATGTCAATGATATGAAGGAGTCTTTATGGGAAATAGTTTTTTTCTGATGAATAAATTTGTTCTTCAAAAAATATATATCCCTAATATACCTCGAACATAGAAATAAATATATAAAATGTCGTATTAAATTTGACACTAACATTATAGCCCAGTTCAGTCAGCTGCATGGTACAATAATACAGGTATCATTATCATGCCAGCTGATGTTAACATAATGTGTCAAGTGCATTGAATTGATGTCAAATTTTGACACCTTATGTTACCAACAATTGCCGATGTGGTTACCTGTGTATTTGTACCATGGTCAGCTGGGCATTGCTGCTACCTTTTCTTGTTCTACCATGCATTATATTAGTTATTTGTAGAAATAAGTTTTAGTGATATATAATAAGACATTATAAGGGGCGACCCCACTTGTAAATTTCATAAAATCAATTTTGTTATTTGCTTACTTTAAGGTAGGAGAAGCAGAGAATTTGCAGTGAAATTTTCAAGTCGATCGGAACAATATTGCAAATAATATAAACTTTGGAAAGGACAATTTATTGTGTTTTGTATGCAACATAGAAACTAAAAGCGTGTTTTCCTCGAAATGACATTTTGAAATCGGTGCAACTCAAGCTCGAAAACTAATAAACCGTTTGTCATATAATTTTGTGGGGCTATCAAGGACTTCAAAATCTAGACCTTCATCAATCGATTTTATTTTTTAAAAAAATTGTTTACTTTCAATAAAATCTAATATTTTATAAAAAATCGATCGATGAAGTACTAGATCTTTATGTTTAAAATAAGCCCACAAAAATATATGACGATCGGTTAATTAGTTCTCGATCTAGAGTCGGCACCGCAAAACGCTTTTACAAAAAAAGAGTTTCTTGGACGGCCATTTGCCACAAAAACACACAATATTTTTCAACAAAACAAAAAAAAATCTGGCACTAGATTAAGACGTGCTCTTTTAGATAAAGGAAAAAATCAACCAATAAAATTTGACTTCTTGGAAAAATATCATCATGCCATTTTTGGGCTTTACAAGTGGGGTTCACTCCTAAATTAATTGCTTTGTTCCCTCATTTACAAGAAACATCAAGTTTTGTCACTTATATTAGAAGGGCGTTACTTTACATAATAAAGAATCACAACTGCTATACGACCAGTTCTCTACTTTTGCTACTTTTACAATTTGAATATAAAGGAACAGACCAATATAGTTCATTTCATTGTTGTTTCCACACCCTTATTGCTACTGAAATAATGGTTTCAGACTCCATATATGTTAAGACCCAAGCCGTTTCAGACTATATGGAGTCGATCTAGGTACGTCCATCTATCTGTCAGTCGGAGTGGTAGTTTAACTTTTTGTTTGAATGAAAAGTTCAAATAAAAGTTGACAACAATGTTGCAATGGGTAGAACTTTACGACTACTCTCTTTTGGTCGCTAACTTACCGAATTTATAAGCATTTTCATTTTACCGATTTTGGTCTCTAATAACTTTGATTTCTGTTGAAGCAACATGCTTTGCCAGTCTCAATTACAACGGTAAAAGTTTTTTCAGGGGCAATTAAATACTTCTTGAGAAAACAGTCCCAAAGTTGTAAAAAACATCTATGGTAACATATGTAGAGGCTGGAGAGCACGATAACTCAAGAACTGATCAATGGATTTGATCCAAAATTTGGCCTTCGTCATATCTTGTCCAAACTTACTTTCAGTTCGAAGATATGCAATACCGGTCCACAATTTCCGTTGCTTCCCCCAACATTAAAAAAATGTCACAAAATTATTATGCACGATATCTCCTGAATGGGGCAACCAATATGATCTAAACTTTGGATCTCCTAATATTTTGTCTAAATTTAGTTTATCTCGGCCCGTATCGGTCCTTTCGTTAGGGTACCTCCCCCACAAAAGTTCAACATTTGGTCTAAGTGCAGTGTAGGGTATGTTCGAAGCTTCATTTGGAAATGTATATTATGTTTTCGTGGACAAGTTCACGCTTCCTGGCATACTGGACCAAAAGTTATACGATGACGCACTGAAATGACTAGTGGTGCACTTCCAAAATAGACAAAATTCAGAAAAGACTCTAAATACATTCGATCTGTCTGTAGATGAAAGTTTCAATTCACATAGGCTGAGGGTATATTTCTGATACTTTTGTACTTGTTTGGTGAAAATTTGCTGCAATTTGACATTTGAGTTTACCAGTGGTCAGAAAACTTCTCCAAAAACTGCCAACATAATAGGTCCATGTTGACGTATACTTATTTTAAGTACATAAAATGTTACGTATACGCTACAATTGCCATATCCACTTACTCCACCTAACTGTGAGCAATAAATAAAAATCATGTTTAAAACGTTTGTCTGTTTCTGTGTTAATGGTATGTCAGCGTATAACGATGTCACTTATGGGCCAAATAAAATAGGCCCGTTGAGCTCTATTTTACGCTCCAAACAACATCCACATGAGAGAAGTAATAATAAATAATTAATATATAATGCCAAGTTTTGTTTTGAAGTTTTTATGTGGTTGTTATTTTAACGCGTCTCACAACGGACCGATTCAATGTGGCCCCTTAAAGTGTAATAGGTAATTGGCACGTTTGAACTTCGGTTTGACCGTACAATCTATAACTTGACATTTGAGGTTCCCAGTGGTCATAAAAGTTCTCCAAACAAAAACTACGTAGGTATACGCATTTTAAATACATCTACTGTCACGTATACGTTCCAATTTGCATATCCACTTACGTAATTTATTTATAAAACGTAATTATACCCTGCATCACTATGTAGAAAAGGTATTATAAGTTTGTTTTGGTAAAAATTCATGTAACACCGCGAAATATCGGTCCTAGACTCCCAATGTGGTATAACAATCTTCATATCTCTCATTATAAATTGTAATCAAACACCAGGCCAAAATTATGGACCGATCGTGTATGGAGGTCGGGTTCACACCAGAACAGACACCTTTTGTTATTGGCGATGATCGTGAAATATTTAGATGGTGAAATATTTTTTATTTTAACAATAGGTGTCTATTCTGGTATGAACCCGACCTCCATGCAAAATTTCGTGACGATCGGTCCATAATTGCGGCCTGGAGTTTGATTACAATTTATAATAGACAGACGGACGAAAGGACACACATCTCAAAATCGCTTTATCTCGTCGAGATATGAAGATTGTTATACCACATTGGGAGTATAGGACCGATATTTCGCGGTGTTACATGAATTTTTACCAAAACAAACTTATAATACCTTTTCCACATATATAAATTACGTAAGTGGATATGCAAATTGGAACGTATACGTGACAGTAGATGTATTTAAAATGCATATACATACGTAGCTTTTATTTGGAGAACTCTTGTGACCACTGGGAACCTCAAATGTCAAGTTATAGATTGTACGGTCAAACCGTAGCTCAAGCGTGCCAATTACCTATTACACTTTAAGGGGCCAAATACAATCGGTCCGTTGTGAGACGCCTTAAAATAACAACCACATAAATACTTCAAAACAAAACTTGGCATCACTTATACTTCTCTCATGTGGTTGTTGTTTGGAGCGTAAAACGGAGCTCAACGGGCCGATTGTATATGACTATTAAGTGGCATCATTATACGCTGACATACCACTAACACAGAAACAGACAAACGTTTTAAACATGATTTTTATTTATTGCTCACAGTTAGGTGGAGTAAGGGGATATGGCAAATTGTAGCGCATACATAACATTTTATGTATTTAAAATAAGTATACGTCAACATGCACCCTTTATGTTGGCAGTTTTTGGAGAAATTTTCTGACCACTGGAAAAGTCAAATGTCAAATTGCAGCAAATTTCTATCAAACAAGTACAAAAGTATCAGTCGGCTTTGCCGACAGAAATATACCCTCAGCCTACGTGAATTGAAACTTTCATCTACGGACAGATCGAATGTATTTAGAATCTTGACTGAATTTTGTCTATTTTAGAAGTGCACCACTAGTAGTTTCAGTGGGTTATCGTATAACTTTTGGTCCAGTGAACTTGTCCACGAAAACATAATATCGCTGTAAACAGGACCACAACGAACGGCATCGGTATACATTTCCAAAGGATCTTCGAACAGACCCTAAACTGCACTTAGACCAAATGGTGAACTTTTTTGGGGGAGGTACCCTAACGAGAGGACCGATACGGGCCGAGATAAACTAAATTTAGACAAAATATTAGGAGATCCAAAGTTTGGACCAAATTGGTTGCCCCGTTCAGGAGATATCGTGCATAACAATTTTGTAAATTTTTTAAATGTTGGGGGAAGCAATGGAAGTTTTGGACCGGTATTACCAATCTTTGAACTAAAACTAAGTTTGGACAAGATATGACGAAGGCGATATGACAAGATATGACGAATTTTTGACCAAATCCGTAGATCAGTTAGTGAGTTATAGTACTCTCCAGCTTCCAGCACATGTTACAATAGATTTTTTTTACAACTTTGGGCTGTTTTTCAAGAAGTATGGAATTGCCCCTGAAAAAACTTTTACCGTCGTAATTGAGGCAGCAAAAGCAAGTTGCTTCAACAGAAATCAAAGTTATTCGAGAGCAAAATCGGTAAAATGAAAATGCTTATAAATTTGGTAATTAACGATATTTTTCGGTAAGTTAGCGACCAAAGAAAGTAATCGTAAAGTTCTACCGATTGCAACATTGTTGTTAACTTTTATTTGAACTTTTCATTCAAAAGTAAACAAAAGTTAACCTACCACTCCGACTTACAAACTTGGGTCCTAACATCTATGGAGTCTGAAACCATTATTTCTGTAGCAATAAGGGTGTGGAAACAACAATGAAATGACACATATCGGGTCTGTTCCTTTATATTTAAATGGTGAAAGTAGCAAAAGTAGTGAACTGGTCATATAGCAGTTGTGATTCTTTATTAAGTAAAGTAACGCTCTTCTAATATAAGTAACAAAACTTGATGTTTCTTTTCATGATTTTTTTCCATGAATTTAAATTTTAAATCTTAATCTAGTGCCTGATTTTTTTTTAATATTGTGTGTTTTTATGGCAAATGGCCCTCCAAGAAACAATTTTAGCTCGAAAAGTAATTAACCGATCGACATATATTTTTGTGGGCTAATTTTAAACATAAAGATCCAGTCCCTCATTGATCGATTTAGAAAAAATATTAGATTTTTGATGGACCAAAAAATTCACAATTTCAATTTTTGGCTTGAAAAACTCATGTTTTTGGGCCGTAAAACGGGTAAACAATTTGTTAAAAAATAAAATCCATCGATGAAGGTCTAGATTTTGAAGTCCTTGATAGCCCCACAAACTTATATGACAAACGGTTTAGTAGTTTTCGAGCTGGAGTCGGCACCGATTTCAAAATGTCATTTCGAGAAAAAAAACCTTTTTAAGTTTCTATGTTGCATACAAAACACAATAAATTGTCCTTTCCAAAGTTTATATTATTTGCAATATTGTTCCGATCGACTTGAACATTTTAACACGTAATCTCTGCTTCTTCTACCTTAAAATAGGCAAATAAAAAATCGATTTTATGAAATTTACAAGTGGGGGTCAATTTACAAGTGGGGGTCACCCCTTAATGTAATGCATAATGTATTATTATTTATCACTAAAACATATTTCTACAAATAACTAATGTAATGTTTGATCTTTTATTGTTCAGCTTTATTATACCTTTTAATTTAAAGAACCCCATCAGCGCACTGTGGGCGAAATCCAAATCTAGCGGGGAAAAATTAATAACTCCTAAACTAATTGAGGTAAGTGGCTATAATTTGGTACAGATGTTACTTATTTGTATAGGTATGATTACACGGAGTATGGCGAATATAGCTCACCGTTAAATCATATCGTCCTCGTAACGGTACCTCGGCACATATGGTATTTTGGGTATGTGGACCACATTTCACTGTGAATTTTGCTGTATTTTGGTATTTAGGGTCCTAAGGGGGTTTGTGACATTAGTTCCCATAATGGGGGTCATAGGTCCACGTTTTGGTCTAGCCCCGAAATTTTAGGTATTTTGAAGGTATTCTTCATATTTTCGAACCAAATTTGCTGTACTTTGGTATTTTGGGTTCTAAGTACACACAAAATCTCCATACCAAAAATGTTCGACCTAGATCCACGATTTGATATAGTACCCATATATACGTATCTCCCGATTTCCAGAATTCAGAAGGTTTAAGCAACATTTTCCAACGGAAATGGCTGTAAGTTTGGTTCTTCCAAACTATCTGAAAAAATTAAATTATCGACATGTTTATTCTCATTTCTCCATATTATTAGTCAACATACAAGTTGTCAAAAAAAGTCGATTTTATCACTTGCAAAAAAACTCCCAGTAAATGTACCGTTATAGCGGCCAATAACCGTTAAATGCAATACTGATTGTTATTTTTAGGTCTACCAGTATGTTTGGTAAAATACTGCATTAATGATTTTTACTTAGGTCATGCTTTTTGGACTTTTCCCCCGCTAGATTTGAATTTCGCCCACAGTGCAGCGCCCCTCAGCGCGTTCTTCAACCACATCAGAATGGAGAGCAAATTTATTATTCGATCTTATACGAATTCAGGAAAAGCTTTCGCTCAAAATATATACGGTAAACAGCTTTAGCACATTCATAAACCACTTAAATGGTTAAGTGGTGAAAAGTTTTACCTTAACATAGAAAGAGCTTAATGTTACGATCATTTACAGAATGCAATAGAGCTGGCAAAAAAATAGATGGCACCATCGATAATATCGTTTATTTTTTAAAAATTCAATATGGATAGATAGTTTTTTTTCTGTCGATATTATCGGATTAAAAACACCTAACCTAAAATCTTTTGAAAAAATTACGCGGCTTTTCGGTTTTATGTATGTGAGTCCGTACCCAGCAAAAATTCAGATCCGTTAGTCATTATGTTACCCATTTCGAAGTAATGTAAATAAAAATAAATACCAATATTACTCCTTACTAAGGTATGAGTACGGTGGCACAGAGCGTGTGTATCCGACTACAAATAAGAGGGTTGTGGGTGTATAACGCTCAACGCCGGACGGGTACTTTTTGTTAAAAAAAAACAGTTGGTTGTGCACATGTAAACCTTTAAACAACCCTTATTGTTTGTATGCGTGGCCTAGTGTGTAGTGTATTCGGCTGCAAATCAGAAGTTCGTGTATTCAAATTCAGCAAAGAGCGAATAAAATAGAAATATGAAGTGTGTTGAAATTGAAAACAAATTCCTCCTAAACTGTTCTAAAAATAAAAAAAGATATATTTTTTAACTTATATATATATATATATATATATATACATATATATTGTGGGTGTATAACGCTCAACGCCGGACGGGTACTTTTTGATAAAAAAAAAAACAGTTGGTTGTGCACATGTAAACCTTTAAACAACCGTTATTGTTTGTATGCGTGGCCTAGTGTGTAGTGTATTCGGCTGCAAATCAGAAGTTCGTGTATTCAAATTCAGCAAAGAGCGAATAAAATAGAAATATGAAGTGTGTTGAAATTGAAAACAAATTCCTCCTCAACTGTTCTAAAAATAAAAAAAGATATTTTTTTAACTTATATATATATATATATATATTATATATATATTATATATATATATATATATATATATATATATATATATATATATATATATATATATATATATATATATATATATATATATATATAAGTTAAAAAAATATCTTTTTTTATTTTTAGAACAGTTGAGGAGGAATTTGTTTTCAATTTCAACACACTTCATATTTCTATTTTATTCCCTCTTTGCTAAAAATAAAAAAAGATATTTTTTTAACTTATATATATATATATATATATATATATAAGTTAAAAAAATATCTTTTTTATTTTTAGAACAGTTGAGGAGGAATTTGTTTTCAATTTCAACACACTTCATATTTCTATTTTATTCGCTCTTTGCTGAATTTGAATACACGAACTTCTGATTTGCAGCCGAATACACTACACACTAGGCCACGCATACAAACAATAAGGGTTGTTTAAAGGTTTACATGTGCACAACCAACTGTTTTTTTTTATCAAAAAGTACCCGTCCGGCGGACCCCGGTCCGCGTTGCTGGCCTGTCGTAATGAGTTTTAATGACAACTTTTTATCGACTTTATGCTTGAAAATTAAAAAATAGGTATTTTCTACCTCACTTCTTCGGTCTATTGTCAAACCGAGAAGGATTTTCTGTCTGTAACCTTTCTTTTCTCTTACGGACTTTGTCGGATTTTTTCGCCAATGTATGCTTTTTAGGATTTATTATTGTCCATGTCCCTGTCTTTATCCTAAAGCGATCTAATCTTAAAGGTTAAGAAGTGGTTAAATCGAATTCTCCCGCTTATTGAGACTTATATGTTTTAGCTTTTCATGGCTGGTGGACCGTTGAACCTCACTATAATTTGTAAATATATAGTTTTTCTTGATGGGGGGCGCAACCACCGTTGTCTCGAAAACTAATTTGCAACCCGATGCACTCATAAGGTTAGCAAATATAGCGATTATAAAGTAATAGGCCCCGAAATTCGTCTACAAATATATAGCATTTTGGACCACGGGACATTCCTGAACATTTTCTGAATATTAGGTTCAGTAGTTTTGAAAATATAATGTTTTGAAAAGAGTGGGCGTGGTCATCAGTTTTCAAGATATAACATATTAAAAAAAGTAGGCCTGGTCCGGTATCTTGGCTCCAAATATGTACCTAGGGTGCACACAACTTCATTGCCTACCAAAATGTATGCTGAAACCGATATAATCATACTTTTGGCTTATATATAGCGTTTAACAGAAAGGCGTCGGGAAGGTACCCCACCTCTTTCGAAATTCATAATATATACATACCAACGGCAAACATTGAGCTTTTGTCGCAAATTTTATGGAAATCCCTTCAGTAGTATTGGAGTTATGACATATAAAAAAAAACAGGCGTGGTCTGGCCTATTGGCCCTAAAGAAGTACCTAGATTGTAGATTAATCCGTAAATTTTTAATCCGATACATGCATAATTTTTGCAAATATAACGTTTTTTAAAAATATCACATAGGGGAGGTACCCCGCTCCCTCTGGAATTCAATAAAATATGTAACCTGTTTTCGGGGGGCGTGGTAAACTTTTCTTTTCAAAAAACCTAAGTTGGGTTATGACAGCATTTGATTTTTATTCATAAAGGTAAAGCGTTTTTTTTTTCAAATATGCCCCCTTCAAAATTCAAGAAAATATGCCCGTACATTCCCTGACATTTTCAGGAAAATCGGTTCAGTAGTTTTGTAGATGTAACATATTTTAAAAAGTGGGTGTGGTCAAGTCATTGGATCCTAAAAAAGTGGGTAAGGTCTTCCGAAATAGATACATTCGTAATTATTGTAAATATAACATTTTAAAAAAGTAGGGTATAGGGGAAGTACCCCGCCCCTTCCGAAATTCAACTGAATTTGTAGCCTAATTTAAGCGGGGACCATCCTTGTACATTCCCTGGCAATTTGAGGAAAATCGGTTCAGTAGTTTTTGTAGAAATGATAAAAATTAAAAATTGAAAAAAGTGGGCGTACATTTTCTTTGCATAAAAAAATATCAAAATCGGTCCAGCCGTTCTCAACTGATGCCATGACCAACAAACGACATTTGATTTTTATTTTTAAAGATTTAAAAGTTTAGACAAATCGCGATTTCCTTGAAAATCCCTTCCGTAGTTTTGTAGATATGTATAACCTAATAAGAAAGTGAGCGTGGTCGGATCTTAAGTCCCAAAATAAGTACGTAAGGTTGGAGATACAATCGCCATTGACCCGTAAATAAATTCCGAAACCGATACATTCGTATTTGTTGCAAATATTGAATTTTTACAAAAATAGGGCATAGGGGAAGTACCCGCCCCATCCGAAAGTCAAAAATATGTAGCCTATTTTTATCGGGGACCAACCCTGTACATTCGCTGAAAGTTTCAGGAAAATCGATTCAGTAGTTTCGTAGATATAACATATTTAAAAAAGTGGGCGTTGTCCAGTCTTAATGCCCCAAATAAGCACGGAGACACAATCGCCATTGACTCAAAGCGATACATTTGTAATTGTTGCAAATATTGCATTTTTACAAAAATAGGGCATAGGGGAGGTACCCCGCCCGATTCGAAATTCAACCAAATGTGTAACCTATTTCAACAGGGTGCCATCACTCTACGTTCCCTGAAAATTTCAGGAAAATCTGTTGAGTAGTTTCGTAGATATAACATATTTATAAAAGTGGGTGGAAAAGTGGGCGTGGCCAATTTTTCTTTGCATAAAAACCTAAACTGGACTATGACTAACATTTCCACAAAAAAATTATCCAAATCGCTCCAGCCGTTTTCAACTGATTCAATTACCAACAAACGACAATTGAGTTTTATATATAAAGATATATATATATACTAGCTGACCCGGTCCGCGTTGCTGGCCCGTTGTTTGGGTTTTCCGTGTAAACTTTAGTTATCTATCCAGCATTGATACACCCATAATTAGGCATCCCTCTAGAAACTTCATAATATAAATCAATGTTTTGACATAAATTCCATGTAACGGTATCCCCCAAATTTAAGATATAAAATCTCATTTATTATAACCTTAAATCGACAGTTTAAAGCACTTTGTGGCCCACATATAATGGCCGGTGCACGTCAATAAACATTGCTATATATTGGATTGTTGGTCTCGGTTGGGGTCGTAATTATTAGGTCCATGGTCCACGTTTTGATATAGCTCCCATAGAACGGTACCGGCTGATTTTCGCTATTTTTGAGGATTTAACATCATTATCACACCGAAATGGCTGAAATCCTGTTTTAATATATTTTAAAGAGGAGAGCATAAATATTCTGATCGACCGAAAGACACGCCTTTTTATTTGCGCTTGGTATGTAACAGTTATAGGTTCACTTTTTGATATAGCTCCCATAAAACAGTACCTCCAGATTTTCAATAGTTCAGAGATATAGCCACTGTTGGGGGTCGTAAACAGTCTTGCAGAGAATTTTCAGTATACGTCCTCGTTTTGATATAGCTCCCATAGAACGGTGGCGCCTGATTTTCGCTATTTTTGGTGGATTTAACCTCATTCAGCCCGAATGAACGTAACGCCTTTTTTCTTCGCGCTCTATATGCAATAGTGGTAAAATACCCCTCAGCGAAATGTATGTTCCTTCGGGATATGTATGGCAACATTTATATAATTCGAGATTTTGCTGTATTTAAAAAATGTATCTTTATCTAGCTATTCCAAGGATTGAAATCAATGCTCATGAAGTTTCACTTCCCATATTTTGAGAACACAGTGCAACAAAATTCAATTTTTTTCAAAATGATTGGAAAAACCGAGTACATTATAAAAGTAGAGCTAAAAATATGAGACACGTGTATCGGCGTTTTTAAAGTTTACGTCGGAAAGTAACCAAAATAGGCGGGACAAGTTCCGCCCATTTTTAATTTCTTCGAAATATTTGAATTAAGATATCTTGGAATCCTTGCATTTCAGGTATATCGTGTCTTTGGCAACTTTACTCAGGAGGGTGTGGGGAATATTTTTGATAAAAAATTTAAACCTCATGCGGTTCATCAAAGGGGTCCTTTTTGTCCGTTTTTTGAAAAACTTTCAAAAACTCCTTAAAGATGTGATCGTATCAAATCCAAATATTCCACAAAATTGTTCGCCATGAAATTTTACTATAGGTCTCAGAATACGCAAAATCTGTAACTCTTGTCTAATCGCCAGGAATCTCTAAAAATGAAAAACACGTTTTAGGGTTAAAGTCAGACTTCATCTGAGTTTATTCAAAATTGTCCCACAAAACATAATTTTAGAGAGATCATGTCAGAGACAAAAATATTCTTCATCAAATTTCACTATGGGTCACCAAAGAAATGAAATGTCTATTTACATTTTATAGCATGAAAATATCAGTATCAATTTTGCTGAAAAAACATGAAAATATTTCCCAATTTTTATACCCTACACCACTATGTGGGGAGGGTATTATAAGTTGGTTTTGGCCAAAAAGTTTGTAACGCATCGAAATAATGGTCGTAGACCCATACTTATATATATCAAAATGAATGTCTCGACGAGCTGAGTCGATCTGGCTATGTGTGTCCGTCCGTCAGTCCGTCCGTCCGTCCGTCTGTCCGTCTGTCCATCTAAACCTTGTAATCACGCTACACGCCGCAATTTTGATCGGATCGTCACGAAATTTTGGATGTTGATGGGGGTCCCGGAGAGGAAGAAGCCTATTGATTTTGGTGATGGTCGGATAATATTTAGGGGTCGGAAAGGGCAAAAAACTTAGGTGGATAAAAAGACAATGTTTTTTTCCAAAGCCAATATCTCAGCTTCTATATGGGGTATACCAAAAGCAAAACCTGACAATGAAAGCAGAAAATATCACCTTTCTAATGATGTAAAGCAGGTGCTCGTAGGTGATCAAACAGCGAAGAAATCGCAATAGTAGCAAATAAAACCCCAATTTTCATTTTTTGCGATTTTAATTATATTGACAAATATCACAGCTTTGGTTGAAAATTTTCCAAAAGCAAAGCCTGAGTATGAAGGTAGAAGATCCCGTCTTTACAATGATGCAAACTAGTTCGGCGTAGGTAACCAAATAACGGAGATATCGCAATAGTCGGTAATACATCCCATTTTTCTATTTTTTTGGAAATCACGCTACAAGTCGCAGTATTGATCGGAACGTCACGAAAATTTCAGGGTTAATGGGGGTCTCACAGATGAAGAAGCATATTGATTTTGGTGATGGTCGGATAATATTTAGGGGTCCGAATGGGCAAACACTTATTTGGAGAAAAGTCAACATTTTATTTCAAAGCCAATATCTCTGTTTCTTTAAGAGGTATATCAAAAGCAAAACCTGGAAAGGAAATTAGAAAATATCACCTTTACAACGATGTAAATTAGGTTGTCGTAGGTGGTCAAATAGCAAAGATATGGCAATAGCCGATAATGCATCCCATTTTCCGATTTTTTTGTAATCACGCTACAGGTCGCAATTTTGATCGGATGGTCACGAAATTTTGGGGGTTAATGGGGCTCCCAAAAAGAAAGAAGCCTATTAATTTTGATGATGGTCGGATAATATTCAGGGATCGGAATGGGCAAACACTTATTTGGAGAAAGGTCAACGTTTTATTTCAAAGCCAATATCTCTGTTTCTTTAAGAGGTTTATCAAAAACAAAATCTGGCAAGGAAAGTAGAAAATTTCACCTTTACAACGATGTAAATTAGGTTGTCATAGGTGGTCAAATAGCAGAGATATGGCAATAGTCGATAATGCATCCTATTTCCGATTTTTTTGTAATCACGTTTAGGGGTTAATGGGGGTCACACAGAGGAAGAAGCCTACTGATTTTAATGATGATCGGATAATATTCAAGGGTCGGAATGGGCTAAAACTTATTTGGAGAAAAGGTCTACGTTTTATTTCAAAGCCAATATCTCTGTTTCTTTAAGAGGTATATCAAAAGCAAAACCTAGCAAGGAAAGTAGAAAATATCACCTTTACAACGATGTAAAGTAGGTTGTCGTAGCTGCTCAAACAACAGAGATATCGCAATAGTCGGTAATGCATACCATTTTCTCGATTTGTTTGTAATCACGCTACAGGTCGCAATTTTAATCGGATCGTCACGAATTTTTTGGGAGTTGATGCGGGTCATACATAGGAAGAAGCCTATTGATTTTGGTGATAGCCGGATAATATTTATGGGTCGGAATGGGGAAAAACTCATTTGGAGACAAATTCAAAGTTTTATTCCTTTTATTGGCTTCTAGTAGGGATATTCCAACGACAAAGCCTGTCAATGGAGGAAGAAAATATTACCTTTACATTGGTGTAAAGCAGGAGATACCACAATAGTCGGTAATGCATCCAATTCTTCCATTTTTTTGCAATCAAGCTACAGCTCGTAATTTTTGATCGGATGGTCACGAAATTTTGGTTGCTTATGGGGGTCCCAGAGACAAAGAGGCATATTATTTTTGGTGGTAGTCGGTTTATATTTCCTAAAAGAAATGTTTACCAGTGAAAAGCTTATGCACAGGGGTAGTGGTGTAGGGTATCACATGGTCGGCCTCGTCCCGACTATAGCCTTTGCTCACTTGTTTTTGATGAAAAATTGTTCCTTCTTTTTTCGAGTTGGTACATGGAAGTAATATGAAACTTGGTTGTAGCTGAAAAGTGTCAAACGATGAAATATTCTACACAAAATTTCACTATGAGTTTCAAAATAAACCATATATCTATGTATACTATTTCCTTAAAAAATTAGATTACAAATTTATATATATTAGGATGAAATTATATGTTTTAATTTTGGACTGTTAATTTTACATAATTCCATACTGGATCAAAATCTAGCCAAATCCTTTACTTTTTGGGAATATTGTTAAAGAAAGAAATGTTCCAAATGAAATTTCATTATGGGTCTCTGAATAAAAGAAATCTGTAACCATAGCATATAACATTGTTAGCAGCACTTGTTTTTGATATATATGTTTTAGGGCCATATTTCCCAATTTTCATACAGATTGTCGTTGTGATTGGATACTGTAAATATCATATTGATGGTTTTTCGTTGTGAATTCATACAGAAGATGTTGTGCGTTCCATTCATAATGCTTTTGAAATATTTGTGGTGCATTTATAAATTTGGAATATAAAACACCCACATTGGACATGCCCAATTTGTGTATTTTTAGTACTTTCAACTTAAATTCCCCAGTTTGGATAAGCCATTGGTTGCTTATATTGTAAGTGAAAATACATTAGAGGTCTACGGCTATGGTCAAGTGAAAATATAGGTGTCATATGGGATCTCACATGAACAATTTGGTGTGGTCCAAAAAACTACAATAATGGGGCTAACTCCTACTTTGGTGGCATTTACGTAATTAACTTAGTAATTGACGTAAATAGCTGTATCATGAATGACCATAACGAACCCAGTTAAGATATATTCATTTATGTCAATTGCTATAGTTAATTACGTAAATGCCGCCAAGGTAGGAGTGAGTCCCATCATTGTAGTTTTTCGGACCACACCAAATTGTACATGTGAGAGCATATATGACACCTATATTTTCACTGGACCATAGCCGTAGACCTCTAATGTATTATCACATACAATATAAGCAACCAATGGCTTATCCAAACTGGGGAATTTAAGTTGAAAGTACTAAAAATACACAAATTGGGCATGTCCAATGTACGTTATGGTTACAGATTTCTTTTATTCAGAGACTCACAATGAAATTTCCTTTTGGAACATTTCTTTCTTTAACAATATTCCCAAAAAGTAAAGGATTTTGCTAGATTTTGATCCAGTATGGAATTATGTAAAATTAACAGTCCAAAATTAAAACATAATTTCATCCTAATATATATAAATTTGTAATCTATTTTTTTAAGGAAATGGTATACATAGATATATGGTTTATTTAGAAACTCATAGTGAAATTTTGTGTAGAATTTTTCATCCTTTGACACTTTTCACCTATAACCAAGTTTTATATTACTTCCATGTATCAACTCGAAAAAAGTAGGAAAATGTTTCATCAAAAAAATTGGGAAATATTTTCATGTTCTTTCAGCAAAATTGATACTGATATTTTCATGCTATAAAATGTAAATAGACATTTCATTTCTTTGGTGACCCATAGTGAAATTTGATGAAGAATATTTTTGTTTCTGACATGATCCCTCTAAAATTATGTTTTGTGGGACAATTTTGAATAAACTCAGATGAAGTCTGACTTTAACCCTAAAACGTGTTTTTCATTTTTAGAGATTCCTGGCGATTAGACAAGAGTTACAGATTTGGCGTATTCTGAGACCTATAGTAAAATTTTATGGCGAACAATTTTGTGGAATATTTGGATTTGATACGATCACATCTTTAAGGAGTTTTTGAAAGTTTTTCAAAAAACGGACAAAAAAGACCCATTTGATGAACCGCATGAGGGTTAAAATTTTTATCAAAAATATTCCCCACACCCTCCTGAGTAAAGTTGCCAAAGACACTATATACCTGAAATGCAAGGATTCCAAGATATCTTAATTCGAATATTTCAAAGAAATTAAAAATGGGCGGAACTTGCCCCGCCTATTTTGGTTACTTTCCGACGTAAACTTTAAAAACGCCGATACACGTGTCTCATATTTTTAGCTCTACTTTCATAATCTACTCGATTTTCCTTGTCATTTTTTTTGTTGTCGCACAGTGGAATTTATCCGTAATTATAATATTTTCAAAAATCGAACACGATCGCGGTATTCTGATTCCAATGATGATATTGTATTGTATATCAATAACTTTTGTCTGATTTCCAATCGATCTTTCTGGAATTTCGGTCTTGTGACATCTCAAGTTATCGGGATTTTACTGTATTCCAAAATGTGGAGTTGATCGCGCTATCCCACTTATTGTTTAGTGTTCAGCGTTTATAGCGTTTTTTAGGCTCGCTTACAAAATTATGTATATTATCTGAAATAACAAATGTTTGCAAATTTTGTGATGACCGCGTTATTTCACTTTTCGCGATATTTCACTTCCGCGAAGACCATTCAGGGTCAAGACAGTAATTACAGTAGTATTGCAAACAATCTGTAAACAATACGTTCAAAAATATCATGGACTTCAGATTTAAAAAAAAAAAAAAAAAAAATTTGAAGGAGAACCTCCGGTCACTACACTTAGCCGTATTAAAATAGCTCACGACCGCGCTATCCCACTTGTTGAAGCTAGTGTTTATATCATTTTTGTGTCACGCTTACTAAAATTATGTATATTAATTGAAATAATACATTTTTGAAAACTTTGTGATGACCGCGATCATTCAGGGAAAACAATCTGTAAACAATACGTTCAAAAATATCAAAGATTTCAGATTTTCTTAAAAACATTGTGGGGGAGCACCACCTGTCACTACTCTTAGCTTACGACAGTTCTAATTAATTGAAATAATACATTTTTGAAAATTTTGGGATGACCGCGATATTTCACTTCCGCGACGACCATTCAGGGTCAAGACTGTAAGTACCATAGCATTCCAAACAATAAAACAATATATTAAAACGTATCTTGAATTTCGCGGTTTTCTTAAAAAAATTGTGGGGAGGACCACCGGCCACTACACTTAGCGGGATAAAAAAATAGATTACGACCTACTCTCAGACCTAAAAACTCCACATACAAAATTTCATAAGATTTCCCAATCATTTTTGCGGAATTTCTATATAGTGACATCTCATGTTATCGGGATTTTACAGTATTCCAGAATATGGCGTTGACCGCGATATTTCACTTCCGCAACGACCATTCAAAAAAATATATAGCCTATTTTCACCACCGGTGTTCCCAGTACATTATCTGAAATTTTCAAGAAAATCTATTCAGCCGTTTTTGAGTCTATTCGGAACATACAAACATACAAACATACAAACAAACAAACATACTAACATACACACATTGCCTTTTATATATTAGATATATATATTAGATATATATATATATATATATATATATATATATATATATATATATATATATATATATATATATATATATATATATATATATATTAGATATATATATATATATATATATATATATATATATATATATATATATATATATATATATATATATATTGAAATTGAAAACAAATTCCTCCTTTTTTATTTTTAGAACAGTTGAGGAGGAATTTGTTTTCAATTTCAACACACTTCATATTTCTATTCTATTTAGACTGTCTATAAATTGTCTCCATCTCTGCCGGTTTGTAGCTAATTCACTCAGTTCTGCAATGCTATTGTAGGATCTTCCAAGACTGTGGGACATAGAGTTAATTTCTGATATCGTTGACCTTCTCCATGTGGTTTTCGGTCTACCCCTTTTTCGGCTTCCTTGAGGGTTGTAGACTAATGCACGGTTGCATACTTCTTCTGGTGTTTTTCGCAGTGTGTGGCCAATCCAGCCAAATTTTCTTCTACGGATTTCCTCAACTGTTCTTAAAATAAAAAAAGATATTTTTTTTAACTTCCAGTGGCATGTCAGTGCGACATGCCCTTGTTTAAATAATTGGTTAGTAGAGGGATTTGTAAGTAGTTACGGCTGCCAAACATCCGTTTTTTGAGAAGTAAATTGTATTTTTGTGTGTTTTTATTAAATAAAAGCAATTGTTTTTTGTCCTCTATATTTCTGTGAAGTACTTGTGCAAAATATTAACAAAAGCACAGACATTTCAGTAATTTTTATTTACTAATTAATTGTGATAATATCGATAGCTATCAATTTTTTAAATGAAATATCGGAAATATTTTATGTTGGGAATATCGATAGTTTGCCAACTCTAGAATGCAAGCGTAATATGTACACATAGTGTAAAATGAAGAAAGTTGTAGTTTTTAACCACAAACAGATATCGCACAAAACCATTTCGACGCTAGCCATGCATGTTATTAACCCCATATTAAATGTTTGATCAATTAAAAATCCTCTCTCCTTACTCCTTCCTGTCTTTATAATGTCATTAATTTGAAACAAATCTGAAAATCTTTCAACGCATGGTAGAACAAACCAGGTAAAGTTAATACTACAACAAATACAACTCAACAACAACCACATAGCAATTTGTTTTTGTTTGTAAACGTTAGTGTCAACATTCATGTAAACAAAATAGGGAAATGTATATAAATTATTGGAATTTAAAAAAACTAATAATTTTTCACATTTGATTAAATATTTTGAAAAACATGAATGAAAACTCGTTAGATTTTCAGTTTGAATGTTTCCATATCATTCCACTAAATTCATAATTTCTCGCAGAAAGTAGAATTCTTGCAAAAATGTTTGGGATCGCTGGTAATTCATTGAAAATAGAGAAGCTGTTTCAATCGTTTGCTTTTGAAAACAAAAAAGCACATGTTTATTAGGGCTATATTCTTTTCAAGTTTAACAAAATACCACACATATTAACATATATTTATTGTACCGCCTCTATAAGCGGTGTTTTAGTGTGCGGCATGTCGTTTGGACCTGGAGGAGGTTACATGTCAATGATATGAAGGGGTCTATATGGAAAATAATTTTTTTCTGATGAATACATTTGTTCTTCAAAAAATATATATCCCTAATATACATCGAACGTAGAAATAAATATATGAAATGTCATACGGAATTTGACACTAACATTACAGCCCAGTTCAGTCAGCTGGGTATTGCTGCTACCTTTTCTTGTTCTACCATGCTTTCAACGGAGAATATTAAAAATATATATATATATATATATATATATATATGTATATCTATTACATAAAACTCAAATGACGTTCGTACGTGAATCAAAAACTCGACCAATTTACAACCGATTTGTTTCGCGTTTGTCTTAAAATGTTCGTATTTATCCAAGGAAGGATCTGACGTATTTTATTTTTGAGATATCGCGAAGAATCAGCGAAAATTTGCAAAAATATATTTTAAAGAAAGTTAATTGTTTCCTCACATTCCGTTGCAGGCTTTTGTTGCCGAATTGCTTATTTCCACCTTTTTCAATTTTTTAGCTCGAAAAATCCGCTAAAATTTGCAAAAATATATTTTGAAGAAAGTTAATTGTTTCCCCACATTTTGTTGGAAGCTTTTGCTGTCGACTTGCTTATTTTCACTTTTTTTCAAATTTTTAGCAAAAAGTGTATATGACGAAAAGTCAAAAAATTAACATTGATGAAGCCAAGGTTTGCAGTGTACCGCGAAATATTGCAGTGTACCACGAAATATGACCATAGTTGCATCAAACGAAGTGTTTTTAATCAACGCTCAAAAATGTGGCTAAAAAGTTAATTTTCGCGGAAGCTATGACCGCGTAAATGAACAAAAACACGTATATGGTGAAAACACGTTGAAGCAAACAAGTTTTTTACGTTGTTATTCGATTGACGGTTAAACCGTTTAAATAACGGATATCTGTCCAAAGTAAAAGTAGAAGAATAAAAATGAAGATTACACTTCTAATGTAACACATTTCAAAATTTCCACTGCATCCGCCTTACGCATAATTTGATATGTATATTGACCATATAGCCCAGACCGCATCAGATATTTTTTCGAAAAACCCTATTTTTGGGGTACAGTATTTACAATATCCGTTTGATTGTGCTGGGACCCCAAGATATTTTAGTTTTTTTGACGGTCCGGATCATATAAATCATAAATCGTGAAAATCCATCCACTAGAACGGCGAAAACAGCAACTGCAAAAACCGCAAAATGTGCGTAATATGTTTTTGGAAATATCGCGGATGTAGTCGCGTTTTCTATGGATCCTTTCCTTTTCAGTGAAGAAACTGACACATCACTCCAGTTTTTGCGAAAACAGCGGTTTAAAGAATTTTGTGGCATGGGAGCTGTATCCGATTTATCCCAAAAATAGTGTATGATGCTACATTCACGGTTCTTGATGGATTTTATCGAAATAGGTGTTGATCGATGTATTTTTTCTTGGATGATAGTGACATCGGATGCGCATAAAAATGTGTGCACTGTGTGCAAAATATTATCGTTATTCAATTTTTTGCACACTAAACTGCAGGCGATGCTACATCTTAGCGAATAAGGTAAATCCTGGCAAATGTGTACAAATTAAAAGAGAAGAATTCGCTGTATTGGTAAACCGCATGCGCATCAAGTTATTTTGAGGATTTCGTGATTTACACGCATTTCAAAATGAACATTACCCGATAGAGTTTTATTTCAAGATTATACCCCATTTAAAGGAACCCAAAATCTATTTGAACTTGATCTTCCGCTAGATGTTAGCGTGTATTCGAGAATTGAATATAATAAAAAACGGATTTGTATAGTTTTCGTTTTCATTTGAATCTTCGCGATGTTTACATTACGTACATATTTTTATATACATAATTTTCGGATGCATAAACAGCTTGAATTTTATTAAAACAAGTTGCAAACTACCAATTGTTTTGAATTATTTCCTAATTTCCGCGAAAATTTACCACTTTTTCACTAAAGTTATGGGACCTCAGTAAACATATAGTATGTAGGAAGCCATAAAATAACAATGTTTCTCGATATAATGAATAGCGTTTTTATACGATTTTTTCTAATAACTTTTGCACGCAATATCCAAAATTAATATCTCGAACAGATTTGAGAATGGAAATTTTTCCTCAATCCATGTAAAAAAATTGTTCATGTAACGTCAACAATTTTTTTCAAATTGAATATTAAAAAATTCTGACTTTTCCTAATATGCACAAATTGTGACATTTTATGTTTTAGTTTATTATTATTATTGGTTTAGTAAGAAAATGCCTATGTACATTTCCGAAAGTAAATATATTTTGGTGTTAATTTGTGACCGTAAGTAACGACAAAAGCTTATTATGTGGTTGCTACATGTTTTATCATATTTCAATGCCGCGACTTCTATTATATAAAACTCAAATGTCGTTCGTACGTGGATCAAAAATTCAACAAATTTACAACTGTTTTGTTTCGCGATTGTCTGAAAATGTTTATATTCAAGTTTATTTTTGTTTTTTTTTTTTTTATTATTTGGGAAAGCAAATACATTCCGTTGTTAATTTTGTAACCGCAAGTAACGACAAAACATATTTTATGCGGTTGTGTTAATATTCTGGTACCACGAGTGTGAAAATTCGAAATTACCGCAATCAATGGTATTTAGGTGATCAAGAATACCCACAGCGCAGTGATTGATGGTCAACTCCAAACATACCGCTTTCGGGCGGTGTCGTTCTATGGGTGCTATACCGAAACGTGGAGCTTCGCCGAACATTTTCGGCAAGAAATGTTTGTACGTCGACCGAAGACTAAGATAAAAATTGCACACGCTTTTATTGTACATTGTGCCTAACACCAACAAAATATCGAAAATATGTAGGTATTGTTTTACGGACACTATGGGTCTATACCAGGGACGAGCTTCTTTGCTTAGATCGTATAGTGAGGGCGCCCACTGAGTTGTTTTTGCATTTGCTTCTCTCTCTCACGTACAGTGTAAATTAATGAAAACAAACAAAAACATAATGTGGTTGTTGCTTTTTTCACTCATACGTTCATACATGTCTTCGCTTTGGTTGTATTTCTGCGGTCGTCGCTGGTCTATACCAAAAATTTTCTACAACATAGTGGTATACATCTAATTTCCGAACCTTCAAAATACCGAAAATATGGTATTGTTCTATGGAGTCTATTTTAAAAAAACGACCGATAAAATCATCTTCAATAACAAAATCACCTCTTCTTCTTCATCTGCAAATTTGTATTCGGATGTTCCCGATTATACAATTAAAATTTTGTGTTACTATAATTAAATTAACTAATTGTTAAAAATATTTAAATACATTTTTATTCAATTATCGAAAGCCTTCGGTTTCTGGCGGCTTTCAAAATACTTCGTTCCTCTTGCAGACCCGTCCAAAGTCTTAGGAGCTGTATAATTTTCATTAAAAACTCCATCAAAAATGTTGAGGCATTGTCTACTTTTCTACAGATGGGCAGACTGAGGGACATCAAATTGGCATTTTATTCAGATTAAATATATGGGATCTAGGGTCATACATTTTTTGTATATTTTACAAATATCGAAAATACCACATAGCGGTGTAAAAAAGCAGTTACTTCTTTCATTTCGCCATTACGACAATAAGTCGTTTGATGAACGCCAAATTGTTTTTTTTTTATTATTTTAGTGATCTCACTGTTTTTAACTGTCAGTTGAAATATGAAGGGTTATAACCTTATTATTATCTATAGTTTATTTTTTTACATTTTTTTTAATCTTTTCTTACATTTGAGTAGTGGGAATATAAATATTTGTATTTTGATTAATTCTCTTTCGAGTTGAGCTGTTAGGCCTTTAGAGATACATTGAAAAATTAGGAGTCTACCGAAGTCCCACGCATCCAACCATTACACTACGTTTCACGGGTGGTAAATCCGATCTTCAGGTGTATTAGGATGTTGTTTTTGTGGCAGACGAAGGCAAAGCTTGGTAACTGGTATATATATCGAACTTCATTAGATAAATGTATATGCGAAATTATGTCAGTTAATTGAAACTCCAAACTTTTCCTATAGTCCTGCTTTGGTAATCCCATTTTTCAATGTTCACAAATACTATGGTAAGTTTTATTCCTACATCATTAGTAATTGCTCTTCTATATCAGAAGATTTTATTTTTTGATCATCAATTATTGTCTACTAAAGTTTTGACAAGTTGATGGTGGCTTAGAACGCTAAGACGCCGGCAACCTTGACACTCAGTTGTCGGAGACCCAGGTTCGAATCCCAGCCTGGCTCATGCTGAAATTATTTTTTATTTTTGCCTTATTAAGGCGAAGGCCATTTATAGTGATATTTTAATTAATTCTCTTTCGAGTTTGTTTTAGCCTTATGGCTTATTTGTAATTATAGGATTATATCATATACCTAGTTTTATATGCACTCTGAGTAGTGATAACATACACATATGTAATATAATGTAATTCATTTAAATTGGCCCGATGGCTTAGAATTATTGTAAAGTTGATAAATAAATAAATAAATATTTTATTGAATATAAGTCTTTTAATAAATTTTGGAATTTGTTACGGAAATTTGCCTACAAATAAATGTGCCAAAATATATCGAAATCGGTCCAGATTTGGATGTAGCTCCCATATAAAATTTTGGCCGATTTGACGTATCTGATGCACCAACACGCTATGAATGTCCGATTTCAATGAAGTTTTTAAGTGTGAAGGCATTGGGACTATATATATTCGAAAAAATATTCGAAAAAAAATATTTTCAAACCCGTTCAGATTTCAGGTCATTCTTTTGTTAAAAATATCACAGGAGTAGAGATAAGGAATAATAATAAAATATTAAATCTCTGATTCATTATTTAAGGAAGTGTCTTTGAAGTCAGTAGAAGTCATCATTATAGTATGCGTGTAATTTTAGTTGGAGAAAATAAAGGCTAAAATGATTAAATATCATATATATTTGAGAGACTTCTTAGGTGGGATGGGCGAAGGGGAATCAGTTACCTATATTTACTTAAGGCATGACCTTATCATCATTATTATTATTGGATTAAAAATTTTCAATGCAAGTGGGAGTTACCCTAATAGTAATTTAAGGTGTCACAATAGCTTTATATATGCCCTTGGAAAAACGTTTTCAATCTTAACGTTATTCCTAATTTAATTCTCTTCTTTAAAGGGGACATTTATGGTGACGATATGACATGTGTAAATGTCACCCACTGATGTGTAGTTATAGTAGGAAAGGATTTATCAGGAGTCCTACTACCTGCACCATAAAAAAATACCATAACAAAAAAAATACCATAAAAATACCATACACGGCACTGAATGTGTAGAGAAAGCCTTCTTATCTGCTATATTTATGCATTAAAGTATTTTAAAGAATAATTTCAATATACGTATAGCATTCCATTATATTTTATCTTGGTCGGGGTAGCGAAGCGCACCGGGTGCAGCTAGCATATATATATATATATATATATATATATATATATATATATATATATATATATATATATATATATATATATATATATATATATATATATATATATATGTGTCGTCCCGGAGGGGAAGAAGCCTATTGATTTTGGTTATGGTCGGATAATATTTAGGTGTTGGAATGGGCAAAAACTTCTTTGGAGAAAAAGACAACGTTTTTTTCCGGCTCGAAGGACCAAATGTTCAATAAAAGATGCTGACAGGTTGGGTGTTGATGAGACACTGCATTTTATATTCAATATTTTCACTTTGTAGCTAATTTACAAATTATTTCTTAACCTAGTTTATCAATAATTCTTATCTTTAAACTCCTCATTGACCAAACCAAACAACCCGTTGATTAATGAATGTGTGTCATAAAACTGTCATAAATGTAGCAAGTCGTAAGTGCAACAAGCAATGCACAATAACCACTATTGATAAGAGCTACAACTGCATGTGGAATAATAAACGCTTATCTTCTAAGTGCCCTGAACACAATTTACCACTTATGACTAGTGCTCATAAAAATATTTATTGATTTAGGCGGTTGGAAACTCAAGTGGAGAATTTATTTTTAATTATCAGATTTCCCAGCGCCTCTACATGACCAAAAGTATGTACACAGCTTCTATAAGGGGCATACCAAAAGCAAAACATGACAATGAAAAGTAAAAAATATCACCTTTCTAACGATATAAATTAGTTTGTCGTAGGTGGACAAACAACGAATATATCGTAATAGTCGCTAATGAAATCCAACTTTTCATTTTTGCAATTTTAATTATAATGACTAATATCACGGCTTTGGTTGGGTGCCTTCCAAAAGCAAAGCCTGACTATGATAGTAGAAAATTCCATCTTTGCAATGATGCAAAGTAGGTTGGCGTAGGTGGCCAAATTACGGGGATATCGCGATAGCCTTTTTTCCATTCCTTTTTTTAATCATGGTACAGGTCTCTATGGATCGTGAGGAAATTTTGAGGGTTAATGGGGGTCTCACAGAGTAAGAAACCTATTTTGGTGATGGTCGAATAATAATCAGGGGTCGGAATGGGCAAAAAACATATTTGGAGAAAATGTCAACGTTTTAGTCATATGCGAATATCTCCGCTTCTAGTGGGCGTATTCCAAAAGAAAGTCCGTCAATGGATGAGGAAAATATAATCTTCATTACGAAGGTCACTCGAAAACCTTCTGGCCTAGGCAACTCGCAGTGTCGCCAGGTGTCATTTGACATTTTTTTGGAAAGTTTGACAGTTTTTGGGCCTAAGACTACTCAGGTCAGTTTGACATACATGGTAGTTTAGGTTGTTTACAGTTACTTAAAAAACATCAATGTTTTTATAAGAAATTTTGACGGTTTTTACAATAATTTTGAAAATGTTCCATCTTATCAGCATCCGAAGCACTCGATTGTGTTCGTCGAGGTTGTCTATCTTATTGTGAAGAAATATGACAAAACTGCGCGAGTCCTATTGAAATTCCGAAATGTTTCAAATATTTGCCAATTTAAACCCTTTAATGCTGTTGTTTCGTTGTTCGCGGAAAATTTTGTAGGTTTTCTTTAGTGAAAAATGTTTAGAAAGCCTTGCTTTATAGAATGAAAATTAGGCGTTAATATCTCAAAAAATCGCGAAAATAAAGTGATTGTTCTATCCTGACGAACAAAAATAAATGTCTATTTTTCATAGTACTATCGGAAAAATGAGTAGAAAATCATTTCGCGAAAAACTAGAAACATATCTTTTCTTGTGTTGATATGGAAAATTATCGACTTTAGATCCCTACAAAATTAAAAAGCGAAGATTCATTCGCTTCGGGATAAATAAGCTAACAGTAACAGAAATTTAGGTGTTCTAGTCTAATGACGTGGAGTGTATACATATTTTCGTTGATTCCGTATGCCAGAATATAGTATAGGGTAACTTCTTGGCGTTTGGGTAAAATTTATAGTTTCGATGTATTCAAGGTGTTTAGTTACAAACCATTTTATGTTTTTCCTTTTTGCAAATGATAAGTATGTGTTAATGTATTTTTGTAATTCTTCAATGTTTAGTTTTATTGGTAATTCAAGTTGTGTGAAATGTGTGTGTATAAGTGTGATACGTTCCAACTCAACTTCCCGAGCTCAGTCGATCACGGATGCTGATTGACATCATTAAGCATCTCCTCTGGACGTTCCCTCTGCGGACACCGTAGAGCGCAGATACCAACGAGCGGTGGTTGTTGAGATTTCTCTCATTGGAAAATGTAAATGTATTAGTATGAATCGACTCAGATCCTCTACGATCGCTGCAATCCTTTGCGATTGCAAGAACCTCTGCTTTCACTTGTCGATCAACCTTTTGATAGTACACTTGTACATACTAACTAACGTCTACGCGTTATACTAATCGGCCTCTGTCGCGGCCCCAGATTACAAAGATAATCTTTGTTATTGTTTGAATCACAATAAACGTCAAGCATATTACTATACCCTCAGCCTTTAGGCTAAAGAGGGTATTTACACTTTGATACGACCAAAAATGTGCATCATCGAAATAATGGTTTTAGACCCCAAGTATGTTTGTACGATATTCGTTTCAGACAATTTTGAGTAGATCTAGCAATGTCCGTCCGTCCGTCTGTCTGGCTGGCTGGTGCGCACGATAACTCTCGAAAGGATCAATCGATTCGGTTCAAATTTTGGGTATCGAAATATTTTGTTCGAAGATGGACCATATAGATCCACTCCTTCAGGTACCTCACCCACAAATGTTCAAAAATTGTCGCAAAACTTGTGCGCACGATAACTCTCGAAGGGAGTAACCGAATTGAACCAAACTTTGCATATGGTAATACTATCTCTAGGCATATATCAAGTTCAGGTACTTCCCACACAAAATTTTAAATAAGTGCAGTTTAGTGACACCTCACGAATCGTCATGAAATTTTTTGTAGCAGGATGTTCGCGCGGCCCCCGTTACGTCATTGTAATTTTTTTCGAGGGCAAGTACATAGTTCCCGAGATAATGGCGCATAACCTCAAAAAACGCTGCAATATGTCGCGAGTTCAAATAAACGGTGGCCAAATATAAAATGAGTTGGCGTTGTCAGATGAATTTTGGTATAAATACTTACAGTTCACTGACAATGTCGAGACTCAATCGGTCCACTCCTTCGGGTACTTCCCACACAAAATTTTGGTAAAGTTCAGTTTAGGGCCTGTTCAAGAATCGCTTTGATTTTTGTTGTAGCTTCAATTCCATCCATACTTTTGTCGGTGCATACGGCCAAGATTTGGAAAACCGCCCTAAATACATACGTTTTTTTTTTTTTGGGAAAAAAGTATTTCAATCCACACAGGCTGAGGGTATATCTCTGTCGGCAAAGCCGACTGATACTTTTTTACTTGTTTAATATTAAAACTGATACTGTTTTGTTTTTATTTTCTTTGTTTTTTTTTTCTCTCCACTGCTCATCAAACGGTATCCTGAGCTATCGTTGAATTATTGAAAACCGAACCGGATTAATCCAGCTTTTTATTCTTGCTAAACATTTGGTCGCATCGAGCCAGATAGAAACCAGTATTGTTGTTGCTCCCTCTCTCTTGAACGAAAATTAAAGCTTTTGTTGTTGCTAACCAACGATTTGATTACACTGTGCAACATTTTTGAGCCAATCGCGTGCAAACAACTTCTGTCCAGAATTTTATGAAAGTAGAGAACAAATAGGCAAAAACCATATTTGGGTTTTGTTTTCTTAAGTCGGGTTCGGTTTTTATGGCCTCATCTAAACATTGGTTAAGATCGAATTTTCAAAACAAATCGAGGCTGTATCTCTGAAACCAATACAAATCGTGTTTTGACATCTGCAGCAGATAAGAGCAAGAAGGAAATATTTGGAAGAATAGTGAACTCTAAAAACGGCATTTATTGCCTCAAATTTTATAATATATCTAAAAATTCTATAATTTGTGTATATTTCGCGGCGAATGTCCCAAAATGTTAAATTCTTCTTAATTTTAGTGTTTGGGAAAATATTCTCTGGAATGTAATACACAACTCTCCAGAACATTATATTTTTGTAAAATGCCTCTATCGCCTCGTTTATACCAAATTTTTCAACAACAATTTGGTAAATATTTCGATAATTCATTAAAATCCCCAACATGAGAATAAACAGCCTGTGTGAATATTGTTTGAAATAAGTTTGGTAAAAGGTATGTTATGAAATACCCCTTAAACAACGTGAAATAACCATTTTAGAGTTTCAGAATGTTCTGAAGAATTTATGGTCACTATATTAGGAAAATTGTTAGAATGGTTATTTGTTTCAACTCGCAACAGTTTAGTTGTTACTGGCCAGAATTTCAGAAATTATGTAAACTTTTCTATATTTTAACGGGTTTGAGCTCTAGATGCAGCTTTTCCTAGTTCATCTGTTTGACACATAAATTCTACTTCTTTAGGGCTACAATATTGCTGAAGACAGGAAAGTTAAATTCTTATTAGTTTCGGAGATAAAGGTCCGATCACTGAAAAAACTCATTTTAGGTCAGTTTAGATGAGGCCATAAAATCTAAACCCGATCTAAGAACACAAAACCCAATTAAGGTTTTTGTAGTCTCAATATGTACTTTCAGAAAATGCCCATTAGAAGTTGTTTGCATTTCCAGTGTTATTTTACATCATTTAATCACACTACTATCAAATCACCTTACTAAAACCAGGTACGTAAACTCAGATTTCCATAAAAAGTGAGTTATCGCGAGTGTTAGTATTTTTCCTTTTGTTTACCGTTTGAGAATTAATATAAAATTCATCTTGGTCGACTATTATCACTACTTCGTGTGTAAATTAGTTCGTTGCTCCATTTAAAACATCTTAGTTTGTTGCTAAAACTTGCAAATACTTTGCCGTTGTACTGATCACCCTACGTCGAGTTGATCATACAAAGCATTCGGTGTTGTTACTTAGTAAAATTCGAATTGTGGCTCTTCTCATTCTAACTGAGAACTTTGCGATTATATTTTGTAATATTTGCCGTCTTGTTAAATTATTGCACGCACTGAGCTAGCTCTCATTACACTTATCTGTCTGAGTGCTGATCATTTGTAATTTATTTGTTGTTGTTATTCCCCAAGGTTCTTTTCTAACGAAGACCTTTTCTTGAAAATTTGCATTGGCAATGTCGTTTGGTTTTAGTTTGTTGGTACGATCCTCTCCATCCAAAAAATATTTACATCTAACTACTTTGGATCGATTTATAGTCGGTTTAAAAAATGTAACTATTAACCAGTTAAATTAAAGTAGTTTATATCTAGTATTTTTTAAATTCATTTTTAATGGGTATACTTTGGAGTAATTTTTTACTTACTTAAATAGAATAATTTCCATGAAAATTCTGTTTTTGAGATTTCATTAAATTATTTAATCGTTTATTTATGTAAAGTCAAATAAATATTTCAATTACAAAAACAAAAAAAAGTAAAATTATATTAAGTAAAAATTATTTTTATATTCTTATTTAATAATATTATCATTAGAGAAGGAGAGATGAAATCATTGAGATCGATTATTTATATTATATAATGTCTTTTGACAAAACTTCGGAAATCATCTTATGAAGTTGTCCTTTTAGTAAAGTCTTCAACTCATTAACCTGTTGAAAATAGAATTAAACATTGAAAGAAAATTAACAGAAAAGAAAGAATAAAAAACTTACAAATGTTAAACGATTGTCATCGTTTATCTCATCATTAAGGGTGCTCAAATCTGAGGTAGTTTGTATCAGAATAGATTTCGCTTGTTTTTATCTTGTTTAGCTAGTCTTTGGGTGACTACCTTTTGAGTGGCTAATGCTGACATGATCGCTTCATTGTTCAATCGCATTGTTGTCTTTAATTCATTTTTGCTTTCTGAAATATTAGTAAGTTACAAAAATACACTGTATGAATTTTCTTCTCTATCTCATTTAATTATTTGATTTTAATTTATTGATTTCATCGTCTTCACGATGTTACTACAGGAAGGCCAATTTGGCATATTAATACTTTCTTGTTCATTTAGTTGGCACAAATCTGAAAAAATTAACCAAAAGTTAGGATCATTAAAAAAGATTGGACCTAAAAATAATGTATTACTTAGTTAAAGAATTCATGTTAATGCGTTTTATTGGATTAGTCGAGGAGTCCATTTGAAGATTTCTATTTATATTTGATAATCCTTTTTGGGATTGGGCGTTGTATAAATTGGGTGAAATATGTACTTTTCTAATTAAAGAAACAAATATCGTAATTAAGTTAGTTTTTACTATAGTAATTACTATGTTTTATTGATGTTATGTACGTCCATGCAATAGAGTGAGCAAAACTAATTTGTCTCCTTTTGGCAAACCTACAAGCTTACACTCGATGCCTTCAATTAAAAAAAAATCCTCTTGATCTACACAACTGACATCAACCAAGCACGTTCCTAATATTTTAAACGAATCCAGTGGCTACTGAAAGAAACTTTCTAGGTACCTTAACTTTTGCCATTTATAACTTCTGTGTTAACAAAGCCTGTTATCAAAATAGGAGTATATGGTTTAATTGCGCATAAATTATTAGGGGATTTACTGGAAAAAAAGACTAACAATAATATTGTTTTTTGTAACGATTTTTTTACCTACTTCAACCTTAATCATATTTTCAACTTGTTTCTGCGTATATACTTGTTCCAAAATTTTTGTAGGTTGCTTTACATACTTCTTAAGAATTTGTAAAAGGGTAGCCAGAAAAGCTTGAAAGAAGTCCAAATTTCTGCACACACTCGCTTAGATGTAAAAGACCATGAACGTTGTAGGATATACTGTTTTGCCCAAAAATGGTAGCAAAATTCTCAACAAACAATTCGAGCATTCTGAGTGTCCCGTTGGCAAGTTCTTAGACACGAAAGAAATCTGGACACGCACTGGAGCAACAAAAATTCATAAAATACGTCATTGTGTACTCGATCTTTCAGAACCACTATCCCAGTGTATAATAGAAACTGTCTAAATTCAGTTGCCTTCCATTGAATTATTTCGTCAAATGTTCTAGGATGACGGGCAAATTCTTTAGGAATAAATTTCGCAAGATTGTTGAGATCTACTGATATTTCATTTTTATACCCTCCTCCATAGTATGGAGGGTATATTAAATTTGTCATTCCGTTTGTAACACATCTAACTAATCATTTGCGACCCTATAAAGTAAATATATTCTTGATCAGGATAAAATTCTAAGACGATCTAGCCATGTCCGTCTGTTGTAATCACTCTAGCGTCCGCAATAATTGAGATAGAGTGCTGAAATTTTGCACCCGAGGTATTTTTTCCATAGGCAGGTCAAGTTCGAAGATGGGCAATATCGGCCCCTCTTTGGTATAGCCCCCATATAACGGTACCTCCGTATTTGAGGTATTTTGACTTTCTTCGCCACAATTGCAGACCGAATTAGCTTTAGTTTGGCACTTAGGGTTCCTTGTGATCAATAAACTTATATCCCAAAGGATATGGGCATAGGTCTATGTTTTGGTATAGTCCCCATATGACGGTACCTCCCGATTTTCGGTATTTTGAGAATTTTAGCCACAATTTTTAACCGAACTATCTGCAATTTGACATTTGAGGTTCTCAGTGGTCATGAAACATATCCACGAAACCTCGTCAACATAGGTCCATGTTTTGGTATAGCCCCCATATATCGTTACCTCCGATTTTCGGTATTTTGAGAATTGTAGCTACAATTTTTAAACGAAGTAGCTGTAATTTGCCATTTGAGGTTCTCAGTGGTCATGAAATATCTCCACCAAACATCGTCAACATAGGTCCCTGTTTTGGTATAGCCCCCATATAAAACGGTACCTCCCGATTGTCGGTATTTTGAGAATTTCAGCTACAGTTTTTAACCGAACTAGCTGTAGTTTTTCTACAGTTTTTTTTTTTTTTAACCGAACTAGCTGTAATTTGCCCGTTCACCCATAAGAACGTTAAAAACTTGGGTTTGGGCGTCGGGTTAGTAACCCTCCCCTAGAAAAACCAGCCTACTATGAAAAACGAAAGAAAAGAAAAACAAACCCCTCTAAAGTTGACGAACCCCGCAAACGTTTTAAGGACCATGATCTGCGAATCTGCACATGGAATGTTCGCACTCTTTATAGAGAAGGTGCAGTCTTCGCATTGGCAGACGTACTTGGAAAGTACAAAGCCGATATTACTGCCATACAGGAAATACGATGGACTGGGAAAGATGTCACAACAACACCTAAAGGTGACGCACTGTATTATAGCTGCCATGACACAAAGCATGAGTTTGGCTGCGGTTTTGTAGTTGGTCGGAGGTTAAAACATCTGGTCTCCAGCTTCACCCCAGTAAATGAAAGACTTGCTACAATTCGATTTAAAGCAAAATTCTTTAACATCAGCTTTATCTGCGCTCATGCCCCAACCGAAGACAAGGACGAACAGACCAAAGATATATTCTACGAGAGCTTAGAAGAAACATATGACCGTTGTCCTGCCCATGACATTAAAATTGTTCTAGGCGATTTTAATGCCAAAATTGGAAAGGAGAATATCTTTGGACAAACAGTTGGGAAATTCAGTCTACATAGTGAAACATCAGACAATGGAATGAGGCTGATAGACTTCGCAGCGGCGAAAAACATGGTAGTTAGCAGTACCAGATTTAAGCATCTCGATATTCATAAGGGCACTTGGCTGTCTCCAGACCAAAGAACAATAAATCAAATTGATCACGTTGTGATAGATGGAAGACATTCATCGAGCGTGTTGGATGTACGATCGTTCCGAGGAGCAAACATAGATTCGGACCATTACCTCGTTGCAGCAAAGGTACGTACCCGTCTAAACGTTGCAAATAAAGCACGGACAGACACAACACGAAAGTTGGACATCGCCAAGCTGCAAACACAACAGATAGCCACAGCATATTCCACTCAACTGACCCAATTGCTTAATGATAGCGCTTCTCGTCCCGATAACATATCAGCACAATGGCAAAATATTGCCCACTCCATGCAAACAGCCGCAAAATCAGTACTTGGATACCAGAGACCTCCACCAAAGAATCCGTGGTATGACCAGGAGTGCCGTGCTGCTACCGAAGAAAAAAATGCGGCATATAGGGCTACTTTACAATCAGTAGCAACGCGTAGCGCACGAGAGAGGTATCGGGAGAAAAGGAGAGAGGAGAAACGTCTTTTCCGCAGGAAAAAGAGAGAAATGGAAAAGAGGGAGTGTGAACAAATGGAGATGTACAGGAGACAGAACGAAGTCCGAAAATTCTACCAAAGAGTGAAGCATCAAACTGATGGCTTTGGTACAGGAATATCCTCCTGTAGAGATCAACAAGGTAATTTGGTAACTGATACAGATAGTGTGCTCAGGATATGGAAAGAACATTTTTCCAAACTGTTGGTATCCGATAGCAGTGAAGACGGCGAAGATACCACAGATCCAATCCCAGATGATGGTATTGAATGTATACCGCCCAGCCAAGATGAGGTAAGGACAGCAATAAACCGGCTGAAGAATAATAAGGTAGCAGGAGCAGATGGCCTTCCAGCCGAGCTGTTCAAAACCGGAGGCGACACGCTGATAAGGTGTATGCATCAGCTAGTTAGCACCATCTGGCAGGAAGAACGCGTACCCGACGATTGGAACGTGAGCATCCTATGTCCAGTCCACAAGAAGGGTGATAAGACTGTGTGCTCCAATTATAGGGGCATAAGTCTGCTCCCTATTGCATATAAGATAGTATCTGGCATATTGTGTGAGAGACTAAAGCCTATGGTCAATGAAATTATTGGACCCTATCAGTGCGGCTTTAGACCTGGCAAATCCACCATTGACCAGATATTTACCTTGAGACAAATCCTGGAAAAGACCCAAGAAATGCAGATCGACACCTTCCATCTTTTCGTCGATTATAAAGCAGCATTCGACAGCCCTATACGTTCAAAGGTGTTCCAAGCCATGTCTGATTTTGGTATTCCTGCAAAGCTCATTCGACTTTGTAGAATGACACTAACTGAGACGAGATCCTCAGTTAAAATTGGAAAGAACCTCTCCGAAGAGTTTACTACCAAAAGAGGTTTCAGACAAGGAGACGGCCTGTCGTGTGATCTATTCAACATCCTGCTGGAAAAGGTCATACGAGACGCGAAGGTCAAAAGAAATGGAACGATATACACGAACAGCCACATGTTACTGGCTTATGCCGACGACATTGACATCATGGGTCGATCGGTAAAGGAAGTAACTGACACCTTTGCAAAAGTCGAAAGAGAATCTGCTAAAGTTGGTCTGGCAGTAAACGGCGTAAAAACCAAGTTGATGGTATCGACGCGTAATATGTCCATAAACACCGCACCATCTGTGAATGTTGGTACCTATAATTTTGAGGTAGTAAAGGACTTCGTCTACCTCGGCACCGCCATAAACACAACAAATAACATCAGTTGTGAAATACGAAGAAGAATAGTGTTGGCTAACAGATGCTACTTTGGGCTGAGTAAGCAGTTTAGGAATAAAGCCACCTCTCGTCAAACAAAAATAACACTGTACAAAACACTGATACTACCCGTGCTAATGTATGGTTCCGAAGCATGGGTACTTGCTCAAGCAGATAAGGCAGTGCTTTGTGTGTTTGAGAGAAAAATTCTTCGAAAGATCTACGGGCCAATCTGTGTTGACGGCGAATATCGGCGTCGTATGAACATCGAGCTGTATCAACTATACAATGACATCAATATAGTTGAACGAATCGAGATACAACGATTGCGATGGCTAGGCCATGTTATAAGAATGAGTGATGATGAACCCGCTAAAAAGGCGTATAAATACGGGCCGCATGGAGGTTCTCGCAGATCTGGAAGGCCAAAGCTTCGTTGGAGCGAACAAGTGAAACGAGATATCACAAAGCTACATATCCCAGATTGGGAAAATACAGCAGCAAACAGAGAGGATTGGAGATTTTTTCTTAGTTCGGCTTATGGAACAAATGTTCTGTAAAAGGCCAGCTAAGTAAGTAAGTAAGCTGTAATTTGCCATTTGAGATTCTTAGTGATCATGAAACATCTCCACCAAACATCGTCAACATAGGTCCATGTTTTGGTATAGCCCCCATATAACGGCACCTCCCGATTTTCGGTATTTTGAGAATTTTAGCTACAGTTTTTAACCGAAATAGCTGTAATGATCGGTATTTTGAGAATTTTAGCTACAATTTTGTCTATTCAAAAATAATCGTTAATATAGGTCCATGTTTTGGCATATCCCCCCATATAACTGTACCTCCCGATTTGCGGAAATTTTCAGTGGCCACGAAATTTCTTTACTAAAACTCGTCAACATTGGTCCATTTTTGAGGGTCTGCATTGTTTTGATGAAACTACCTACTACAATTTGACTCTTGAAGTTACCAGCAGCTATAAAACTTTTCCTCCAAAAAATTTAAAGATAGGTTGACTCTTTGATATAGCCCCGTATGTGGTACCTTTCACCTAGCTGAACACATTTTTTTTATTAAGTTAGACAACACTGTGCAACAAAATGGAGGTGAAAGTCTGGGTCACGGAAAATTCCTCTTGGGAAAGAAAGGCCTTGGTGAGTATATTATGAACCCCGAAGGACAGATCCGCCGTGAGTCGAACTTCCGCGTTATGGCGTGATGAAATTTTTGTTAGAGACCCTGTGGGCCATCAGGAATTAGCGTTATATCTTTTTTCACTGTTGCTTAAATGCTCTACAAAAACAACAAACAAAGATATAATGCTAATTCATGATGGCTTACAGGGTCTCTTGCAAAAACTTCATCACGCCATAACGCGGAAGTTCGACTCACGGCGGGTTCAGGTTTTTTAAATATACACACACCAAGGGCTTTCATCTCCAAAAGGAGTTATTTCTGCCCCAACATTTGTGTTCACAAGGTAATTTAAGCAATAGTGGGAGGCAGTAGGAGTCTATCCATTGTCGAAAAGTTGTTACACCTAAAATTGTAAAAGGATCCTAATTATTCCATTTTAATTAAGACTATCATATGGGGGAGGGTATAAAAAGTTCGGCCCGGCCGAACATAACGACTTTTTACTTGTTAATAGTTCAAAACACTCCTCCCTTTGGAATTTCATTAATTCTCGTAAATGTGATTTGCTTGGAAGCATTTTCTATATTTTTATATTACCACATTATATTTCACTTTATTTTATTGCTTTCTGCTACACTTTGTTTGAAACTTTCACGTCTTAATCTATTGAAAACTAACAACGACTGACTCTTTGTTTAAACAAAAATAATTATTTTTCTCACTCAACAATGTGATTTGTTTTGTTATGTATGGAATGCAATTCTAACGGTTCCTTGTTTTGGTGGATTGAGAGATGATACAACTTACATGTGTTTTGTTTTTTGTAATTTTGTGAAGCAAAACCTGTTTTGGTGGTTGATCTTCTTTTGGTGGAGTGGGAGATAAAAAATTTACGTGTGTTTTGTTTTTCGCAATTTTGAAGCAAAAATTTGTTTTGGTGTTTGAAGTGGTTGATCTATAGATGACTTTTCAACCAATTTGTAGTTAGTTGTGAAATAATGCATTTATAACTAACTATTTTTTCAACAGGTTAAGAAAAGTCCCGCAGGGTAATTTGCGAAATTACATCGTAATTCTACCAACAAGTTTCCCGCCTTTTAGTTACGCGTCGGTTAGTAACGTTGTACAAATTCTGCTGATCCTCAGCACTCACTTGCTCGTTTGCAACGTCTGTTGTTCAGTGGGAGCTTCGCTGTTCACACATATCCATTTCTCTGCTACCGTTAATTCTATTGGTTATTCCTCTTTTTGCTATATTCGTTGATGGGTCAGCACAGTGGGATAAAACAGCACATTGTAAATTTTTAATAATTAATTCTAAAAATTATCGAAAAATTTTTGAAATATAATTAATTGGTAGTAGGGTTTTTGGAATTTTTGGACAAATTCACCCTACATTCGGCATTTTTATACCCTCCACCATAGTATGGAGGGTATACAGTCGGACCTCGATTATCCGTGATGGTCGGGACCGGAGGCATTACGGATAATCGATTTTCCCGGATAATGGAGGCAATGCTTTTACGCAGTTTTTGAACATATTTTTTAAGTAAAAATGACATAATATTGTACAATAATATGAAAATCTGCAATTTTTATTAAATTCGTTACGGTAATTCCCCAAATTTTATAAGGATACATAATATCATCATCATCAGATTCATCTGAATGGACTTTGTCCCATGGTTTTTCTGATACCATAAATACACAAATTGTGTAATACGGGAGAATTTCCAGTGTACGTTTGTTTACCTTCTGTTTGCTTAATCAGATTAATTGGAAAGTGTGTTTTTACTCCCGGACAATGAAGTTTTTAACGAAAAATAGAAGAAATTGAAAAAAGTCCAACATTTATTTTCTATCACGGATAATGGAGGTTCCCGGATAATCGATTCACGGATAATCGAGGTTCAACTGTATTAAGTTTGTTTTTCCGTTTGTAACGCATTGAAATACTCATTTGCGACCCTATAAAGTATATATATTCTATATATTCAGGGTCTGAGTCGATCTGTGCACGTCCGTCCGTCCGTCTGTGGTAATCACTCTAGCATCCACAAAAATGGAGATAGGACGCTGAAATTTTGGGAAAATGCGTCTTTTGTTTGCAGGCAGGTCAAGTTCGATGATGGGCTATATCGGTCCACGTTTTGGTATAGCCCCCATATAACGGTACCCCCGATTTACGGTTTTTTGACGGTTTTAGCTACATTTTCCGACCGATTTAGCTGTAATTTGACATTTAGAGTTCTTAGATGTCAATAAACTTATATAACAAAACTTGTGGACATTGGTCCACGTTTTGGTATAGCCCCCATATAACGGTACCCCCCGATTTGCGGTATTTTTACGTTTTTAGCTATATTTTCAGACCGATTTAGATATAATTTGGCATTTGGGGTTCTTATGTATCAATAAACTTATATAACAAAAGTTGTGGACATAGGTCAACGTTTTGGTATAGCCCCCATATAACGGTGCCCCCGGTTTACGGGATTTTGACGGTTTTAGCAACATTTTCAGACCGATTTAGCTATATATTGACATTTAGAGTTCTTAAGTGTCAAAAAACTTATATAACAAAAGATATGGACATAGGTCCACGTTTTGGTATAGCCCCCATTTAACGGTACCACCCGATTAACGGTATTTTGACGTTTTTAGCTACATTTTCAGACCGATGTAGCTATAATTTGACATTTAGGGTTCTGAAATGTCAATAAACTTATACAACAAAACTTGTGGACATAGGTCCACGTTTTGGTATAGCCCCCATATAACGGTACCCCCCGATTTGCGGTATTTTTACGTTTTTAGCTATATTTTCAGACCGATTTAGATATAATTTGACATTTGGGGTTCTTAAGTGTCAATAAACTTGTATAACAAAAGTTGTGGACATAGGTCCACGTTTTGGTATAGCCCCCATATAACGTTACCCCCGATTGACGGCATTTTGACGTTTTTATCTACATTTTCAGACCGATGTCAATAAACTTATATAACTAGTGGACATAGGTCCATGTTTTGGAATAGCCCCCATATAACGTTACCGCCCGATTTCAGGTATTTTGACGTTTTAAGTCACATTTCTAGGCCGAATTAGCTATAATTTGATATTTAGAGTTCTTAGTGACCAAATATATTCGAAAAAATTATGAACATAGGTCCATGTTTTGGTATAGCCCCATATAAGGGTACCTCCCGATTTTCGGTATTTTGAGAATTTTACCATCAAGTTTTAACCGAAGTATCTGTAATTTGAACATTTGACATTTGAAATTCTTAGTGGTCACCACACCCCTCCACCAAAAATTGTCAAGAAATCCTCCATATAACGGTACCTCCCGATTTTCAGTAATTTGATGATTTTAGCTACAATATTAAACCGAACTAGCAGTAATTTGACACTTGAAGTTCTTAGTGGTCACAACACCTCTCCATAAAAAATTGTCAACATAGGTGCATGCTCGGATATAGCTCCCATGTAACGGTACCTCCCAATTTTCAGTAATTTGGCAATTTTAGCTACAAGTTTTAACAGAACTAACTGTAGTTTGACATTTGAAGGTTGTAGTGGTCACCACACATCTGCATCAACAATTTTCAACATAGCCCCAATATAACGATACTTCCCGATTTTCGGTACTTTGAGGATTTTACTTAAAATGTTTAACCGAACGTAGGTCCATGTTTTGGTATAGCCCCAAAACAAACCTCCCGATTTTCCGTAACTTAGCTTTATTTTTTTGACGAACTTTCTGTAATTTGAATTTTTTTTTATTTATTTAATTCTTAACGTCTATGGGAAAAATTCCCTTTCAGACTGCGATTTTTAATAATATACAATTCATATATATAGCTATATACAATATAGGAACATAGCCTAATTAATATTAATTAAACAAATTTTTAATAAGTTCTTAAATGAATCTCTTGAAATACTAAAATCAATCAAAGTTATTCTATTAATGATTTTAAAAGCCAACAAAAATTCTTCATTTAAGTTCATATTTTCGTATAGCCCACATACCTCCGAACTAGCTGTTAATGACATTTGATGTTCCCACGTTATTTACCGAATTTCGGTATTTTGAGGATTCTAGCTAAATTTTTTAACCGAATTAGGAGTTATTTGACATTAAAGGCTCCCATCAAAAACTGTCAACATAGGTCCATGTTTTATTATAACCCCTATATAACGGTACCTCCCAATTTCTAGCCCACCAAAAATTGTCAACATACAATGGCCTCCCGAATGAAGCATTTTATGTACATTATCTGACATTTTAACGTACCCACTTAAAGTTGGGGACAGGAATAAAAACTAATTATTCCATTTTAGTTCAGAATCTTTTATGGTGGAGGGTATGAAAAGTTCGGCCCGGACGAACTTAATACTTTTTTACTTGTTTGTATTGATTTTTAGCACAGAATATAAGCGAATAATAGTTGGTTTTCGACACCTTTTAGATTTTCTTGGCAATATTTGTTAAACATCTTGGAAATATATTTGAGTCTCCGTAGGGTTTTTCGTATTTTTGGACAAATACACCCTACTTTTGGCATATTTTGCACAGTACGTGTCAACCGAACAATATAAATTTCACACAAATTATTTGATTTTCTGGTGTAAAACTTTATTTTTCGCAACAATACCTTATTTGACGTACGAATTTTTACAAATACAGCCTACTCTTGGTAGTACCATATACGTTTTTGTATTTTTGAGACTTTTTTGCATTTTTTTGATCAAATTAAAGTAGTTCTTGTTTGCCCTATGGAAGTTTCTTTAAATTTTCTCCTATTTCGCCCTACTTTAATTTCAAATATCATTACACCTTACGAGTACTATTTTTCTGTGGTATTCATAGAATTTTGGAGGTTTTTGTGGAAATTTCTTATTTTCTTCGAGCTATAGCAATTTGTTGCTTCAACCGAATTTCCATTTCCACCTTTTATTTGTAGTTTGTAGCAAATTTAATTGTAGATTTTCGGTGATTTTTGCGCATTTAAACTTTACTGCCAACACCCCACTCACTGGTTTTGTTAGAGATTCGTATATATGTATGTTTGAAATGTCTAGCATCATTTGAATGGATTAATAAGTCCACATATAACGTCTATAATCTAGAAATTCGCAGTTCAGAATTTTAAAAATTGTGGAACAAAGTCAAGTGCTCTTATGACGAGTGCAAAAACTACCTCACGACATCCGAGACTGCACAGGATGATGTTAATAATGTCGCTGAGGAAAAATATGGTACCTCCTACATAGCCCATATCTGTTGTATGTCCACAATTAACCACCATCTTGAACGCCTTAAATCTTCAGGCACTGTCCCTAATTTATCTGCTATAGTTCCACCAATCTCACCACCTCCTCTCAATTCTAGTTTGTATAAGAGTTCTCCACCTACTGTTTTGTTGAATGTACCTCCAGTAGCGCCCCATCTAATCTGTTATTGGACACAATTGTCTTGCCTGTTCCTGTGCAGTCTGCTTCTCCCTCCGTACCTGCTCCACTTGAAACTTCTTGCAGTGCATGCAATTGCCCTAGTGACCCTGTCGGTACTCATAGCTTTTTGTTGCCACCCCTTGATATCGAAGTCTTTAGTGGAGACTTCATGTCTTGGCCACGTTTAGGTATACTTTCACTACCCTATTTGTTGAAAATAGTCTGTCAGACGTTCAGTGCCTCTGCTACTTAGTGCAGAAAACCCCCGGTGAGGCCCTGGAAATCGTTTCGAGATTTCCACTTACCAATTGAAGTTTCGCCTTAGCGTGAAAAGCTTTGAACGATACGTATGATAATAAACGTATTCTGATGAATAGCCACATAAAACTATTATTAGATCTTCCATCTTTTAAAAAAGAAACTTGTGCTGCTTTGAAAACTATTCACCACGGTATTAATAGTTTTCTTGTTGCAATGACGGTCAATGACGTCATCACGGATCATTGCGATCAAATAATTATTTGTATTTGTTTGCAGCGGTTGCCTAAATTGACATTGACTCTGTGGGAGCAAAGCCTCAAACATAAGTCGTCTTTTCCTACATGGAAAGACTTAGATGCTTTCCTCACAGAGAGGATAGAAACACTGATGTGTCCAAAGCATGTATGGAAATCAGTCCACAAAATTGGTGTCACCTAGGAATGTGTATTCATCTAAATGCTCCCATAAATTGTTGTCGGTACAAAAATCACAAAATATAGTACCGTCTCGATCCTCTAATTTGACGAACACTTTTTGTCCCATTTGCTTTTTGTGCCTCTGCCCCCAGTTTAACAAACTCTCGTTTAATGACAAATTCTCAATTGTTAAAAAGTTTAATTGTTGTATAAATTGTTTATCACGTGGGCATTCTGTTAAGAAATGTAACAGCAAACTTAGTTGCACTTCTTGCAAGCAAAGGCATAACAGCCTTCTTCACCGGCCACAAAATAATAAAGTTTTTGCTTCGCCAACTTCGAAAACATCTGCGGCATTAACTGGTCAAACGTCGAGTATTTAGGTCGTCTTTGTCGCGTCAAGGTCTCTCCTCGGCTTTTGCAAAGGTCAAAAGTCGAGAACCTGGTTGTACATCTGACAAAATTAAACTTAATCACCCGGTTCCTAACTCCTCTCTAGATAATAATGCGCTTTCGAGAATCGCAAAAGTAAACATAATTCATATCGGCAAAACACATAGTGCTCGAGCAATTATAGAACTTCAGTGTTTTCAGTTGTCACTAGGATGTTTAAAAAGAAAATTTACCTTCCTACCCACCCTGCCAGATCTAAATCATTGTGTTCGAGTAAAACTAAATCTGGCACACCAAGAGAAACTGGTTCTCTTAAGTTGTCCTCTCCTAAAAACTCCTCGAAACATCGGCATTAGTTCTGTCTAAAGTCAAGTGGAAATTGCTCTCACCTTTACGTATGTCGGAATTGAAGAATCGGATCCCTGATCTAGAATTAGCAGATTCCTTTGATGACAGCTTAATAGACTTGCTACTTGGTGCTGACCTATACCCCAAAAATTCTCGAAGCTGAACCGCCAAAAATCGCTTGGATTCGTTGCTTGCCCAAAAATCTATTTTCGGGTACCTACTTACCAGTTCGGTTCCTCCCAAATCTAGTATGTAATCTCGCACCTTAACCTCGGTTTAGTCTAAGAAAAAATCACACAATCAATCTTGTAGAGAATGTTAAAGCTATACGATTTTCTCAGGTCCCATATCGATAAGACTTGCCGTATTCATGCAAAAATTCAAAACCCTAGAAAAAAAACCTAAAATTGTAACCTGAGCTTCTTTGTCTCAAATATGGTACAACCTGGGAACAAATCATTAACGTCAGTCCTCTATAGAATTTTCACAGTTAAAACATTTTCTTTAGCTTCATTTCGATAGGACTTGTGGTTTCCAAGAAAAATCGCGAAAACCTAAAATAAACCTAAAATGTGAACATCGATTTTTTCTTGTTTTTGGATTTTTCTCATCCAACAACATAGCAGTTTCAGAATCCACAAAAACATCCAAAATGTAAGCTGTTTTCACTTAAAGTTGTCCCAATTTGAACTTAAATATCTCAAAAATGGTAAATCCTAGGAACAAATCATTAACGTCAATCTTATAGAGAATTCGTGCAAACCTAAAAACAGCGACAGCGATTTATTTGAAAATGCCTCCGGCGATTTTTTGTTTTTTTTTTTGTTTTTTTATTCTTCTCATCTATGAACAATGTAGTTTCAGGTGTAAGCACCTTTCATTGAAATTTAGTTAAGGCGCACCGTGTTGGTCTGTCAAGGGAGGCGGAATGTATAAGTTTGATACGTTCCAACTCAACTTCCCGAGCTCAGTCGATCACGGATGCTGATTGACATCATGTTTTCCCACTACGGACACCGTAGAGCGCAGATGCCAACGAGCGGTGGAAAATGTAGTAGTATGAATCGACTCAGATCCTCTGCGATCGCTGCAATCCTCTGCGATTGCAAGAACCTCTGCGTTCACTTGCCGATTAACCTTTGGATAGTACACTTGTACTTGTACTAACGTCTACGCTTTATATAATCGGCCTCTGTCGCCACCCCAGATTACAAGGTAATCTTTGTTGTTTGAAAAAAATCACAATAAACTTCAATTTGCAATTTTTTGGTTAATTTTCAGTGCAATATTTAAGTTTTAAGTAGAAATTTTTAGGTACATATGTAGTTAATATTTATTTAATTTGTACGTGTTGCTTTTGTGAATATTTTAACTTGAATGTCTAACTTTGTGTTTGTTGACGTAATAAAGTGAATGGTTTTGTTTTTAACTTTTTGTTCTTATTGTTTAACAAAGTGTTTATAGTTTTAATTGTTTGTAACTTATAAACTTGTATTTGTGTAATTTTAAGTTGTGGGAGAGGAAGTACGGCCGAATGCTTTTAATGATCACTGACGGAATGAACGATTGCTGCTCTTTAACTGCTTTTAATGTTGACAAATTGCAGGATTCATTGGAAGGAGAGCAATAGATTAATATGTAGCGGCCGCGGATTGTATGTGTGTATGTATATACATAAGTACAAATGTACATACTGCGGATCGCTACCCAAAACATAATCAAAACCAAGCTATAGTGATCGCCATAAATATGGTCCTAGACCATACACTAGGTTGCATCGGTGGCAACCCTGAAATGGATAGTTAACAAAATAACCTAGCTCCGTGAAACTTTTGTAAAAATAATTTAAAAGTGAATAAACAAAGCGTAGTTTCTAATAAAAGTTGTTTTGGTTGTTATTAGACCAACAAATAAAATGCCGAAAAACTGAAGTTAAAGACAATCATTAAGTATCTGTTGAAATATCGATGAAATAAATTACGAGAACTTTGTTGACGTTTATTCAAGAAGAAGAAGAAGCAGAGAATTGTTATTTGTCTATAAACATCTCCATTACCGTACAAAACAATAAAATTCCATTTTAATTTATGTATATCCACATCTTGCCAAGGAATATACGGCTTTGACTTTTCTAACCTGTGCCACTGTGAAGAAGAAGGTTTTTACTAGTGCCATCCAATTGTCCGCAAAGAGTTTGCTGCCTGCACTGCTGCCTCTTTCTTAACCAACTGTTTGCTATTAATCATTTCTCAACGTATATGTATGCTGAGATTGCGCTGTTTGTGTGCTAAGTGATATAACATGTCTCCCAATAAACATGTCTTCAGCTGTCCCAAATGTCGCAAGAGTGTTCAAAATCAATACAGTATAGGTTGCTGTATCTGCAATGAATTTTATCACATCACCTGTGTTAAAATTACAAAAGAGCAAACACTCATTCTTGTATAAAACCAAAACATTTTTGTACAAGTGCCCAAACTGCGTTAAAAAGAAAATAAATGTAGTTGTTCGTGATGAGCCTACCAAATCTCCAGCAAATACAACTGTAGCTGAACCCAGCAATGACAATTCTGCAGGTGATGTGTGCAGTCATTTCGAAAATTTTACATCAACTTTTAAATCAGAATTTGATACATTTAAGTCCGACATTCACAAATGTATCCAAGATTTGGAAAAACGCGTTTGCGATGCAATGCGAGAGCTTAACTGCCGCGTAAACAAAGTTGAGGAGGAAATAATCAGCTGTCTAGCTGTTACCAAACAGTTAGAAACTACTCTTAACAACACCGTGAATGATTTGCAGACTCACAATGATGTCTTACAGAGAAGGCTCAATCGGGCGGATATCGTCATAAATGGTTTGCCGGATGGTATTCGTGATTTAAGGCAGCCGATAAATAAAATCGTTTCGTTATGCAACATAACACTAGCTCCTGCCGATATACAGCATATTTGTTACATGGCAAAAGGCAAATCTGTCCTTGTAAAATTTAATTCAGTCTACATTAGAGACTGCATCATGGCAAACTACCATAAAAGCAATCCCATCTTATTGGACTGTATAATTGGTGGAAATGTAAATAGCAGGGTGTTTTTAAATGATCATTTGACCCAAACTTCATCTAAGCTGTTGTACCTTTGTCGTAGATTGCGAAGAATGGGAAAGCTATCCTCATTTAAGTTGATAAATGGCGATAAACCAAAAGTGGCTGCTACATTTGCGAATGGATTGATGGATGAATTGGACATGAGTCAGTGTGCACATTTGATAGATGTCAGCGGTGGAAATTGTACGGCTCCTGGACCGAGTAGTGTGGATTCTTCTAACTGAATTTGGTGTAGTTAATTAACTGTAATATTTGCATCACTTCTATTGTTTTTACAATTTTTCATGGAATTTGAACATGCATTATCTTATAATTGGTATTTATTTTTATTCTCATGATGGATCTCAGTAATATAGGTGATATTGTTCATGACAATCGATTCTTACACGCCCAATTTTGCGGATTAACATCCTACCTAAACATCTGCCATTTCAATGCTCAAAGCTTTAATGTTGCACCAACTTCATCTAAACTGGCTGAAATTCAAAATATACTTGAAGGCAGCCTTTCAGATGTAGTTGGAGTTAGCGAAACATGGCTTAAACCTCATTTAAATAACGTCAATATCTCTGGGTATACATTTTACAGAAACGATCGCCCTGATCGTCGTGGTGGTGGAGTTGGTTTATTCGTATCAAAGGAAATTTCATGCAAATTAGTTTTTACGGGCCGAAAATATGGTATTGCCGAAAGTTTGTTTATAGAAATTATGGTTGGCTCGTGCAAAGTCTTACTTGGAATTGTCTATTTGCCCACAGGGGATTTTGATTCTTTTGAAAACGACATTTCGGAGCTCGTTGTCCGTTACTCTAATGTTATTATAATGGGGGATTTCAACAATAATCTTTTCGATATGTCTAAAGCGCATAATATACGTCGGTCGTGCCTCAGAATGGGAATCTCTGTGGTACATAATACCCGTCCAACACATTTTGATCCATTCCATCAAACTTCTTCATTAATTGACTACTTCTTAGTTTCGAATCCGGATCGCATGAAGCGTAGTGGACAGTTTATATGTCCCGACATTTCAAAGCATGCTTTTATTTGCATTTCTATGGATATAACTGTACAAAGGGAACAAAATGTGCACGAATATGTTGACTATAGTGGTGTAAATGTGAGCGATTTGCAACACGAAGCTTCCTTGATCGATTTTTCGAATATTTTAAGTACTTCGAATGTTGATATTCAGTTAGATGAGCTAATGCATGGAGTCTATCAACTTCATTCTGTTTTCCCGAGGAAAATATTTAGAAAGTCAATCAATACCGACAAATGGATAAACTCCCCTGAAATACGTTATCATCAGTCTATTGCCGACTTGGCATATAATGCATATATTCAAGATAAATGTACACAAAGGTGGCAAATTTTTTGCAAAGCACGAAACCGAACGAAGTCAATTAAGAGGAAATTTAAGAAAACTCACCACGCTGCACTTTTTAATGGTTGCACTAATCCCAAGTCCCTCTGGAATGTTATTCGGAGAAATGGGTTAATTGGCTCTAATAGTACCACGGTAGATACACCATCAATAGCGGATCTCAATTCTTTAAATACTTCATTTGTAAGTAATCAGCTAGATAGCCACAATAGTTTCGAACAATTATTCCCTGTATATCCTGAAGATGTGGGATTTTCATTTCAATGCATTTCACTTAATGACCTTCACATGGCTTTTTCATCCATTAAATCGAATGCTCCGGGAATTGATGACCTTCCTCTAAGATTCTTTAAAATCATTTTTCCATTCATCTCGTCGTATTTTTTGCACTTGGTCAACACGATCATTATGACATCCACTTTCCCAAAAGGATGGAAAACAGCGAAAATTAACCCAATTAAGAAAAAGGACACTACTGGGGATAGTTATAGACCAATAGCTTTACTTCCAGTGCTGTCGAAGGTCGTAGAATATGTACTTTAAAAAAGCAACTTGAGGAGTATTTAGTAAACAACAGCATGCTCGACGATTGTCAATGTGGTTTTCGTAGTCACCGTAGCACATCGATGTTGTTGGTGGGCCTAACGGACTCCATACGAAAAAATATTTCCCAACAAAATGTGTCAATACTGCTATCGTTAGATTTAGAAAAGGCTTTCGATAGAATTGACTACCCAATTTTAATATATAAACTAAAACGTTTCTATGGTTTCAGCCATAATGCCTGCAAATTGGTAAACTCATATCTCTCTGATAGAAGTCAATGCGTTGCAATGAACGATATGTTCTCGGATGTACTACCTGTAAAGAGTGGGGTCCCCCAAGATTCGATCCTGGGGCCCTTGTTTTTCATAATTTTTTTAAATGATTTGTTGGGAATATCCGTTTCTGGTGTTCCCCATATTCATATGCAGACGATATTCAGCTTCTTTTTAAGTCACCTGTAGACAGTCCGGACGTTCTGCTAGCAAAATTTCACTACGTTATGAAACAGTTGTATGAATGGATGGACACGAATCGATTAATTGTTAATCCTTCTAAAACGAATGCATTGATTTTCCCAAGTAACACATGTTATAACTTCTCACTGGCTTATGATGGACAAGCAATAAATATTGTCAATAGCATAAAATGTCTCGGTGTTGTCATTGATGATAAGCTGTCATTTGAAGCCCATATTGGCAATGTTGTAACACACACACATTTGACCTTACGGCAACTATATAATACAGACTTAATTATACCCCGTAATATAAAAGTGCAATTGGCGCATTCACTAATAATGTCACATGTAATGTACTGCATAGAAATCTTCTCCTGTACAACTAAAGCAAATATGAAAAAAATCAAGCTATCGATACACAGAGTAGTACGTTACATCTACTCTCTTAAACGATTTGATCATGTTAGTACTAAAGTCAAACATTTCTTAGGTTGTTCTTTCTGGCGGTTTATAGACTGCAGATCCTTTATGCTATTTTATAATGTTGTTAAACATCAAACTCCTACGTTTCTTCTAGATATATTTCTCTTTGGTCCGTCTACAAGATCGTATCAATTAACTGTTCCCAATGCTACTGGTCCCATGGACAAGTCATTCCAAATACGAATTGCAAGAATTTTCAACAGCCTTCCGCCTTCACTTAAGCAATTTTCATTATCTAGTAAAACTTATAAGTCTAAAATCATAAACCACTTTGGTTCTACCATGGTACAAATGCCCAGGTAGCCGCATCGGCATTAATTTTTCCTTTTCGAAGTTTAAATCTCTAATGAGAACAATTTATTTTTCTATTTAGTTTTGCATTATCGCAACACACTTCGACTATGATACACCAATTTTCCACAAACCATAACATAAAGTTAAATGTATACATGTTGATTGTACATGAACAATAATTTGATATAAAAAAAAATCATATTTACATGCGTAACCTGAGTAGTTTTTCTATATATGTTATATTTATAGCAACGCATAGTTAACCTTTTTTTAAGTTTAATTATACATTTTGAAAAAAAAAGTATCTTTTAAAATCGTTAAAACATTTGTTATTATCTCATCAACACTATTATACTTGAGTAGTTTTTTTTCTACTTGCCAATCAATCATTGAGAAAACATTTACTAAAAATTAAAAAAAAAAATCATTTGTATTTATCTCATTATAATCATTCTATTTGAGTAGTTATTTACTTGCCGAACGCTCAGTAACTTATCGTAATTATAACTTATTTTTAAGATAACAATATTTTTATATGTAACTTGGAGTAGTTTAATTTGCAATTTAATTATAATCGGCCCTAGGGCTTAAAATTGCATTCACTGAAAGAAAATAAATAAATAAATAATATTTAATATTTAATAATTTTATGACCAACAAATTTCTAGAATATTTTGACCTGATACAATCACATTGTATAGGATATTTTAAAGGTTTGTACAAAAAGGGTCTAAAAAGACCCCTTTTATGATTCGCACGACAGTTATTTTTTAAGAAAAATATTCCTTGCATTCTTTTTGGTAATGTTGCCAAAGGTACAATATACCTAAACAGCAAGGATTTCAAGTAATCCTAACTCAAAAATTATCAAAACTGTAGAAATTGTAGCAGTTTGCATCCCTATTTTAGTTTCTTGGGTTTTTTTTGGCAAATAATATCGATAATTCCTTGGTATGTACTGCAAAGAAAGATTATTTAACTTCTTTGGTGAGTTATAGCGAAATTTAGAAAAAAATATTTTTGACTTTGACAATTTTGCCAAAAACTCACCTAAAGTGTGACTTTAACCCTAAAATGTGTTTCTAGTTTTGCATTTTTCTGAAGTTTAGGTAAGATATAGAGTTTTGGTGTATTCTAGGACCTATAATAAAAATGATGGCGAACAAATTTGTATAATATTTTTATCGGATACGAGAACACGATTATAGGAGAAGGGACCAAAAGGACCCCATTAATGATCGTCCGAGGGTTAAAAAATATGAAAAATGAAACCAGCGACCCGAAGAACATATGAACTCAAGCATAGGTCTAAATCAATTCATTTTTAGAGTTTTGGCCAGGTTTTTCGTAAAATTGCCCACTGTGCATTGGTTTTATAAATTGTATTGACAAATTAAAAAAATAAGGAAAAATAGTAATTATTCAAATCCCAATATAACTAATCGTAGCTTAATATAAAAAAAAATCATGAAAATCGAAGAGTTCAATCATTGATAAAAATTGATTTTAACCTTTAACTGTGGAGGTGGGGGTAAATTTTACCCCTTCGATCATATTTTGTTAATTACTTTAAAATGATTTGAGCGATCGGTCTAATTTTCCCTGTATCTTCATATTTCCTTAACGTAAGTAGGCAGTAATGTTTTGGTTGTCATATGACTAGCAAGTGAGGAGATATGCTTACGATAGTGTAAAAATTACCCCACGTCCAAGTTCTTGTCACTGTGGCATAGAAAATATTTTACCACCACCTCCAAACTAACGTAATTATCCTATGTAAAAAAATGACCCCACGTCCAATACGACGTATGAATTTCTTGGAAAAGTTTTGACCACACGTCAAACTCGGCATATGAATTATATATTCTGCATTTTCAATTAATCAATTTTCACAGCAAATCAGTGTTCCAATAATAAGGCAATTGCTAGAAGAGGACGATAAGTTCAGCAACGTTGACGGTGATGGTCGATCCCGAATTAAACATAACCAAAGGCTACTTACGTTAAATTATTACTAGGATCTTGGGCAAGGACTCAATAGCACCATCCAAAATATATCCCAGAGACTCGAAAATATGTTATATATGCTTAGTAGACATAACAAAAAAATCTACACATACTTGTTTCCAATCCAATAAAGGAATGTAAATGGGTTGCAGCATACCCATATGTATGTGTACAGTGTACGATCACTATGAATGATAAATCAACTATTTGGTACCCTGCAGATTTTTAAAAAAAGTGTGTTTTTGAATGATCTCTGTATTTTTATTAAATATGTAGGCAAGACTGTCAAAAAATGTAATTTCACGTTTTTAAGTATTGTTGTATTATTTATTTCTTCTAAAAATAAAATATGTCTTTTTTGTTGGATTAAAAAAAGGTCTGTGAAATGTAGAGCCTAATTTTCTATGTAAACAAAGAGTGTGGTTTGATTTGATATTATTTTATTATTTGCTGACACAATATCATGCAAAAAATGCAAAATATTATAAAAAGTAGAAAATATGTAAAGAAATATTTAAGAATATGTATAGGGGTAAGATTTACCACCACGTCCAAAAGTACGTCCTACATTTTCACCTCCAAAGTTAAAGGTTAAATATTAAAACGAGAAAATTGCATACAAGCCCACTGTGCAAATTTTGTCTATTTTTTATTCGATTAAAAATGTTTATATTTGGACCAATATTAAAGAAGTTTTGAATATTTCTTTGCATATAGTTTTTACAGAATTCGACTTTTTAAGGCGCGATACCTCTGGAACCCTTAGACAAAAAAAAAAAAAACAAGTAAAAAGTATCAGTCGGCTTTGCCGACAGAGATATACCCTCAGCCTGTGTATATTGAAACAATTTTTTCCCAAAATACGTATGTATTTAGGCGGTTTTAAAAAATTTTGGGCATTTGAACCGACAAAAATTTTGATTAGGATTAAAGATCAAAAGTTTTGAGGAGAAGATACTAAAAGGAATGGATCGACATTGACCGTTATGGAAGTGGATCTCCAGCAGTGTTGCCGAATTTGACGATTTTTAGTCATTTTGACGATTTTTTGGCCCAAATTTGAAAAATGACGATTTGACGATTTTATGGCCCAAAATGACGATTTTTCACGTAAGCTTAAATTGCATGAAATAAAAGACGATAACTATATTTGACCAAAAATTCACAAAAGAATTTAAAGAAAATCATGGTCCAAACTCGATTCTATGAGCTTTTTATGTTTTATAGCTATTTACAGACGGATTGGCTATATATTTAGGCACATATCTAGAATACAGGTATTTTCATACTTTTTGCTTCACCTTCGAATTACATCAGCTGAAAATTTTCGTTTAGGATTGTTAATGGATCTTCCTTGAAAAGTTTTCGAGATAAAATAGGAATTATGTATATCTATTTCGTTGTTAAATAAAACAAGCAGAAAAGTATCAGTCGGCTTTGCCGACAGAGATATGGCAAAAAACAAAATTCCTTTGCAATTCCATTTGAAAAAAATTAAAAAAAATTTCGCGAGCACATCTACGATTTTTGGTATGGAGTTAAAGGAAAAAAGTCTGGTTTCAAATCTGCTCGCGTTCACGAAATTGGACGATGCGCGTAAAATTTGTAGTGGTTTTTATCGTCTTATAAAGAAAAAATATTTTAAAATTTCTTATTTTTTGTATTGAGAAAATTTAAGCATATATCAGTAACAGCATTTGATAACCATCCGTAGATGCACCAAAATTTCCAAAATGTGTTTTTATTTTTCGCGAAAAATCAAAAAAAAAAATTAAAAAAATCTGGCAATAAATTTAAATTATACTAACTCAGAGTCCGTATAAAACCTCTAAAAACTAAATTAAAAATACGTACAGAAACTAGACAACGCGTAAAAAATGCGAAACCAAAATTATAAACATTGTCTTTATAGATTGCATATTATAACAACAACAAAAGAGAAACAACTCATTGTTGGAAAATATTGTTAGAAATATATTTTTTGGTTTGTTTCGAAAAAATTAGACAAAATATTTGAGAGTTATCCAACTATTTCGTTAAAATCTAATACATAAATTAAAGTATTCTGCTAAAACTTTATCAAAATATATGGTTTACCATCGTGAAAGCTTAACTGCTTACTGTGATAACTTATAAGGATAGGAAATTAAGAGTAATATTGAAATTACTATCATTTAAAAGATATGAAAATTAAAAAGCCTGTAACTCGCGAATTAGTTAAAGTCGGTTGATGCGCATCCGATTTTGGATAAAGCGAATCAATCTCTTTCAACATTTATGCATATTTCGATGTTTCAGTCAGCGGCCATTGTGTGCCACCAGTTGCATCATGCACTGCAAAAAACCTTAAAGTTGGTAAAAGTCGCGCAATGTGCATACGATTTTGATGCGCATCCGGTTTCATCAGCGCCCATCAAAAATACGTCAATATACACCTATTTCAAATAGATTCTTCAAAACCCGCGGATGTGCCTCCACATTCAATTTTTGGCGAAATACCCATATTACTCGCGTATCTCTGTTTTTTTATGACACGTGTGTTCGCAAATATTATAATCGCGAGTAAAGGATTCCATTTATGTAAAAATTTTTAAAGAAAATCGCGGTTTAGTACGCGGATTTGTCAAAATATATTTTTGCTAATTTTCCGGTTTTCAAGGTATCTATATCCGCGGTTTTAGTAGATGAATTCGATCGCGGAAGGCTTCATTAGAACCGTCGCGAAAAAAACTAAATTCACGCGGGTTTCAAAGGAAATTGAATGACTGTTATAAATTTTACACGCAAAAAATATGTTTTGTAAGAAAATTCACGCATGAAATTTTGGCCTTTCGACTCCAATTACTACGATGCTGTAAGGAGCACACTCATGAGATATGCACCAAACGACGTAAAATCACGAGTTCTAAAATCGTGTTATGAGTTTGGAATATTATCTTCTTGCGCGTCCGGATTATTAAAAAAATTCAAAAAACCCCGAAATTCCGGCTTCAAAATGTCAGCATCAAGTTTAGGTGGATGCAGTGGATATATCAAAAAATCATACACAGCTATCTTATTGCCCATGGAGTATTCTGTGATTCATTCTTTGGGAATAGGTCTATAAAATGTAAGGTTAAGCCAGAAATCGCATGGGAACATAAAAAAACTTGTTGGCTTCAACCCATTTTACCCATTTTTCTACATTGATGCCAACACAGCTTCCACGAAAAATAATTTTAATGGTCGACATTATGGGATCCCTCTTAAAAGGCGTACAGAAATAAAGCCCCAAGAAATAACGCCCCAAACGGAAATGAAAATGAGCCCCAATTTTTGGGGTGTTATTACAATTTGAAAAATTGCCCCAATACAAAAAGGCCCCAAACTAGGAAATTTGGCCCCAAAAAAATATTGCAATTATGCCCCAAAATTTCATTGGGGCCAAAATTCATTTTTGAAATTGGGGTGCATTTGCAAAATGCATTATCACCCCAAACAACGAAAATGCAATTAGGCCCCAAAGTATGCATTCACGCCCCAAAATATTTATTCACTTAAATTTGGGGTGTAAATGAAGCCCTAAATTTGGGGTGTAATTTAAAAAAAAATATTTTTAAAGATATTCATTCAATAGTTTGTAATATGTAACTAATTATGACTTTACTTTTTTACGATAGTAGCATGTTAAAGCCACCTAGAAACAAGCTCTTATTTTCAAGTGCACTAGCAGGCGTCTATGAATGTGATAAAAATTAAAATTTTAAATAAATAATTAAAGACGATTGCGTAGGAATCGCAAAATCTTTTGTTAAGTGGATCGTCGGTATCAAGTACCGTTCGTAATGTTTTTCAGCAAAATTGTGATAAGTGAGTATTTCTGTACCAATTTCTATATACATATATGTATGTATATATTTTTATAGTTTTCAGCAAGAATCACAAAGTATATATTTTAACAAAATACAAAGAAGTTTGCATCACATCGTTAGCAAAAAATTTGTGCCGGCTCCAAAAACACCCCATCAAATAGTTGAAGCATTCATGCTCGAAAAGGTGTGGACAAATTTCGGTCTGACCAAAAACCAAACAAACCCGAGACAGACTTTAACTACTCCATATCTCCAAATCAAGTCAAACAGAATTAGAAAGAAATGGAAAGTAGCTGAAGAAAAATATTTTAAAAAGTCAAACAGAATTAAAAAAATGGAGAGTAGCTGAAGAAAAATATATTTAAAAAATCGCGCGATTTTTTAAATATATTTTTCTTCAGCTACTCTCCTAATTTTGTTTGACTTGATTTGAAGAGAAAAAATATACTAAAAAAATCGCCCGATTTTTTTAATATATTTTTTCATTCCAAATCCATTCAAACAGATTTAGAAAAAAAGGGAGTGTTGCTGAAGAAAAATATATTTAAAAAAATGCCTTAGCATTTTTAAATAGGATGGTGTTTGAAGAAAACGATATATACACAAATATGCTCCCAATGGAAGATGATGTATATAAATTAAAGATCGTTAATAGGTGTATCTTTTTTACTTTCTTAATGTTGCTGAAACATTTTTTCAGCAGCTTTTCCTTTACACAACTATCAAAATCTGCAACATTAGTAATAATTATTAGCAATTATTAATTTAATTTTTTTGCTTTTTTCTTAATAAAGTTTTCGAAATTGCACCCCATTTTTTGATCATATCTTAATAAAAACTTTAGAAAATGCACCCCAATTTCTTGTTTTTGTTAAACACTAAAATATATTTAGGCCCCAAACAAGTGCAAAAAGGCCCTAATGAAAAATTCAATTAGGCCCCAATATTATTTAGACCCCAATTTGATTTTTAAATTTTCGATTTACTTGTTGTGAAGACAATTTAGCCCCAACAGTTAAATGAAAAAAGGTCCCAAAAAGACGAAATTAGACCCCAAAAGTGTTGTTGTTGTTTTTCATATACCTGTTTGGGTCCTATTTTAATTTTCAATTTGGTGTGTTATTTCCTGGGGCCTTATTTCTGTACGCCTCTTAAAACACTTCATTTTAAAGAATTTTAGTCATACTTTATAGAATATGTTAACAGTTCGCGAATTCTGAAAGGGTGAAACTCGGATTCATCGATTGCAAAACATTTTTGTTATCTATATATATAAAAAAGGATGATGTTAGTTACTACGCTTATAACTCAAGAACGACTGAACAGATTTGCATAATTCGCACCAATTCGGAATGGTCTCATGGCAGAAAAGGATAAAACCTAAAAAAATCGCGAAAATCTGCGAAAAATTTGCAAAAATATTTTTTAAATTTTTTTGACACATTTCTGTTTAGCTTCGTGTTAGGAGTATACCGTGACACTTTTTTTTGACAGTTTTTGCCAAAAATTTTATATGCACCAACTGTCAGGGTCCATTGTACTACTCTGTTTTGTCAATTTCTGAAAGTTGTATAGACATTTTTGTATTCACAATCAAATCGATTTTCATTTATTTTTAAGCGTCTTTTTAGAAAATTAACAGCGAAAACTTTATTAAAAAGAGAGAGTTTAGTTTATAGTTTGTAAAGATTAGTAGTGGTTTCGGTCAGATTCCGATTAAAAAGATGAAGATGATAACGCATGAAATGGTTTCCACAGTTTTGAGGAAAAAAGTACCAAATTTACAAAATCGGTGGGTTATTTGAAAAATTTAGATCTCGGAGGTAATTTCATTGAAAATGAGGTTGTGGCATATACATATGTATACTTTTAAACCGTATATAAAACATCTTCGAAAGATCAACTTCCGATTTATGTCGTATAAAATTTGAGCAGTACCAGATATGCATTGACTGTCTACGTCCTGTCATGTTACTTAAAATTGATATCCCCACTGAAAAGGAGTACGAATTCCATCAGCTTAGTTCCCGCAGAGCTGGAACCCAATTGCAAATGGTCAAATACAAACATACATATGTATGTATATCGAAAAAGTATGATATTCAAAATTGGGGAAAAACAAGTAAGAAGGTATCAGTCAGCTGTACCCTCAGCCTTTAACCAAAAACAAAAAAAAAAGAAGCAAACACAAGTTTAAACAGCGAGTTTAAACCAAGTTTGGAAAAAATTGTTGAAAATTTTGAGAGTTATTCTTCATACAAGCTGTTTAAGTATGTGGTGGCAGGGTGTCATGGACTTTCTCCGGAAAAATTGTACCGTTGTAGTAGGAATCGTGAAAAAACCTTCTGCAAAAATCAAATAGATCCGACACGAGTTCTCAAAGTCCACTTTTCCAAAATTTAGTGTGGGTACTCCGAAGGACTGGACCGACTGGACTGGATGAACTAATATGATGTGCAAAGTTTGAACCAATCAGAAACTCCCTGCGAGAGTTATCTTCAGGATTTGGCATTTTAGATGGTGCCGTCAGGGTTTCATGGAGTTTTTAGGCCAGTATCTCAAGAGATATGGACTTTGCCCCGAAAAAATTGTACCTTGGTAAAGGGGCCGCAAGGACAATCTGCTGAAAATTTTTCAAAACCATCCGAGAAAAGCTCCTACACTTCATTTATTCCGAATTTTGTGTGGTAGGTACATGAAGGAGTAGATTGATAGGGTCCATATTCAAACCCGATCTATATCCGGAAGTAGTAATACGATTTGCAAAGTTTGGACCAAATAGATTGCGCGCTTCGGTAGTTATCGTTCACACCATTTTACAGAACAATTCGAACTTTTGTGGGGGAGGTACCCGAAGGAGTGGACCGATATGGCCCAACTTCGAACATAAATTAAGTTTGGGCAAGGTATCACGAAATTCAAAATTCGAGAGTTATCGTGCACACCAGCCAGACAGACGGCCAGGCGGGCGGACTGGGCTAAATCGACTCCAAATTGTTTGAAAGAACTTCGTCCAAACACTATTGGGGTCTAAAACTATTATTTCGATGAGGGCATTTAGCCTAAAGGCTGAGAGTATAAAAAGCTAGAAATAGGCGGTACTGTAGAGGTTTTGATCGAATTATGGACAAATATTCTGTATCGGGCGACATAATAATTTGTGATATTGATACAATTACCGCAGTTGTAATTCAGAGATGAACAAGAAGAGTGCGCCCCTCTAATTTAAATTAGGATTCTGCATACAAATGCACTCTCCGTGTTCACCTATGATTTTATTCCGGACTTTCAAATTCGGGAGATCACTTTAAACAGAGAAGTGAGAAAGAAAATCAGACGAAGATGGTAACTTTTATCAAGTATCTAATAAACCAAATTCTTCAACTGTGCGTCGCGAAATATGTTATTTGTTCAATAAATGTATCTTAGTCCCGATTTGCAGTTGCCCAGTTTATGGGGCAGAGATTCGAGGAAAATAGAAACACTTTGCCCCTCAGTAGCCTCTTTCTTCGACAAACTGACACCGAAAGTACAATTATCGAATGTGCATCTGCGTCAAAGATCGTCCTAAAAAATTCAAAACAAAGAAACATTTGCAATTGAACTCGATATAGCAATAATAGTATAATAGATTTGAACCAAAGCCATCGACTTCAGTATCTAACAGACTGCGAGACGAAGTTCGCCGGGTCCCCTAGTTTACCATATACGTTTTGTCATAAATGTTGTGGTGTGTAAGAAATCGATTCAGCTTGAACACATACGCAAAAGGTGCACTCATAATTATATTTTCATTGAACTTTACATTTTGTTGCAAAAATTAAATGGATCATTTGGACCAATAAATAATTATAATAAAGCCTTTGCTTACACGTTTCCTCATAGCTTTATTATAAAATTAATAAACGATTCCCAAAATTTATTAATGTTCATCTCTCTACCATATAAAAAAACAAGTAAGCAAAGGCTATAGTCGGATAGGGCCGACCATGTGATACCCTACACCACAACCTGTAGGAATTAGCTACAGTGCCCGGCATAATTATTTTGACAAGTTTGAAAAAACGATGTGTTTGGTTTTTTACCGGATTAGTCTTCTACAAAAATATGAAAAAATATACTGGCAAATCCTTTACTAGAGTACTTAAAATTAGTAATAAATTTTATCAATTCAAATTTACGCTTGCACTTTTGTAATGGAAATAAAATTTCACTGCGTGGCATAAGTATTTTGACAAAATAGTTTTATTGATTTTTAGACCTCAACAATTAAAAATGTTTTATTTATACTTATGGTTATTATTAGTTAGGGTAAAAATAATATGTTTCACACACATCTGTACCATTATGGACCCATTTACGGATCGATATTTCAAGGATTTAGGGATATTGAAGAGATTTAACATTAAACAATATTTTCGATGGGTTTCTCCCATTATCTCGGAATATTTTGCGGATTTCCACTTTTTAATGAGAGTAAGAACATTTTTATCTTACAAATGTGATATTTGAAGGAAACTGCTTGAAGTTTGAACGCGAAATACGCTCCAAACCTGCTCCACAAAATTCAGCCTTACCATAGCAGCAGTGTTCTGCAAATGAATACATAACACTTCGATCAGTTTACTATCATGTAGTTATGAAAGATTGTTTAAAGTGCCAAATTATTCATTATAGTCCACAGCATTATCGATAAAAATTAAATATCACAGTATTTTAAATGGTGGATCAAACTATTCTGATGCCTGGAAACATTTGGGCATGGCATAGCATCAGAAGGACATTTATTTCACAAAGATATCAAACTTTTTGGCGTTTTTTTGACTCAAGCTTAATGAAAAGTGTATTTTAAAATGAATTACGTTCAAATATATTTTTATCAGTCCACATTATGCTCCACCACAATGATAGATGGTGCGCAAATGATTTTGATTCAAAATGTAATTGACAATTTTTGTGGCTATAATTTATCAACCGGGTGGAATAGGAAAAAATGACTCCAAATTGATTTTTTTTCTAATGTTTAGAGGGTCTAGTTTTAATAGAGAGATTGCTTTGACATCGAAAATGCTCAGAAGATGAGGATTTTTGAGCTTATGTAAGATCCGATTTGCAATTCTGCTCTATTTACCGGAGAGCAACTTCTGTAATTTCACATTTTCTGCCTAGATCGCGTATATTTACAGCGTTTTCAGTATTTTGAGATTTATTCCTTACAAAATAAATAGATAACTGCAGCCAAGTCTAAACATTAGCTACATTTATCACCGAAACTGTAATTTTAACTTTCACTACAATTTTTGACACCAACATTCCCTATTCGGATTAAAAATCTATGACTGTCAAGTAAGTTTTTTCTTAAATGTTAATAATTTAGCTAAATCAATTAATTTTGTTACCAAAATGTTCGATTAAGTACCACAAATACCATAGTTATTATATGTCAAAATACTTATGCCGTTTTGCGTTTGCCTCCCATTTTAAACATTCGCCTACCTAATCACAAATAAAGCTGGAATTTTTTGGATCCACTAATTTTTATATAGCTGAGAGGACAAAGAAAAACTCTAAGCTGTTAATATCCCGTTATATTAATGCTGACAATAATTATGAGCCTTTTAAGACAAATGTTCATTTTGTTAAAATAATTATGCCGGGCACTGTATGTGCAACCGCCTTGCACGCTGAATGTCCGGGTTCGATTCCCATCAAATTGTCTACGGTGGCAAAATACCCCTTAGTAATGTTGGCGATATTTTCTGAGTATTTCAGCCATGAAAAACGTGTCTACAAGTGGCAACTTAGGACACGCCGTTCGGACTCGGCGATAAAAACTAGGTCACATATCAATAACATAATATGAATGTATTGATATAACAGAAGCCTTTACTGGGATGTTTGTGGAAAAATATGTAAATTATAAATGTCTAAATAATATTCGAAAATTGGAAAATTCACATTGATTAGTCCGTCCTGCTACATCTTCAAATTGTCTTTGAATATCAGGTTCCTTTTTGGAATACACCTAAAATAAGTAAATATATATACCATGCAATTTGGTATATTTGATAATTGGAAAATTGTGACTGTATTTAAGATCTATCGTCCAAAAATTGTGACCATGTACCTCACATATGCTTCGAAAATAGTTCATTGTGGGTATATATTGTGATATCAAAAATATATTTTATACCGGTAGAAATAACTAGCAATGAATAGAAATTCAAAAATTTTGCATGCCAACAAATTTATAAATCCCAAATTATTCATATTCAATTATACAGCAAAGAAGATAGTATAAGCCAACTGCGCTAACGGTGATATACCTTCAGCCTCTAAAAGTATATATATTTTGTAACACGAGTTTGCTTCAAAATACGTGAAATCTGTAGGTATCGTAATATGGGGCTATACCAAATCAATTTTAATAAACTAAATTCTGAGTTTTGGAAATATTTGAGAATTATTTGTTCAGATTTGTAATTTTAGTTGGAGTCGGCACTTGGAACTTCTGGACTATTATCTCATTAAGTATGACTTACCCCAGAAAAGGGACCAGGAAAGCGACTGTAAAAAGAACCTTCTTCAAAAAAGAAAATAATATATCCGATACGGGTCCTCAAACTGCACTTTTCCCAAACTTTGTGTGGGAGGTACTCGAAGGTCGGACCGATATAGTCCATATTCCGACCTGACACATGACTACATGACTGTATGAAATAATACGATGTGTAAATTTTCGACCAATCAGAAAATCCCCTTGAGAGTTCACTTGCGGATTTGCGGCGGAAGTACAATCTGCTGAAAAAAATTCAAAACTATTCGTGAGGACTCTTAAATTTCCCTTTTCCGAATTTTGTGTGGGAGGTACCCTAAGGTGTGGACCGATATAGTCTTATCAGATCTATACCTGGAAGGAATAATAATATATGGAAAGTTTGGAGCAAATCGATTGCTCACTTCGCCAGTTGTCGTTCACACAATTTTTCGAAACCAATTTTGAACTTTTTTGGGGGAGATGTGGACCGACATAGCCTACATTCGAACTTAAACAAAGTTTGGCCAAAATATTACGTTGTATAAAATTTGGTTCTAATCGGTAGATCCGTTCGAGAGTTATCGTGCGCACCAGCCAGTTAGACATTAAGAGAGACAGATGGACGGACAGCGCTAAATAGACTCCAAATTGTCTGAAACTAATTTCGTCCAAATATACTTGGGGTCTAAAACCAATATTTCGATGAGATACATCTTTGGTTGTACTTTGTTTGTATCCCCTTTACCCTAAATCCTGAGGGAAAAAATAGGTGGCGAGGCGACCCCATGTTGCAATATTTGTATGAAAATCCAATTTGACAACTGAACTGAAAATGTATCTGTTATGATAGAGACAATTTGTAGCATGGGAGGAAATTGTGGTTCTATACACAAAACACATTATATATTAGGCAATAGGCCCGCTATCTAGGAGACACATTTGTGCAATTTGCATTATGGGAAAGGTCAGTAGTTATTATTCCATATGTAGGCTACTTTGCCGGTATATGTCCTCCAGGAATGAAAATATGGACCAAAAATATAATTTTTATATATTTCATACAAAAGTAATGGTGTATGTTAACCGCTAAATAATATCAGATCATCATGTAAAATTATAGGCATTTTCTTCAATTTAAACTCTTACCTCGTGCAAAATTTCGTGACTATTGATTGAGCTATATTTGCGACCTGTAGCGGGTTTATGATTACACTACAAACAAAACACTGGATATATTAGGCTGTAACTCTGTTATCTGATCACGTATATCAACATAATTGACATCAATTGAAAGGTCAAGAGATCGTCTTCCAAATATAACACACGAGTAGGGAATCTGTCTTTCAGGAACAAAGATATAAGCTGTTTATTAAACATTTTCACAATTTTCACACAAAAGTTTTGGTCAATTTAACCCTCTAAATATTATCTGATCGCCATCTCAAATTGCAAACTTCTTCTTTGTCATATACTCTTACCTTTTTTAAAATTTCGAGGCGATATGACTATTATTGCGACCTACAGAGGAGCTACAAAATCGGAGAAAAATTATGTTTTTGGTCCATTTCAACCGCTAAATATTTCACGATCATCACCAATTGAAATAGCGATCTATTCTGATGTGAAACCGACCTCCATACCAAATTTCGTGACGATCTGTCCATAATTGCGGCCTGGAGTTTGATTACAATTTATAATGGACAAACGGACACACGGACGGACGGACGGACAGACGGACGGACACACACCTCAAAATCGCTTTATCTCGTCGAGATATGAAGATTGGTACACCACATTGGGGGTCTCCGACGAATATTTCGAGGTGTTACATGAATTTTTCCCGAAACAAACTTATAATACCCTTTCCACATAGTGGTGTAGGGTATAATAAAAATTCTATTGATAAATTTAGAAAAAAAGAATTTTGCACGATTCGAGCTTTTTTCACGACTCCGACTCCAGCAAAATTTGCTAGACTCCGACTCCAGACTCCGACTCCGCAACCCTGATTGTACTGACGATGTACTTAAATGCGTTTCAACAAAATTGATCTGTATTAATGAAGACATTCAGAGCAAAGGCGCTAAGCTTTCCCAATTTTAATATTTTGAATTTCACAAGTCAAAAACATATGCACAGAGGTAGAGTTGTAGCGTATCACATAGCGGGCTCCGACGAGAATATAGCCTTGGCTCACTTGTTTTATTTATGTCGTGTAGTTTTAAAGTATACCAAGACAAATTCTACAACTGTATTTTTTTTCATTTAATAAAAATCAAAAAAAAATATTTGCTACTTCAATGATACATAGATAAGAAAAAAACGCCATAGATAAGAAAAAATCGCCATAGATAAGAAAAAATCGTCATTTCAAATCTGTTTTTGTAAATAACATTGATCGCTGTGCGCGAATGATATAGCCGTTTTAATTCAGTATTTAGATAATATTGAAAACAAAAAAATCACAGCTATTACCATGTAAAAAGTGTTTATCCTTTACGAAGATTAAAAAAGTTATTCTGCAAAGTCTCAATGGAAACGCGAAATATGAAATTTCTTAAACATTTTACGAAAAGGTCAACGTTTTATTCAAAAGCAAATATCTCACCCTCTATAAGAGGTATATCAAAAGCAAAACCTGACTATGAATGTAGAAAAATCACCTTTCTAACGATGTAAAGTAGGTTGTCGTAGGTGGTCAAACAACAGAGACATCGCAATAGTCGGTAATACATCCCATTTTCCATTTTTTTTTTGCAATCACGCTACAGGTCGCATTTTTGATCGGATGGTCACGATATTTTGGTTACTTATGGGGGTCCCAGAGAGAATGAGGTATGTTATGTTTGGTGGTATTCTGATTATATTCCCTAAAAGAAATGTTTACCAGTGAAAAGCTTATGCACAGGGGTAGTGGTGTATGGTATCACATGGTCGGCCCCTTCACGACTATAGCCTTTGCTCACTTGTTTTGGTATATATATGTAACCAACCTTAATATACCCAACCAACTTATAATACCCTCCCCACATAGTGGTGTAGGGTATAATAAAGAAAATTATAAAAGCAATAGCAATAAAAGCTATCGGCTAATCTTAAATGTTTTATGGAAATCTTAAATACTTCGCTAATTCGAACGTATAATGGGAAATATTGTGGTTCAAAGGTAAGTAATTTGTCTACACAAGCCATAATTTAAGTGTCACCCTGACTGTATGTAATTGCTGGATTACTGAGTCAGCGAAACATTTTTATTAGGTAGGAATTGTTCTCTATACAATAATATCCGTCAATGTGAGGCACGTTTGTAATTGTGTGTGCAAAACTTGTTTTCACACAAATAGTAAATAGTTGTTTTTTTTTGTTGTTTTTCAAATTAAAAGCTTTCTATAAAAAAACCGACATACCATTACTTTAGAACAGGGGTGCTCAGTATAGTTGATGTAGTAGTAGTGGTAAGACGGGGAGAGTGTCTTGATAAGCAATGGCAAATCAGAAATAAAGAGAGAATACGTGTGGTTTGTTTTAACGCTACCGTAAGGAAGCGAGTACCAATGATGTAGAATAATTTTAGAATAGCACTGTGCAACACTGAAAATGTAAACAACTTCTAATGAACATTTTCTGACAGTATGTATTGAGAATACAAAACGCCTTGTTGAATTTCGTGTTTTTAGACAGAGTTTGGATTTTAAGACCTCATCTATACCGGGCTAAAACGACCCTTTTTCCATTGATCCGGACTTTATCTCCGAAACTAGTAAGAATTTTGCTTTGCGGTCTTGAGCAATATTGTCGTCCAAAGGTAGTAGAACTTAAGTGTCAAATAGATGAACTAGGAAAAACCGCTCCTATCGCATCAAAATTGATACAATATATGAAAGGTTACATAATTTTCTGGAATTATGGCCAGTTACAGCCAAACTATTGAGAGTTGAACCAAGTAATCTATGCAAAAATTGTCAAATAATGTGCTTTGCAATTCTTTACAACATTCTGAAACTGTAAAACACTTATTTCATGTTGTTCAGGCGGTATTTCATATCATACTTTCTACTAAACATATTTCAAACAACGTTCGTTTATTCTCATATTTGAAATTTCAATGTATTGCTGTTATATTTATCAAATTATCGTTGGATAATATGCTACAAACAACGCGATAAAGGCATTTTACAAAATTAATATGTTCTGAAGAGTTGTGTACAAAGGCTGCACGATATCTATCTGGCCTAACAATGAAAACGCGAATATTTACCATCAAAAACGATTTTATTGTTTTTTAAGTAGTCTCCAGCACGATTTATACAATTTTTGGTGAAACCTATTGGTGAAGCACTTTTTTCACTTCGATTGAGACCAAAACGGGGTTTTTGCACGATTTTGCATCTTCAGGCAACAAAAATCGTTGACCACACGTTTTTTCTTGATGTGGTAGAATCAAATGAAGTCCTTGGATCCCCAGTCAGAGCTGTACGACGGATGACCCATCAATTCCACGTTTTGTCCGGCCCACATTGTCATGATGCAGAATAATTTGTCTTCTCTTGTTCGTTTTTCGAACTTCTCAGGAGACTTCAGGCAAACAAATTATAGTGTACCACTCAGAATTAACCGTCCTATATATACATATTTCTCAAACCGAATAGTCGCCACACGGTTAATTTTTCTGAAGGAACAGGCAACCTTTTGCTTCGAGGTGCTTCTTACATGAGCAACTTTCGTTTGATTTGGCTCGTTTTCGAAAACCCAAACGGCCGATTATTGATTTGTTTCAGAGTCCTAAGCATAGATCCTAGATTCGGTGTCTGTGACGATCTTATAAACGTCGTTTGAAGCACCTCGATCGATTTTATGTTCAACTTCTGTGAACCAATTCACAGGAGCCTTTTTTTAGCTATTGTCCAATTTTGCTGGATCTAACGAGAAAAGTCCATTTTTGCGGCCAGGTGTTTATGTAATATCAAATGTTAGTTAGTGGAAGGAATGCCCAAGGTTGCCTCTATCTTATGGTATTTAACACTGCGATCTCGCATTATCCGGTTATGCACGGCATATTTTTTTCTGGCACAACGACCGATTTTGGGCGACCCTCACGACCTTCGTCGTTTGGCGAGTGCCAACCACGGTTGAATTCATTGAACCAGTTTTTTCAAAGTCCATCCTATGTCCTCTTGTCGTGATTATCAACGTCGAAAGTTGTGAAAAATTCTTGGACTAAAATGTTCAAAAGTAAATTCCATTTTCTTTTTTTGAAGTCACTGTAAACAACACATAACATGGTCGTCCGACAAACTATCCTGAGTAAGTCTAGGCTAAAAACTGTCAAACCATCCAAACAAAAATACGCGGTGTTGCCTACGCCAGGTAGTTTCCTTGCAGCCCTCGTATTACATTCCAACGAATATTTTTTCACCAAGATAACATTAAGAAAAATTTAATCGTTTTGGAGATACGCTGCGAAATATATACAAATTACGGAATTATTAGATACACAGTATAATCTCGATAATCCGGACACCACATGTTTCGGGATTACCGAGTAATAACAGAAACATATAATTTTCTACGTTTAAATCCATAATAATGGACTTTTACTAAATACTAACCTGATATATAAGGTTTTCATATTAAGCAAATATTACGTGTTCATTTTAAAACCGGAAGCAGCTTCGCTGACTACCAAATTTACGTCTTATATTTCTCCAGCGTAATTTAGTTGACTTCTGCTGATTACTTTATATATAAATTACCCCCTATATTTATATTAATTTCCCTTGTCTATGGGTCATGAGCCTCTTATGACTCGCGATAGAACTTCTGAATTCAAATCCCCTCATCTCATTATGGGGAATATTTAGCGATCTCTATGAGCATTACCAAATGACTTCATCTCGTCGACCAAATCAAAAGGAAACATTGTTTTATACATATAAATGTTACGAACCGGGGAAGAAATCCCAACCGGTGTGGTGGACCAAACAATTAGCCAAGCTGCGTAAAGCAGCAAGGAAATCGTACAATAAATCCAGTACGACTAAACTTAGTACGGATTGGGATGCACAAGGTCAATTTCAATAAGTACAAGAGTGAAATCAAGAAAGCTCAACGAAATTCTTGAAATGAAGCTGCCAGGTTCGGTGAGATACTATCTAAGGACCCAAAACACATTGGTAGTATCAAACGGAGCGATGGTTCCTGGACTAACTCCGGTCTAGAGTCTTTGGATCTGCTGTCAGGGTTCATTTTCCCGGTTGTTTTGACTTCGACGGAGCCTTGCCAACAGCAAGTCTCAGTCGAGTCCGAACTGTCAAGAATGACCAGCTGATTGACAGAATAACTAATTACACAAGAATTCGGTGGGCGATCAACAGATTCCAGCCGGGAGCGGATGGCATAATACCGGCAATGCTACAGAATGTGGCTATCTATCCTGGTAGACATTTTCAAGGCTTGTTTATTGTTATCGTACATACCTGGTCTGTGGAAGGAGGTTAAGTTGACCTAAATTCCCAAAGCGGGGAAGCCTAATCATACTCTACCAAAAGACTACAGACCAATTATTCTTTCTTCCTTTCTTCTGAAAACATTAGAAAGGTTACTGGATCTTGAAATTAGAACACAATTAATTATCACTAACATCAGCAAATCACAACATGCCTATACTAAAGGCAAATCAGTGGAGACTGCCCTGCATGAGGTGGTCGGGCATGTTGAGAAGCATATGGAAAATTCAGGCTTCACACTGGCGGCCTTCCTCGATATAGAGGTTGCTTTCAATAACGTGAAGCTTGAATCAATCCACAACGATCTCAGCAACAATGGCATTTCCTCCATCCTTGTGGAATGGATTGATGAGATGCTGAAGAGTAGAATCATCAACTCATGGATAGGAGAGAGTTCCGTGCGTAAATCTGTTAACAGAGGCACTTCGCAGGGAGGAGTGCTCTCACCTCTGCTATGGCTTCTGGTAATAAATGAAATACTTGTGTGCTTCGATCGGCTGAATATCAAGGTGGTTGCTTATGTTGATGATGTGGTTGTGCAGATAAGTGGCAAATTCCTGCCAACCCCGTCTGAGCTCATGCAAAGAGCCTTAGGACAACTTGCAAGCTGGGCTTAGAACAACGGTCTGGAAGTAAACCCGAAAAAAACAGAGCTTGTACTATTCACTAAGAAACGCAAAATTTCCAATTTCGAGCCTCCAGTCGTGGGCGGGTTGGCCCTGGAACTTTCTACGGAAGCTAAATACCTTGGCACTATTCTGTACCATCGCTTGTCATGGAAAAGAAATGTAGAGGAGCGAACGAAGAAAGGACTCATGGCACTCTATTCCTGTAAGAACTCCATTAGGAAAAGCTAGGGATTGAGACCACAGATCATACACAGGTTGTATGTAACCGTGGTCCATACTTAACTATGGTGGACTGGTATTGTGGCAAGCTCTTGGGAACAACGCGTTACTTTCCAAATTATCAAGTGTAGAAAGAACCGCGTCACTGCTGATTACCGGATCGATTAAAAGCACTTCTCAAGCTGCGTTAAACGTCCTGGATCTTCAACCTCTGGATATTTTAATCCAGTTTCCAGGGTGTTGGCGTGGTTCACACTTTGGGCACTCGAATGTCCTAAAACTAATTGATAGTCGACTTGAGTTAGGTGACAATGGTTGCGTAAGCGATTATATGACTACCTCATTTAAGTTTGACTCCTTAACTTTTATCTTTCCAAGCAGAGACGCATGGGCTGAGTGCATATCTCCTCTGGACAGTCAGGAAATTTACACAGACGGATCCAAGATGGAAGAAGGTACTGGCGCTGGCGTCTACTTCGAGAATCCACTAATTAACAAGTAAAAAAGCATTAAGTTCGGCCGGGCCGAACTTTTCATAACCTCCACCATAAAATATTCATTCCTGTCCCCAACTTTAAGTGAGTACGTTAAAATGTCAGATAATGTATAAAAAATGCTTCATTCGGGAGGCCCTTTTTTATGGTGCCTATATCTAACTGTTGACAATTTTTGGTGGATTAGAAATTGGGAGGTACTGTTATATAGGGGTTATAATAAAACATGGGCCTATGTTGACAGTTTTTGATGGAGCCTTTAATGTCAAATAACTCCTAATTTGGTTAAAAATTGTAGCTAGAATCCTCAAAATACCGAGAATCGGTACATAACGTGGGAACTTCAAATGTCATTAACATCTAGTTCGGAAGTATGTGGGCTATACGAAAATATGAACTTAAATGAACAATTTTTGTTGCAGAATTTTTGTTGACTTTTAAATTTCAAATTACAGAAAGTTCGTCCAAAAAAATAACGCTTAGGAACGGAAAATCGGGAGGTTTGTTTTGGGGCTATACAAAAACATGGACCTACGTTCGGTTAAACATTTTAAGTAAAATCCTCAAAGTACCGAAAATCGGGAAGGTTATATTGGGGCTATGTTGAAAATTGTTGATGCTGATGTGTGGTGACCACTACAACCTTCAAATGTCAAATTACAGTTAGTTCTGTTAAAAATTGTAGCTAAAATTGCCAAATTACTGAAAATTGGGAGGTACCGTTACATGGGAGCTATATCCGAACATGGACCTATGTTGACAATTTTTGATGGAGAGGTGTTGTGACTGTTTAAACTAAAATCATGCATATTTATATTACGTTGGAATTTTATACATACTAATTTATGCAACTTTGTGATTTCGTCGCAAATTTGTGTTGTCAAATTCTAACGAGTGACAATCATGTTTAGCGCCACTTTGCAACACCTTCACTTACTCGTTGTTTTTAAACGTCACTTGTTTTTTGGATTTCGTCCACTTAACTCCCTTGTTAAAAAGGTAAATATTGTTTACAACAATATATGAATATACATACATAAATAAATCGCCAATATTTCTATTGGACAAGATACTGCTGAAAATTTCTGTTTGTTTTTATTTATTTTCATTTAGTGGTTACATATTTTTTTCTGTTGCTACGCAAACATTGGTCCATTGCGAGCCGAATAAGCGCAACAACAAATTAATAAGGATTTCTCATCTTCTTTGAAAAAGGTTTGACTTCGTCAAAACACCAACCACATTCCAACATCCATCTCACCTCATCATATTATCATCAACAAAAATAAAAGGTACGTAGAGTGCATATAGTGAGCAAAGTGATTTATTTAAAAAAAGAGAACCAAAACATCGTTCCGAAAAAAGTCTTAACCTACGGTCGTTCGAACAGTGCCGCGTAGTGTTGTTGTGTGTGTTCATGTTAATAAGAATAAAAGAAAATTGTTCACATTTCGTTACGCGGAGAACATAAAAAAAAACTAACAAATCGCACCAACAAATATTGCAGTGATCAGTGGGTATTCTATTCTCCAAAAATATTAAACGATTTTGTTAGTGTAATAGCTAAAAACAAATTTGAAATAAAAGAAAATAAGAAAAAATATACACTAACAATTCGACGGCTATTCTTCAAACGTTGAGTGGTCATAAAAAACAAAAACAAACACCCATCACTGCACTGCTTGGTTGATGCATTCTCGTTGCCTTACGTTGGTAAGCATATACATACATACACACACAGCACTCACTAGTAAACGAGGGTCGGTCTATCAGTTGGGAAACGGCAGTACTTAAATAAATAAAGTGAAATATTTTGGAAAAAAAAAATTAATTTCGATTTTATTGAATTTTCGTGGTGATTTCGATACGTCCGTCGACTATAAAATTACCGAACACCCTACACCGATAATATCGATTATTTACGCATCTTTTTCGAATGTTTTATAATACTTATAAATATTTTTTGCTTATTCACCAAATATAATAATACTTTATTAGCTTCGGAAATATTGTTTTGGAAAATTTGGAAATCGTTAGTCGACGTTTTGTGCATTTTACAGTCCGTGCACGCTACTATCGGTATTAAAAATCACAATTTTTTGAAGAAAATCTCCATATTTGAGAAAAATTTCTATTTTTTTTTTAAATTTTTCGATGAAATAAAAATAAATCGTGCCCGATTTCATACATTTCAGAAAATTTTAGTGAACTTTCAGTACACTGAGAAAAAAGGTTTGCTGAATTTCGCTTCCTTTCGAAAACTTTTCGTAATTTTGGTGCCATTAATTAGAAGTGGTGTATTTTCGATACTTTTTCCACTTTATTATTGTACCATTATCAGGAGGTTTGGAAAATTACATTCTCTACCCCTGAATTTAATAGCCCCTTATTGAATTTCATATTTTTCTCTATATAAAACAGTGAAATAATACAAATTTATTGGGTTTTTCGAATAACCTTTGAATTTAATAGCTTTTTAACGCTCTTTTTCGAGACTTTTTAATTCGTTTGCTGATTTTATTAGATTTTTTTTTGCATTTAATCTGTCAAAATGTCTCTTACTGCTCTTGATTATTTCATCAGAGCAACGGATGCTCTCATCCAGTTCGAAGCAAACCTCGCTTCAGCCCGGAACGACGACCTTGATGTGTATTCGTTAGAGATTCAAGGTGAGGAAGCCCGAACTCTCTGGAGTAAGGTTAAAGAGACTTTCGGAAGTTGGTTAGATTATGTTAAAACTTCTGAAGCAGCAGGGAAAGACAGTATAGCTTCAGCTGAGAGTAAATATGACGTTGCCTTCAAAGCATATGTTCAAGTTTTGGCATCGATCAATAAAAGGGTTGACGAAATTAAGAACAAGTCGAAACCTTCGGGCATTCCAGCTGATGCTAATGATTCTCTCCGAACGCCTCGCTCTAATGCGCCTAGATCCGAAGACTTGGGTTCGATTTCGAGAGTTTCTCAAAGATCTGCCAGTTATCAGGACGTCTCTTTTAATGAAAGCTTTACTCATAGCCTCAATTTGCCTCCTTGTGATATCGAAGTTTTCAATGGCGACTTTCTCTCATGGCCAACCTTTAGGGATTTCTTCTCAGCCATTTATATAGCTAATACTCGTGTAAGTGAAATCGAAAAATTGTGTCACCTTCTAAAGAAAACAAGTGGGGAAGCTCGAGATATCGTCTCCAAGTTTCCTTTAACACATAAAAGTTTTAATTTGGCCTGGGAAGCTTTGAAAGAAACGTACGATAATGTGCGTATTCTTGTAAATAATCAGTTAAAGGTTCTTTTTGATCTTCCAGTCCTTGATAGTGAGTCAAGTTCAGGCTTAAAGAGTCTGCAGCGTGGGATAAATAGTTGTGTCTCTGCCATGGCTATTTATGACGTTCCAACCGACGATTGGGATCCCATATTAGTTTTCCTTTGTTTGCAAAGACTTCCTAAGCAAACCGTGACTTTATGGGAACAAAGTGTCAAAGATAAGTCCGCCTTATCCTCCTGGAAAGACTTGGATCTTTTTCTTTCGGAAAGAATCCAAACATTAACTTGTCTTCGAGACATAAAGGGTATAGGTGATTCAAGGAAAAGTGATAATAAAAAAGTTCGTGCACATTTTGTTAATGCTGCCACTTCCCGTTCTACTACATCCACTAATTCCTCTCGCTCGTCTAATGATAAAACTTGCGTTTTATGTCCCAGGCAATCTCACCACTTAAGAACTTGTCCCGAGTTTACAAAACGTTCATTAGCGGAACGTTTCACTATTGTGAAACGTCACCATTGCTGTCTTAATTGCCTCTCCCGAGGTCATGACGTCAAGAAATGTAGCAGCACTTATAATTGTGCTAAGTGTAACAGGAGACATCACACTTTGCTACATCGTGAAGCTTCTTCAGTTACTACGTCTTCAAATAGCGTGCCTCCCTCTTCCAACGGCCCTTCTGGCTTAGCATCCACTAATCACTTAGCAGAAACCGCCGATCACAATCCAGATATTCCATCCACCTCTTCTGGTATATCATCAAGTTCAGTTAATCGGCAGGCGTTCCATTCAACACAAAATAAGACAGTTCTTTTGGGCACTGCTATGGTTAATATTATTCACCAGGGTACCACGTATCCAGCTCGAGCCTTGATTGATCCTGCCTCCGAGGCTTCTTTTATTACAGACAGATTACAAAAACGTTTGGGTCTTTCGACTTCTTCTGCCCAAGCGACAATATCTGGTGTAAACCAAACTGTGTCAACGTTGTCGAATAGATTGTGTTCATTGTGTTTGGGCTCACTTATAGATAATTCGCTCTTTTTGGAAATAAATGCTTTAGTGGTTCCCACAATTTCTGGAAATCTTCCATCCTTTGTTGTAAACCCTGAAGTATCTTCTCATTTGCCAAACCTACGTTTGGCAGATTCTCAATTGTTCGACTGCCGACCAGTTGATATGTTGCTTGGTGCAGACGTATACCCTAGACTCCTGTTACAGGGAATACAGGCAAATATATTAGGTTCGTTGATTGCGCAAAACACTGTATTCGGATGGATCATTACTGGTCCTATTTCAACAAACCACATAAGGGTTTTTTCTACTAACGTAATGTATTCCGAAGAAGATGTGCTTAACAAGACTCTTCTTCGATTCTGGGAACTAGAAGAAATTCCAAAGCGCTCAATTTTGTCTCCATCCGATAAATATTGCGAAGATAATTACAGAAGGACGACTAGAAGGGACTCCAATGGTAGATACGTTGTCACTCTTCCGATTAAACCAGAATTTTTCGGCAAACCTGACCTTGGGCATTCTAGGACAAATTGCTTAAAACAATTCCTTCGTAATGAGGCTTCTCTGCTCCGAAAACCTAACATCAAACCACTCTATGACGAAGTAGTTAGGGAATACTTAGAGTTAGGACATATGAGGTTAGTATCTATTCCTTCGGCAAACTCTACAGTTTGCTATTTGCCCCATCACCCAGTCATTAATTTAGATAAACAAACCACCAAATTAAGGGTGGTTTTTAATGCCTCTAATAAGACATCCAATGGGAATAGCCTTAATGACATTCTATACGTCGGTCCGACTCTTCAACTTGACTTGGTCCTCCTCATATTGAGATGGAGATTATTTAAATATGTCTTTAACTGCGACATTACACAAATGTATCGACAAATTTTAGTAGATTCAGCCCACACGCCACTTCAAAGAATACTTTTCCGGGATTCTCCCGATAAACCGATTGAAGACTTTGAGTTGCAAACGGTGACCTTTGGAGTAAATTGTGCTCCATATCTGGCCATTCGCACTTTGTTGCAATTGGCAGATGATACTGAAGACCAATTTCCACTGGCAGCTCATATTCTAAGAAAGTGCATGTATGTCGACGATGTTCTGACAGGGTATCATGACCTGGAGACAGCGAATAATTCTAAAGACCAATTAATAGAAGTATTAGGTTCCGCTAAATTTGAGTTGCGAAAATGGACTTCTAATGATCGTTCGATACTAGAAGGTCTCCCAGCTGAGCATTTAATAGACACTAAACTCCTAAATTTTGTTGAAGCTAGTAGTTCTAAACCACTTGGAATTCTTTGGAATGCGGACTTAGATGTCTTTTATTTCAATGTTAAGCCTCTAACTAAAAAGTCTACCTACACAAAGCGGGAAGTTCTCTCCACCATTGCCAAATTGTTCGATCCGATAGGGTGGTTAGGTCTTGTTTTAATAGTTGCAAAAATGATTATGCAACGTATTTGGTTAGAACACACTGATTGGGATGACTGTCTTCCACCTACAATAGAAAGTGATTGGCAGAAATTTGTCGAGACGTACCAGGACGTCAATTCTATTCAAGTTCCCCGTTGGGTTAAATATACTCCTGACGGTTCAGCAGAGCTGCATATTTTCTCTGATGCCTCAGAAAAGGCATATGCGGGGGTGGTATATATTCGCATCACAGCACGGAATGGTGAAATTTTTACCCATTTGCTATCATGTAAAACCAAAGTCGCTCCCATTAAGTCTATTTCTCTACCACGGTTAGAATTGTGTGGTGCGGTGTTGGCTTCCGAACTCTTCAAGGCCATTACCGCTGAAATGGATATAGACTTTCAGCAATGTTATTTTTGGACTGATTCTACGATCGTCCTTTCTTGGTTAAAGAAAACTCCTTCGACTTGGTCTACCTTTGTTGCCAATAGGGTGTCTAGGATACAAGAAAATATTGGTCAAAATGTTTGGTATCACGTCCGTTCAGAAGATAACCCCGCCGATTTGGGAAGTCGTGGACTAACGCCCGCTGAATTGGCTTCGTCACCTATTTGGTGGCACGGACCAAACTGGCTTCGTTCAAATAGGTCACATTGGAGGTTATCTAATCTGTCTAATGTTGATACTACGCTAGAGATGCGTTCTATAAAGAGTCATTTTTCTTACTTTGAACATTTTGAGGATATTTTAGACCGCTTTTCATCCTTAGATGCTGCCATAAGAAGACTTGCTTTCGTTTTCCGATTTATTGACAAAGTTCGCCCATCTCTCAATCAACCCGTATTTGATAAAAAACATACGACGATTCCTGAGCTCAATTTGACCAAAGCACGTCTTATTATTATGGCTCAAAAGGCATACTATCCCGAAGAATACAATTGTTTATCCAGTGGTAGGCCCTTACATTCGAAAAGCTCAATTTTGTCATTGAATCCAGTTCTGGATGAAGCAGGTGTTATGCGACTAAATGGGCGTTTAGCTCGATCACCTACTCTTACTTACTCTGAACAAAACCCTATTCTACTTCCTTATAACTGCCGATACTCTCGACTGTTAGTTGAGCAATTTCACACTATTTCCATTCATGGCGGAATTCAACTTATGATGCGTCTACTACGCAGTGAATATTGGATTCCGCGATTAACAACCCTTATTCGTAAAGTAATTAGGCAGTGTAAACCATGCTTGTTAGAGAAGAAAAAGTCTTGTACACAAATTATGGCGGCTCTTCCTCCGGAGAGAACGGCCATAACTAGACCATTCGAGACTACTGGTGTAGACTTCGCAGGTCCATTCGACCTAAAATCCTTTACAGGTAGATGTTGTAAAATAACCAAAGGTTATGTTTGTGTATTTGTCTGCTTCTCTACAAAGGCAATACATCTTGAAGCAACATCGGATCTATCTACAACAACGTTTTTAGCTGCGTTTCATAGGTTTATTTCACGACGCGGATGTCCAAAGAACATCTTTTCCGACAATGGCGCCAATTTCGTTGGCGCTTCTCGGGAATTAGAGCGTGAAATGAAATCGGTAATAAATGCAAGCCGAGACCGAATATGTTCCGCTTATCAGTATCAACAGCTTGCATGGAGTTTCATTCCAGCGGGGGCCCCACATATGGGGGGTCTGTGGGAAGCTGCGGTGAAAAGTTTTAAACAACATTTTCGAAAGCAAGCTAAAAATTTAAAATATACATTTGAAGAATTCTCAACTATTTTGTCAAGAATAGAAGCATGCCTGAATTCTAGACCACTTTGTCCGATGAATGATAGTCCGGATAATACTTTAGCTCTCACGCCAGGACATTTTTTGATAGGCTCTCCAATTCTAGCTCCACCCGAACCATTAATTCATGAATCTCCCTTGGATATCGTCAATCGATTTCGAAAAATTAAAGCGCTTACTCATCAATTCTGCCTTCGGTGGAAAGATGAGTATTTGAAAAGCCTTCATAAACGCTATAAATGGAAATTTCCGCAGCGCGATATTCAAACGGACGATTTAGTAGTGATTCGACATGAACAATTACCCCCAACCGCTTGGAAATTAGGTCGCGTTACTAACGTGTATCCCGGCACAGACTGTCGCGTTCGTGTCGCAGACGTTAAAACCGATAACGGCATTGTACGACGACCGGTGGTTAAGCTGGTCGCTTTGAAGTATTGTTAGCTCTTTCACTGTCGCGCCATCTCTATCTTTTCACAGAATGGAAAATTTAAAGAAGATGGTTGCTACACCTCTTCCTGACTATGAGGATGACGTCCCCATGTCCGATGAGGAAAGAGAAGTCGATGATATTGTCATGGTTCCGCTCACTGACTTGGATCCCACTCCTAAGAATGACACTGGTACTGAAGCAGAAGTTGCCGCTCCTCCTTCCGAGGACTCGACTCCAGTGTGCGTCGCTGATTCGCAGCCCATTAATAAAGATATGACCGGGATGTCGGCTGAGCCTGCCACTCCTCCACGGGAGACTGCACGGGTTGGTTCAGACGTACGCTCGTCAGGCAAAGACCCAGTGGCGACGCCGAAATCAACTGCGGGCTCTTCGGGTTCCACTCGGCATAGGTGCGGTAAGTGCCACCAAAGACATCACCTACGTCAATGTCGAAGCTTCAAAAGGCTCCCATTGGAGAAGAAAATACGGACGGTGCTCAAACTCCATCACTGTTCCAATTGTTTGGACTCCAGTCATATGCTTCGTGATTGCAAGAAGAATTCTGCTTGCCAAGAATGCAGTGGCCGACACCACACCCTACTTCACCCTTCTTCCCCCCTCACACAGCAAGAAGTGAAGGATAATCGTCCGTCTACGTCAACGCGTAGCCATAAACGTCCGTCCGCCTCGGCTCGTCCGTCCGAAACGACATTCGTCAATCCCATTCACAGTCTGGCAATTCAACCAATTGTCACTTTGGGACCCACAATACGTGCACAACTCGTGCTAAATTCACGGCCAGCACATGTCCGAGCACTTCTGGACCCATGTGCAGGAAACAGCCGAATCTGTAAGTCACTGGTCCAGTCGTTGCGGTTACCATCCATTCCAATTGGTCCAGACCGTTTTGCCCAAATTACCTTGGCGTCGTGTTACGACAGATCGCAGAAGGTGTTGGTGTCAGCCAGGATAATGGGATTAACCCATATTGTGTCTCCTTCTGAATCCGCATCGGAGACTATTAAAGAGCATTTCGGCGGAATGATGTTGGCAGATCCCGAGTTTTTTAGAGCTTCGCATGTTGCGTTGGTGCTGGGTGCAGAAGTGTACCCCAGGATAATGAAACCGCAGACCTATATGAGTCCAGGGTTCCCATGGGCCCAACTTACCATTTTCGGATGGATTGTTACGGGTCCATGCCCAATGTGATTTCCTTGGGTCACTGCATCCGAGCTTGCCCGCGCCATTTTTATTTTTCCCTTGAGGGCAATATTCTATTGCCAAACAAATTTAATTGAAACAAGTAAGAACAGACTATAGTCGGACGGGGCCGACCATGTGATACCCTATACCACTATCCCTGTGCACTAGCTTTCCGGGCTAGCTGTTATAAGATGTGCATTAGAAATTTTACCAATTTTCACACAAAAGTTTTGATCAATTTAACCCGCTAAATATTATCCGATCATACCGTTGACTTGCACGCTACTTCTTCATCTCAAACCAAAACTACGTTTAAAATTTCGCGCCGATCGGACTATTATTGCGACCTACAGAGCGGCTACAAAATCGAGCAAAAATTTTGTTTTTGGTCCATTTCATCCCTTTAACATTTCACGATCATCGCCAAAAACTAATCAGTTCTATTCTGGTCCAAACCCGACCTCCATACTAAATTTCGTGACAATCGGTCCATAATTGCGGCCTCTAGCTTGATTACAATTTTTAATGGACGGACAGACGGACGGACGGACGGACACACATCGCTAAATCGCTTTATCTCGTCGAGATATGAAGTTTGGTATACCACATGAGGGGTCTACGACGAATATTTCGCGGCGTTACATGAATTTTTGGGAAAACAAACTTATTATACCCTTTTCCACATTGTGGTATAGGGTATAAAAAAGTATATTAATAAAATTGGAGTTGAATAATAATGAAATAACTTTAATATTGTCGATTGCACCTTTTTATTAAACTTGTAAATACGTATGTAACATAAATTGCAACATAGTAAGATGTTGCAAGGCTGGCGGCAAATGTTTAAACTAAAATCATGCATATTTATATTACGTTGGAATTTTATACATACTAATTTATGCAACTTTGTGATTTCGTCACAAATTTGTGTTGTCAAATTCTAACGAGTGACAATCATGTTTAGCGCCACTTTGCAACACCTTCACTTACTCGTTGTTTTTAAACGTCACTTGTTTTTTGGATTTCGTCCACTTAACTCCCTTGTTAAAAAGGTAAATATTGTTTACAACAATATATGAATATACATACATAAATAAATCGCCAATATTTCTATTGGACAATATACTGCTGAAAATTTCTGTTTGTTTTTATTTATTTTCATTTAGTGGTTACATATTTTTTTCTGTTGCTACGCAAACAGTGACCACTAAGAACTTCAAATGTCAAATTACTGCTAGTTCGGTTTAATATTGCAGCTAAAATCATCAAATTACTGAAAATCGGGAGGTACCGTTATATGGGGATTTTCTTGACAATTTTTGGTGGAGAGGTGCGGTGACCACTAAGAAATTCAAATGTCAAATGTTCAAATTACAGATAATTCGGTTAAAACTTGTTGGTAAATTCTCAAAATACCTGAAATCGGGCGGTAACGTTATATGGGGGCTATTCTAAAACATGGACCTATGTCCACAAGTTATATAAGTTTATTGATATTTAAGAACCCTAAATGTCAATTGATAGCTAAATCGGTCTGAAAATGTAGATAAAAACGTCAAAATACCGTAAATCGGGGGTACCGTTATATGGAGGCTATACCCAAACGTGGGCCTAGTCCACAACTTTTGTTATATAAGTTAAGTTACACTTAAGAACCCTAAATGTCAAATTATAGCTATATAGGTCTGAAAATGTAGCTAAAAACGTCAAAATACGGTAAATCGGGGGTACCGTTATATGGGGGCTAAACCAAAACGTGGACCTATGTCCACAACTTTTGTTATATAAGTTTATTAACACTTAAGATAATGTAGCTAAAACCGTCAAAATACCGTAAATCGGGGGGAACCGTTATATGGGGGCTAAACCAAAACGTGGACCTATGTCCACAACTTTTGTTATATAAGTTTATTGACATTTAAGAACCCTAAATGTCAAATTATAGCTACATCGGTCTGAAAATGTAGCTAAAAACGTCAAAATACCGCAAATCGAGGGTACCGTTATATGGGGGCTATACCAAAACGTGGACCTATGTCCACAACTTCTAATATATAAGTTTATTAACACTTAAGAACCCTAAATGTCAAATTATAGCTACATCGGTCTGATAATGTAGCTAAAAACGTCAAAATACCGTATATCGGGGGGTACCGTTATATGGGGGCTAAACCAAAACGTGGACCTATGTCCACAACTTTTCTTATATAAGTTTATTGACATTTAAGAACCCTAAATGTCAAATTATAGCTACATCGGTCTGAAAATGTAGCTAAAAACGTCAAAATACCGCAAATCGGGGGTACCGTTATATGGGGGCTACACCAAAACGTGGACCTATGCCCACAACTTCTAATATATAAGTTTATTAACACTTAAGAACCCTAAATGTCAAATTATAGCTACATCGGTCTGATAATGTAGCTAAAAACGTCAAAATACCGTATATCGGGGGGTACCGTTATATGGGGGCTATACCAAAACGTGGACCTATGTCCACAACTTTTGTTATATAAGTTTATTGATACTTAAGAACCCTAAATGTGAAATTATAACTAAATCGGTTTAAAAATGTAGCGAACTTGACCTGCCTGCAAAGAAAAACGCATTTTCCCAAAATTTCAGCGTCCTATCTCCATTTTTGTGGATGCTAGAGTGATTACCACAGACGGACGGACGGACGGACGGACGTGCTTAGATCGACTTAGAATTTTACCCTGATCAAGAATATATATACTTTAAAGGGTCGCAAATGAGTATTTCAATGCGTTACAAACGGAAAAACAAACTTAATATACCCTCCATACTATGGTGGAGGGTATAAAAACTCATACAAGCTTGTGGATAATTGTAGTGTTTTTCAGACGGAGATTCTTGCATCTGAATTGGTGAAAGGGCTTGAAGACAGTGACTATATATGTCGATAGTCAAGCGGCTCTCAAGTCATGGATTATAAATTCAAGAGCTATTCTTGATTGTAGGGGAGCTCTGCTGGATATACATAATATCGTAAAGCTATGTTGGGTTCTGGGTCACAGCAACATCATGAGAAACGAGGTAGCAGACGAACTGGCTCGAGATGGCTCTAGGTCTATTGACTTATCAGTTGATGAAACCGTCCGTCCACCGAAGTGCCACTACATCGGCAAACTTCGGGAGATCTTCAATGAGAAAGCACATCAAAGATGGCTATTGGAACCTGGTTGTAGGCTATCCAAGGCATTCTGGCCTGTGGTTTCTCTTCAATGAACGGCTTTCCTCCTCTCATTTGATATGTTATGGATGAAAATCGCGGTGGGACTTATAACAGGTCACTGCAGAGTGGGCTCCCTAACTTCAAAATGGGACGACAGTGGCATTGACTAAGGCAGACTATGTGAAAATGCGGAGGAGATAGAGACTGTCGAACATCTGCTTTGTAGGTGCCCAATGTTGCAAACAAGGAGATACCGTACACTAAGCAGATATGACATAGACACTCTGACCTTCCTGTCTAACATAGATACTATCGTCCTACTCAACTTTGCCAGACATCTAGCATGGCTTGGCAAAGATCCTTAACAACCCTTAATAATCAGACTCATTTCACCCTTCCAGATAATTCCTTGGAGTCAATCTCAACATCTCCTATACTCACCATCATCTCTATCCTATCATTCTCATCTCATCAAGCTGCATCAACACTCTATCATCTCTTTCATCTTTAATCGTCTCAACAACACACCTCCATCATCTTTAAATCATCATACACAGACCAACGGTCTTCGAGTAAAGCAGTCACCTATTCTAATAGAGGGCTGCGCATCCTTACTATATAATATATATATTTAATATATAATTCCTATATAAGGGGTCTACTCGTTTCCTCGTTTGGCTATAAATCCCAATGAAAGCTGACCTATTAATCCCAACGCTTGAAATGATTCAAACATTTCTAGTTAAAATATCCTTGGAATACACTAATGGGAGCGCTCACTAATAGGAGCACTAATGAACTAATTCCTTTATATGAAAGGACCACAAAACATCGATTTTTCAGGGAACCAGACTACCAATCACTAGCATTTAAATAATGTTGCTTATCATAGCCAGTCATGATTGAACTATAGGAAAATTATTTGACATATTTATTTAGATTATTCGAGATTTGGACTGAAAAATTTGAAAAACTTATATTTCTTATTTATTCAACTATAGCTATTGTTAAGAACGAAAACGTCAATGAAATAAATAAAAATCTTATACTCAAGATAGGAAAAAATATTGATGTCCGGATTATCGAGGTAAGAAAAATATGGGATGTCCGGATTACCGAACCTACAATGTACAAAATTCTAGAGTGCGGATTACCGCGATGTCCGGATTAACGAGTGTCCGGATTATCGAGACTATAATGTATTATAAAATTTGAGGCAATAAATAAGGTTATTCATTATTTTTCAAATACTTTTTAATGTTCTTGTCTACATGTTTGCTGCGGATGACATGGAAATAGTCGCATTGGTTTTAAAGATGTAACCCGGATTTGCTTTAAAAAGTCAATATTTAATCATATTTAGGAAGGGCCATAAAATCCGAACCTGATCTAACAAAACAAAAATCAAAGGCGGTTTTTATCTTTGAGTCTGTACTTCCATAAAAACCGCATTTGACATATTTTGCACAAAATTACCTTGAAAATGTTACACAGTGTAAGCTTAAACATTTTGTTTTTGCAATTTAATTAATTATGGCATATTGTAAAACTTTAGAAATGTTTATACATACATACATATATGCATACATACATACATATTTTGAAACAAACAAAATTACAAACAAGTAAGAAAGTAATGTCCGTTGCAAATATGTACATAAGACTGTCCAAAAAAAAAAAAATACTGAAAAGAATACCATTTAATTTAAGATATTTTTATACATATTAATTATTTAAATTTCTCAATATTGACATTTAAATATTTTTTTCTTATGTTTTTAAAACGGGCGACTTTTAACGGATTTATACAAAAAAATTGTATTTCCTTAATTTTTGTATTGTAAAAAATAAATATTTTCGTCGGCGGCCGTCTTCGTTTTTCAAAAAGTATTTTCACATTTTTACAAAAAGCTTTTTATTTATTTTTGTTTTTTTCTTCAATATAGTCTGCCTTAATCCCATTGTTGTTTTTTAATATTTTAAAGCAACTAATTTATTAGTAGAGAATGTTTGGCATTGCTCGCCAAGGCGTAAGGCAGGAAAGATTAGTTTCGATCCTCGCCACAGAATCTAATCAGTTCATTTGTTTCTTGTTAGTGTGATTCTCCAACGAAGTAATTTTTTCTACCCTCAGCATTTAAGCTAACGAGGGTATATACACTTTCATACGGGCAAAATGTGCCTCATCGAAATAATGGTTTTAGACCCCAAGTATGCTTGGACGACAACTAATTTATTAGTAGAGAAAGTTTTGCATTGTTCGCCAAGGCGTAAGGCAGGAAAGATTAGTTTCGATCCTTGCCACCGGATCTCATCAGTTCATTTGTTTCTTGTTAGTGTGATTCTCCACCGAAGTCATTTTTTCTACCCTCAGCATTTAAGCTAACGAGGGTATATACACTTTCATACGGGCAAAATGTGCCTCATCGAAATAATGGTTTTAGACCCCAAGTATGCTTGGACGAAATGTGTTTCAGACAATTTAGAGCCGACTGAGCAATGTCCGTCCGTCTGTATGGCTAGCTGGAGCGCACGATAACTCTCGAACTGATGAACCGATTCGGTTCAATTTTTTTTTCGAAGACTGTACCTCCCCAACAAAAGTTCCTTCGGGTACCTTCCACACAAAATTCCGGAAAAGCTTAGTTTAGGGTCATCTCTCGAATCGTTTCGATTTTTATTTTAGCAACTTGTATTCACTGCCCCTCATATGACGGTACAAGTTTCAACAGGGGCAAATCCATGCTTCCTGAGAAAATCGCCTGAAAGTTGCAAAAAACCCCTATGACACCGTGTGAGGTGGTAACGGTGGTACGGTAACTCTTGAATGGAGTGACGAATTGGTCCATACTTTACACATCCTAATATATCTACCAAATATAGATCCGGTTTAAATATGGACTATATTTGTCCAATCCATCCGGTTCTTCCCACACAAAATTTCGGATAACTTTACTTTAAGACCTGATATAGAATCACCTTGATTTTTGTTGAAGCAACTTGCATTCGCTGCGTCAATTACGATGGTAAAAGTTTTTTAGGGACAAGTACATACTTCTTGAGCAAACAAGGCTGTAAAGACCCCCTATCCACTTCCATAATGGTCAATGTCGATCCATTTCTTTTAGTATATGCTCCGCAAAACTGTTGATCTTTAATCCTAATCAACATTTTTGTCGGTTCAAACGCTCAAAATTTATAAAACCCCGTAAATACGTACGATTTGTGGAAAAAAAAATCCAATATACACAGGCTGAGAGTATATCTCTTTCAATAACTTCTTCTTCAAAAAACTTTTTATACCTAAACATCAATCATCAGCTCGAAGTATAAAGGTAGGTGAACAAAGAAAAAACTTCAATGAGAACTTTTTATTTGGCAACCTCATACAACACCAACGAAAGTGTTTGCAAAACAGACAAAAGTTTCTCCGCCGTTATGTGTCGTTGAGTTACAATGAAGGGAGGGACGGATCCGACTATGTGGTATCCTACACCACTACCCCTTGGGCTTAAGGTTTTCACTTGAACACAATTCCTTAAGGGAATATTATCCGACTAACACTAAACTCAATATGCTTCTTCCTCTCTGGGACCCCCATTAGTAAACAAAATTTCGTGACGATCCGATCACAATTGCGACTTGTAGCGTGATTCCAAAAAATGGAGGAATTGGATGCGTTACCGACTACTGTGATATCTCTCTTCGCTAACCTACATTGGATAAATTTAAAAATAATATTTTCTTCTTCCATTAACTGGCTTTGCGGTTGGAATATCCCTACCAGACAGAAGCCGAGATATTCACAAAGGAATAAGGGCCTGTTTATGTATGTCGATAAGAAAACAATGCGGAAGAAAAACTACCAAATTTGAGTGTGTTTTTCAAATTTGTCTTTTGTTTTGAAGCAAAATCAAAGGCTAAAATATTTAAAAAACTAAAGTTTGGGTGTGCGCATGAACATTTTCGTTTCGAAATACATAAACTGGGTGTAAAACTTTGAAAATTTCTCCTAATGACTTGTCCACCATTCTGCCCCCTGAATATTATCTGACCATCAACAAACTTAATAGGCTTCTTCCTAAAATTGCGACCTGTAGCGCGATACAAGGTTTAGATGGACAGACTGATGGACGGACACACATAGCCAGATCGACTCAGCTCGTCGAGACATTAATTTTGGTATATATCAGTATAGGTGTACGACCATTATTTCGATGCGTTACAAACTGTTTGGCCAAACCAACTTATAATACCCTCCCCACATATTGGTGTAGGGTATAAAAATTTTGTTGGTAGATTATGACAGCCATAACCAACCATACAAACCTTGCCAGTATTTCTCAAATAAAATATTCGTATTTTTTTTTTCAAAATAGTCTGACTCAATTCCATTGTGATGTGTTAATATTTTTCACTAATAAATTATAATAATATAATAATGGTTCCACAAACGTCCCGGAAGGGAGAAGGGAGACTTCTCTCACATCAATGAGTGCACCCCGATTCATATTAGCTCAATGACATGGGATATACAGTTTATCGCCGAGTCCGAACGGCGTATCCAAAGACACCACTTGCAGAGAAGTTTTACATGGCTGAAATACTCAGGAAATGTCGCCAATATTACTGAGGGGTATTTTGCCACCGTTGAACAGTGTTTGATGATGAATCGAACCCACAACCTACAGCGTGCAAGGCAATGGGATTAAGCCAGACTATTTAAAAAAATCGCCTGCAGCGTTTCTCGTTGTTTAGAAAATTTTAGCATTTTTTTTTTAAATTCTTTTTATTTTTTCAAATAGTGAAAATATTTTTATAAAAAACCGCCATTTCAGGAAAAAATAGCTATTTTGATACTGATTTTTTTTCACTAGCGGCGCATTCCCACTTCCCGACACATCATCAATTAGCAACATAAGCTGACAGTGTTTTATTTTTACAGATTTGTCCATGTCCAATCATTTTAATTGCCATGTAAAAGAAAACTTAATTGCTTCAAGAGCACCGTGCATTTGCTTTCAAAGTTAGTTTAAATGAAATATTCTTCCTACAGAACGAATATTTCATTTAAACTAACTTTGAAAGCAAATGCACGGTGCTCTTAAAGCAACTTTAAGTGGAAGGTGCTTACACGGATTCTGAAACCACAATGTTCATATATGAGAAAAATCAAGAAACAATAAAATCGCCGGAACGCTTTTTAAAATTTGGCAATTTTAAGAGTTTTTTAGGTTTTCACGATTTTGCTTGGAAACCGCAAGTTCTATCGAAATTGGTCAAAAGAAAATTCTGTAGCCATGAAAATTCTCTAAAGAATTGAACTTTATGGTATTTTGGTAAGTTTTACCATTTTCGAGATATAGAAGTTCAAATTAGGACAATGGATTGACTGTATCCCCTCCTTATAAAACAATGTTAAGACTGCAATTTCCCAACACAATCAAGTAGAGAATTTTTACAGCTATAAGATTTTTAATATTTCCGTTACGGTAAGATTTACCGTTTTCAAGCAAATCGTAAAACTTAACCAAAAAAAAAAATCGATTTTTTGTTATTTTTGCATTTTTCTCATATAAGAGCATTGCTGTTTCAGTATCCGCAAAAACTTCCCAGGTGTAAGCGGTTTTTATTTAAAGTTAGTTAAGGTGCACCGTACATGACATTGTTTTATAAGGAGGCTATACAGTCATTCCATTGTCCTAATTTGAACTTCTATACCTCGAAAACGGTAAAACCTACGAAAATACCATAAAGACCAATATTTTGGAGAATTTTCATGGCTATAACATTTTTTTTGACAAATTTCGATAGGACCTGCGATTTCCAAGCAAACTCGTGAAAACATAAAAACGGTTTAATTTTTGGTTTTATTCGACCTTTTGAATTCAATTTAAGAAATATATATATATATTTTTTTTGAATTTGAGGTCATTTCGCAATTTTTAAATTACATCATCCGAGGCAAATCTACAATAAAATATAAATATTATCATTATATTATATAAAAAATCTTTTTCATAAAAAACCTTAAATATACCAACTTGAATCGCTATTTAAAAAGCGCTGTTTCAAGATTTTTCTCATCTATGAGCATTGTAGCTTCAGAATCTGCAAAAACTTTCCAGGTGTAAGGACCTTTCATTTAAAGTTGCTTCAAGAACACCGTGATATGAAATGGCACAACCTAATGTGAGCATAATTGTAGTTTCAGAATCCGCAAAAACTTCCCAGGTGTAAGCACCTTCCATTTACAGTTGCTTCAAAAGCATCGTGATTTGCAATGGCTAAACCTATTGCAAGCATAAAATAACTTCATTCAGTAGAACACGCTGGTACAATAACTGCTGAACCATTTTCAAAATCGAAAAATGACACAGTTTTTAAGATGTTTAAGATAAATTCCTAAATAAAACAACAAAGCAATCATTAAAAAGTGTTATTTTTTATTTTTTGGTAAAATAACAAATATTTCAAATTTATTATAATTAATCGTAGTTTAATACAAAAAAATTTTAAGAAAATCGAAGAGTACAATCGTTTATAAAAATTGATTTTAAATATCAAATCGCGAAAATATATAATTTTGTATTAGATAGGTTATAAGAACAAACAAAAAAAAACAAGTGTTCAAACCAAAACTGAACTAAACCAAAATAATTACTATTTCATTTTATATTTGACTAATGTCGACATGTACTTGGTACTGATTGAAATCTTTGCTGGTCTTCTTTATTAGCATTTTACATGTCTTTAATACACCACATAGAAGCAGAGGTATTTGTCATTAGAGTAAAACTTCAATATATTAAAATTGTGACAGCTTAACGCCTTTTGCAATATCTCTTATAGTTCATCATAAATGAAACATTTTGTACTAAGTTAAAGCTCAGATGGTTCAGTTTCATTATCAAGTTCTCCCCTTATAATATGCCCAACAGAAGCAGAATTATCTGATATGGAAGTTAAATTCCACATATTGGAAATTAGGATATCTTTTTCAACATCACAAACATTTCATCAATATTGGTAACTCAATTGGGATTTAAAATGTTCCCAGAATGCCTTCATTGTTAAAACGCATTCAACCAAAGCTGAGATACTCGTCAGTACAATTTAAATAATACCAGTAGGGAAAGTATTAAAGTCGGGCGGAGCCGACCCTATGATACCTAACACCACTTTGAATAATTTCGACATTGTTTGGCACATTTATTTCTAGACGAAAGTCCGCCACACAATACATAAAATCAGACGAAAATCTTAATATATAACAGAGTTTAGTGATAAGTGAGGGAAGTAGAATAGTACGAGAAGTACTAAACGGCAGTAAATAGGGTACACTTTGTATTATTAAGTTTAGATGAGGTAACTGTTGGAGAGTTGGAAATAGGAATTAAAGGCTTTTTAGAACTAGAAGAGTACGAAAAGTACTAAATGTCACTAAATTTGGTACCAATTGTATAAGGCTATAGCTAAAATCTGAAATTCGGTGCAGGAAAAAAAGGTTGGGAAATGATTTTAGAACTTCGTATATATGGTACTAAATTTAGTTCAACTTTGATTTGTGCGAACAGGTTGAGCTGGAAACCTGAAATTTGTAGTTACGATTACTGTTGGAATGTAGGATTTAGATATTGAGATAGGTTTTGGACATCCGTACTTGTGTGTACGAAGAGTACTGAATTTAGTACAACTTGAATTTGGGTGAACGGATAGTGTGGAAACCTCAAATTTAAAATTATGTTTATTGTTGGAGTATAGGATTGAGGTAGTTTTGAAATTCATACTTATGTGCTCGAAAAATACTAAATGGTACTAACATTGGTACATTTGGGGGTTTGAAGAACGGATGGAGCTGGAATCCTCACATTACGAATTAAAATTACTGTTGGATTATAGGAAAGTACGGAAAGTAAAAAAATTGGAGTAGTGACATATCTGCGCTTTGCATAATGTATTCCTTTTATTGGCCATAAGGATTCTTTTACGTCCAAAAATATATATGGGAGCTATATGGTAACATGGGGCGCCTTCGCCACTGGGGCGGCTTCGCCAGCACCGATTTTCTTGATAATTATAACTGCTACAGAAATGCCGTTAAAGGGAAAATTGTGAGTTTAACGAAGATCTTTCATCTCCTAAAAATTGGCATTTCTATCAAATATATGATTGTTGATGCACGCGGTTTCATGTTTTTGGGGTATTTAGAAAAATATTCATGGCAGGTATATTTTGTGATATCTTGTATACCTTTTGTGATATCAAAATTATATTTTATACCGTTAATAGACAACTACTGAGGAATATAAATCCAAATAATTTGCATGATAAAAGTAATTATAAATGTCAATATATTCATATTATGAACTATGTAGGGGGTGGGGCGGCTACGCCATGATAGGGGTGTCGTGGGTTAATGTGAGAATTATGTCAGGTTTAACTTAAATTGTTTATGCTATTGATATACCACGCTATAATGTGAAGTTGAAATCAAATATTGTGGTAAACCTATCTAATTTGGCCAAAATTTCATTTTATGCCTAAATTCAAGGTACCTACTTCAATTAACGGCTAGACTATGTTTCTTTTTGTAAATTTTAGAATCATTTTTGATTATTAAATAGAAAACATGTTCTTTTTATGCGTAATGTTGATATTTGGGGAGGAAGTATGGTAAATGCTAGTTTTAGAGTCCGTTGCTATATGTCCTATGTCGATGGCGAAGCTACCCCATGGGTGGGGAGGCTTCGCCACTTTTTAGACATTTTGTAAATTCTCAAAAATAATATTTTAAAAACAAAATTATAATCATTTATATATCAAAACTTATAGTCGAGACATGCTAATATTCTTACCAAAAATAATATTTGGAAAAACTTTAATGATGTCGATATGAGAACATTTTGAAAAAAACGTGGCGAAGGCGCCCCATGTTACCATATATAAATCTGTACCGATTACGATATTATTTGTCATATTTATTGCTAGACTGCATGTAGTCACACATTCCAAATTTCATCGAAATCGGACACATAAGGCGTGTTTGGTACACAAATGCGTGAAATCGGCTAAAAGTATATACATATGGGAGATACATCCAAATCTGAATAGATTTCGATAAAATTTGGTACATTTATTTCTATGCCGAATTCAGTGACATTCCAAATTTCATCGAAATAGGACATATAATACGTGAAATCGGCTGAAAATAAATATGGGAGCTACATCCAAATGTGAACCGATTTCGAGCAAGTTTAGGATATTTTCTTCATTATACCGAATTTAGTCACACGTTTCAAATTTCGTCGCAATCGGTTCAGCAAAAACGTTAAATCGTCCAAAAATATGTATGGAAGCTATACGGAAATCTGTACCGATTTCGATATAATTTGGCACATTTATTTATAGACCAACTTCAGTCACACATGTAGCATGTTTGAAATTAGCTGAAAATATATATGGGAGCTATATCCAAATCTGAACCGATTTTCACCAAAAGTAATATCGTTTTTACTATAGCTAAAAATGGCATTTCACAATTTTCAGCTGAAGCGGACTATAAATGCGTCCTGTACTTTATCGTCACAAAAATACATGGACAGACAGACATGCATAAATCGACTCTGAAAGTGATTTTATACAAACAGAAAGTAATATATACATATATTCCCAAAAGGAGCTATGGGTCTATCTCGTTTCCTTATGCATGTTGCATACAAATGCTCAGAGACATAATACCCCTTACCACAGTGTGGTGTAGGGTATAAAAATGCGAATGTGTGATGTGCGCCAACTTTTTTTTCATCATAATAAAGGTGATATTTTCCTCATCCATTGACGGGCTTTCCTTTCCTGTCGATCCTATCAAAATTATTAAGAGTTTGTAAGAGTAGCTCGAATTTTTAATATCTTGCCCAACGATATGAAAGTTTTCAATGTTTCCCCGACAAGTTATGCTAAACGTCTTATATGCCAGTTAACTTAATTTTTTTCCAGCCTTTAATGAGTTTTTATGTGATCGTTAAAAGATTTTGTCATTTTTACCCCAGATCTCACATTCTATATGAAAACATAGATAAATTTATTATATTCTCAATAAATAAATAAATAAATAAATAAATAAATAAATAAATAAATAAATAAATAAATAAATAAATAAATAAATAAATAAATAAATAAATAAATAAATAAATAAATAAATAAATAAATAAATAAATAAATAAATAAATAAATAAATAAATAAATAAATAAATAAATAAATAAATAAATAAATAAATAAATAAATAAATAAATAAATAAATAAATAAATAAATAAATAAATAAATAAATAAATAAATAAATAAATAAATAAATAAATAAATAAATAAATAAATAAATAAATAAATAAATAAATAAATAAATAAATAAATAAATAAATAAATAAATAAATAAATAAATAAATAAATAAATAAATAAATAAATAAATAAATAAATAAATAAATAAATAAATAAATAAATAAATAAATAAATAAATAAATAAATAAATAAATAAATAAATAAATAAATAAATAAATAAATAAATAAATAAATAAATAAATAAATAAATAAATAAATAAATAAATAAATAAATAAATAAATAAATAAATAAATAAATAAATAAATAAATAAATAAATAAATAAATAAATAAATAAATAAATAAATAAATAAATAAATAAATAAATAAATAAATAAATAAATAAATAAATAAATAAATAAATAAATAAATAAATAAATAAATAAATAAATAAATAAATAAATAAATAAATAAATAAATAAATAAATAAATAAATAAATAAATAAATAAATAAATAAATAAATAAATAAATTAATAAATAACACATGTGTCTCCTACGAATAGTTCGACGTATTACAAACTAAATAACAAAAGTAAAACAAAAGTAAGGCTTAAGGCTTAGGCATGGCCACAAAGAGAACGGAGAAAATGTGAATGTATTCAAAATATTGGCAACTTATAACAGTGTGTTAGTAAGTTTGTATTCACGCAAGCTATAAAACAATGGTGTGCACGGGCATCCACTGGTGGTTTCTGTTAAATACTCTTAATTTAATTAATTCAACAACACTTGGGCGTTTAAGTATTTTTTGTAATAATGGTTTAATATTTCATTTGTAGCACGATTTTAGGTAACATTAGTGCTTAAAATTTTTAAATATGCAGTGAAACAACAAGAAAAATTAAATATTAATTCCCCCTTAAATTTTCTCTTTTCCTATTTTGCTCACCAATGCTATAAAACAATAACAAATCAAAACATTTGTTATCTTTTGTACGCTCTCTCTGTGCATTCGCCGTGCGGAATTGATTATGACTATCGTTCCTTGTCTCTATTTGCAATCTATATTAATAAAAGAGTAAAGTGATTGACTGACTGACTGACTGACTTAATGATTCATCAACGCCCAGACCAAACGGCTGAAGCTAGAATCTTGAAATTTTGGGTGAGGGTCAGTCTTGGTCCGAAGGTGTCAGATAAGGCTGGGTTTTTGGAAATTCGAACTAGAACGGTACGAAAAGTACTAAGAGGTACTAAATATGGTTCCCTTTGTATTAGGAAAACGGGAATAGCTAGAATTGTGAAATTTGGAAAGAGGGTCACTGATAGAGAGTTAGAAAGGTGTACCAAAGGGTTTTTAGAAATTCTAACTATAAGTGTACGAAAAGTACTAAAGTGTACTAAATTTGGTACCAATTCGTGTTTTGTGAACGGATAAAGGTTAAAGGTTGAAATTTGGTGTGACAATCAAGGTTAAAAGGTACGGTTGACATAAGGAGTTGGTTTAGGAGAAGTGTACACGTGTGTACGAAAAGTACTAAATGGTACTAAATTTGGTACAATTATGATTTGGGCGAACGGATAGAGATGGAATCCTGAAATTTTGAACTAAGGCTACTGTTGGAATGTAAACTGGATGTAGTTTGTAAAATTCGTACTTACGGGTACGAAAAGTACTAAATGGTACTAAATTTGGTACAATTTGGATTTATGTTGAACGGATAGAGCTGGAATAATGAAATTTAGAATTAAGCTTGCTGTTGAGGTGTAAGATGGAGTTAGATTTGCAAATTCTTACTTACGGGTAAGAAAAATACTAAATTTGGTACAGTTTGGATTTGGGTGAACGAATAGAGCTGGAAACCTTTAATTCGTAACTGAGATTAATGTTGAAGTGTAGGATTAAGGTAGTTTGGAAATTCGTACTTATGGATACGAAAAGCACTAAATTTGGTATAATTTGGATTTGGGTCAACGGATAGACCTAGAATCCTGTAATGTGGAATTGAGATTTCTGTTGGAGTATAGGATTGTGGTAGTTTTGGAAATTCGTACTTATGGGAACGAAAAGTATTAAATTTGGTACAATTAGGATTTGGAATCTGGAATCCTGAAATATGAAATTGAGATTATTGTTGAAGTGTAGGATTGAGGAAGTTTTTGAAATTCGTACTTATGGGTACGAAAAGTACTAAATGGTACTAAATTTGGTACAGTGGGTATTTGTCGGAACGGATAGAGCTGGAATCCTGGAATTTGGTAAGACTACGATTGGAGTGTAGGATTGAGACATGGAGGTAGTTTTTGAAATTCGTACTTATGGTCACGAAATATACCAAATGGTACAATGTGAGTGCACCGATAGCGCTGGAATCCTGTTTTTTGGAATTAAGGTTACTGGTGAAGTGAAGGATTGAGGTAGTTTTGGAAAATCGTACTATTGGGTGTATGGTCAGTGCCGGAATGTGTATTTTTTGGATTAAGTGTGAATATTGGTGTTCAATTTTGGTCTAGCTGTTAACGTGTACGGGTGAGATACGGCTGATCTTTTTGAACATCGAACTAAAGCGGTACGAACAGTACTAAAATAACAATAAATATTGATTAAAATTGGTATAAGTACAATAACATTTTCCGTGTTCGCCATTTCCATATTATATATTGTTTTTTTTTTTTTGTTTTTTATATCCTTTCCGCATACGAAGTAGCGGGCACTTTGCTAGTCTTAAGATAAAAATAATGATAATATACAGAAACTGATGAATGTTGTCGTGAGTGTAAAAATGCCCAAGTCATATCAGCACTGCAAATTTCCTATTTCAATTGCAATTAGCTTTTCTTATAAAATCTAATGTTTGTTTGCAGTAATTTGTGAAACGCGAAGAACAACAGATAATGCAACGGGAATTCGAAATTGTGTAAAATTTCATACTATTGGTGACTGTTTAAAGTAAAATCCAATAATGAATCATCGGATAGGTTATTCGGGGCGTATTTTATTTATATTTTCGCAAAAAGGTAAGTCTTATTAAAAATTGACAAAAGTAAATGTTTCCGATGTAAAAATGCTCTACAAGAGTACTGGTCAAAAATTCAAAAAAAAGCAAAAAAAAAATGGAAAGTCTCACAAAAACAAAAATGTATCTTTTAGAATGGCGATATTTCAAAAATGGTGGACTTGAGGAAATAATCTTGAGAATTATTCCTGTAGATAATTTTAATGCCTATATATTATGCTTACCGTTTTTGAGAAAAATTACATAATTCGAAACAATTCAATTGTTATTCCAGAATTCCATTTTAACTCGAATTACTTCATTTTTAATTCGAATTATTCTATTTGTAATTCGAATTATTCCATTTGTAATTCCATTTTCAAATTCGAAATTCGAACTCTTAAATTTGTTTGTCATTCGAATCATTTTTATAAAGTATATATATTATTTATCAGAGTAAAATTCTCAGTTGATATATGAATGTCCGTCCGTACGTACGTCCGTCCGTGATAATCACTCTAGCATCCTGAAAAATGGAGATAGGACGCTGAAATTTTGGGAAGATGCGTCTTTTGTTTGCAGGCAGGTCAAGTTCGATGATGGGCTATATCGGTACACATTTAGCTATAGCCCCCATATAACGGTACCGCTCGATTTTAGGTGTTTTGACGTTTTAACTCACAGTTTCAAACCGAATTAGCTTTAATTTGACATTTAAAGTTCCTAGTGATCAATAAACTATTATTCCTAAGGATATGGGCATAGGTCCATGTTTTGGTATAGCCCCCATAAAACGGTACCTCCCGATTTTCGGTATTATGGGAATTTTAGATACAATTATTAACCGAACTAGCTGTATTTTGACATTTGAGGTTCTCAGTGGTCACAAAATCTACTCAACAAAAATCGTCAACATAGATCCAAGTTTTGGTATAGCCCCCATATAACGGTATATCCTGATTTTCGGTTTTTTGAGAACTTTAGGTACAATTCTTAACCGAACTAGCTGTAATTTGACATTAAAAGTTCTCAATGGTCATGAAACTTCTTCACCAAAAATCGTCAACATAGGTCCCTGTTTTGGTATAGCCCCCATATAACGGTACCTCTCTATTTTCCGCATTTAAGCTATAATTTTTAATCAAACTATCTGCAATTTGACATTTGAATTTTCATTGGTCACGAAACTGCTTCACTAAAATTCGTTAATATAGGTCCATATATAAATATATAGGTCCATAAATATATAGGTCCATATATAAATCCATAAATAACGGTACACAACTTTTTTACCTCGAAACAGTTGGCATCCCTGCCCTGACTGTATGTAATTGTTGGACTGCTGCGTCAGCAGCATTGAGAGCACAAGGGAGACCCAAAAAATTTATCTGCCTTACTCTGCTCAATACATCAGTATCTCTCAATGTGAGGCACTTTTGTAATTGTGTGTGTAAAACTTTTTCAATGAAAAATATGACTGTTGTTTTTTAAATGAAAATGAATATTCAAGATAAACAAAGACATAAATACAACTAAGACTAGACAAAATGCATGCAACAAAAAAATGTTTACGAAACTTTGTATAGAAACATTACCCCTAACAGGTTGCAGTTAATTCAAAATCGCAACCAAGGAGGAACATTTCATGTAATGGTATCAGAAACGAAATTTATGAATTCAAGGATCTATTCAAGAATAATTCTATGTCAATTGGATCAGTAAATTCGGTTAAATACGTAAAAATGTATAAAAGAAAAAAATGTTATATCACCATATCGTGATATAACATTATGTTATATTCAAAAGCCACTCACTGAAGAATGATAGCAAAAAAAATGTCTTATCTTGTTGTATTTATGTCTTTGAGATAAATACTAATTCAATAAAAAAACTAATGGGTACTTTACACGATATGTTTTTTACATATGGGTATTTTTTTCGTGTATTTTTTTTAGAATATTTTTAGAATAAGTTTATACATTATGTTATTGTAATTGAATTAATTACAAATAAATTTCAAATTGCAAAGCTTTAGAAATATTTATACATACACAGTTTTAAAGAAACACATTTAAAAAGCAAAGCAAATAAATGTTTCCATTGCAAATACAAATGTACTTTAGACTGTAAAATGGAATAATGAATTTCTTTTCCTGTAGAATTTCGTACGTATAAGTTTTATGACCACTAGGAGTTACATTATGACTAGTTAGGTCAGGAAAATCTATGGATGATTTCTTTAGAAATAAGACGCAAATTACAATCAATGTTATTTGTTTATAATGTGATAAATCGTTTAGTAGACTGCCCAGACCTTTTAAGCAAAATCCCGTTCAGTGTACCAGGTAGAGTTGGGCAATCTCGTTCAATTGAAAGATTTAAAAATTGATTTTAAATATTAAATCGTGAAAATAGCATCCAAGCCCACTGTGCAAATTTTTTTTCTATTTTTTATTTAACAGCTGATAAAACAACGAAACATACAAAAAAATTTTTTCAAATTGGACCAATATTAAAGAAGTTATGAGCATTTCTTTGCATGTAGTTTTTACAGAATTTGACTTTTTCAAGGCGCGGTATCTCTGGAACCGTAAGTCCAAAAAAATCTGAAAATATACTAAAATGTTTTGCTAATGAGCAGCATCACCGCAGAGAAAAATAAAGGAAATCAAAAACCTCATCTTGAAAAAGTGTCCGATTTCACTCAGAAATCCCCATATCTATCTATATTAATAAAAGAGTAAAGTGATTGACTGACTGACTGACTGATTGATTCATCAACGCCCAGGCGAAACGGCTGAAGCTAGAATCCTGAAATTTTGTGTGTGGATTAGTCTTGGTCCGAAGGGGTCAGATAAGGCTGGGTTTTTGGAAATTCGAACTGGAAGTGTACGAAAAGTACTAAAAGGTACTAAATATGGTACCCTTTGTATTTGGCGAACCGGTAGAGCTAGAACTTTGAAATTTGGAATGATGGTCACTGATGGAGTGTAGGAAAGATGTGCCAAAGGGTTTTTAGAAATTCGAACTGTAAGTGTACGAAAAGTACTAAAGTGTACTAAATTTGGTACTATTCGTATTTTGTGAACGGATAAAGGTTAAAGGTTGAAATTTGGTGTGAGAATCAAGGTTAAAAGGTACGGTTGACATAACGAGGTGGTTTAGGAAAAGTGTACACATGTGTACGAAACGTACTAAATGGTACTAAATTTGGTACAATTATGATTTGGGCGAACGGAAAGAGCTGGAATCCTGAAATCTTGAATTAAGGCTACTGTTGGGGAGTAGAATGGACGTAGTTTTGAAAATTCGTACTTATCGGTACGAAAAGTACTAAATGGTACTAAATTTGGTACAATTATGATTTGGGCGAACGGATAGAGCTGGAATCCTGTAATTTTGAACTAAGGCTACTGTTGGAGAGTAAAATGGAAGTAGTTTTGAAAATTCGTACTTATGGGTACGAAAAGTACTAAATGGTATTAAATTTGGTACAATTATGATTTGGGCGAACGGATAGAGCTGGAATCGTTTAATTTTGAACTAAGGCTACTGTTGGAGAGTAAAATGAAAGTAGTTTTGAAAATTCGTACTTATGGGTACGAAAAGTACTAAATGGTACTAAATTTGGTACAATTATGATTTGGGCGAACGGATAGAGCTGGAATCCCGAAATTTTGAACTAAGGCTACTGTTGGAGAGTAAAATGGATGTAGTTTTAAAACTTCGGACCTACGAAAAGTACTAAATGGTACTAAATTTTGTACAATTTGTATGTAGGTTGAACGGATAGACCTAGAATCCTGAAATTTTGAATTAAGGCTACAGTTGGAGGGTAGAATGGAAGTTGTTTTGAAAATTCGTACTTATGGGTACGATATGTACTAAATGGAACTAAATTTGGAACAATTACGATTTGGGCGAACGGATAGAGCTGGAATCCTGAAATTTTGAACTAAGGCTGATGTTAGAGATTAGAATGGAAGTAGTTTTGAAAATTCGTACTTATGGCGTATGATAAGTACTAAATGGTACTAAATTTGGTACAATTACGATTTGGGCGAACGGATAGAGCTGGGATCCTGAAATTTGAATTAGAGAGTAGAAGAGAAGCAGTTTCGAAAATTCGTACTTATGGGTACGAAAACTACTAAATGGTACTAAATTTGGTACAATTACGATTTGGGCGAACGGATAGAGCCTGGAATCCTGACATTTTGAGCTAAGGCTACTGTTGGAGAGTAGAATGGAAGAAGTTTTGAAAATTTTTACTTATGGGTACGAAATGTACTAAATGATACTAAATTTTATATAGTTTTGAAAATTCGTACTTATGGGTACAAAAAGTACCAAATTTGGATTTGGGTGAATGAACAGAGCTGGAATAATGAAATTTAAAATTAAGCTTGCTGTTGGGGTGTAGGATGGAGTTAGTTTTGCAAATTCTTACTTACGTATAAAATACTAAATTTGGTACAGTTTGGATTTGGGTGAACGAATAGAACTGGAAACCTTAAATTCGTAATTGAGATTAATGTTGAAGTGTAGATTGAGGTAGTTTTGGAAATTCGTACTTAGGGATACGAAAAGCACTAAATTTTCTATTATTTGGGTTTGGGTCAACGGATAGACCTAGAATCCTGAAATGTGGAATTGAGATTTCTGTCGGAGTGTAGGATTGTGGTGGTTTTGGAAATTCGTACTTATGGGAACGAATTTGGTACAATTGGGAATTGGAATCTGGAAACCTTGAAATTGGAATTGAGATTACTGTTGGAGTATAGGATTAAGTAGTTTTGGAAATTCATACTTATGGGTACGAAAAGTACTAAAAGATACTAAATTTGGTACAGTGGGTATTTGGGGGAACGGATAGAGCTGGAATCCTGGAATTTGGTAAGACTACAGTTGGAGTGTAGAATTGAGACTTGGAGGTAGTTTTTGAAATTCGTACTTATGGGCACGAAATATACCAAATGGTACAATTTGAATTTGAGTGCACGGATAGCGCTGGAATCCTGGTTTTGGAATTAAGATTACTGGTGAAGTGAAGGATTGAGGTAGTTTTCAAACATCGTACTATTGGGTGTAGGGACAGTGCTGGAATCTGTATTTTTTGGATTTAGTGTGAGTATTTGTGTGCAATGTTGGTATCGCTGTTAATTTTCAGTGTTCGCCATTT
>NW_027411755.1:49017788-49090607 GCF_047663935.1 Musca autumnalis
AAATATAAAATATAAAATATAAAATATAAAATATAAAATATAAAATATAAAATATAAAATATAAAATATAAAATATAAAATATAAAATATAAAATATAAAATATAAAATATAAAATATAAAATATAAAATATAAAATATAAAATATAAAATATAAAATATAAAATATAAAATATAAAATATAAAATATAAAATATAAAATATAAAATATAAAATATAAAATATAAAATATAAAATATAAAATATAAAATATAAAATATAAAATATAAAATATAAAATATAAAATATAAAATATAAAATATAAAATATAAAATATAAAATATAAAATATAAAATATAAAATATAAAATATAAAATATAAAATATAAAATATAAAATATAAAATATAAAATATAAAATATAAAATATAAAATATAAAATATAAAATATAAAATATAAAATATAAAATATAAAATATAAAATATAAAATATAAAATATAAAATATAAAATATAAAATATAAAATATAAAATATAAAATATAAAATATAAAATATAAAATATAAAATATAAAATATAAAATATAAAATATAAAATATAAAATATAAAATATAAAATATAAAATATAAAATATAAAATATAAAATATAAAATATAAAATATAAAATATAAAATATAAAATATAAAATATAAAATATAAAATATAAAATATAAAATATAAAATATAAAATATAAAATATAAAATATAAAATATAAAATATAAAATATAAAATATAAAATATAAAATATAAAGTATAAAATATAAACTATAAAATATAAAATATAAAGTATAAAATATAAAATATAAAATATAAAATATAAAATATAAAATATAAAATATAAAATATAAAATATAAAATATAAAATATAAAATATAAAATATAAAATATAAAATATAAAATATAAAATATAAAATATAAAATATAAAATATAAAATATAAAATATAAAATATAAAATATAAAATATAAAATATAAAATATAAAATATAAAATATAAAATATAAAATATAAAATATAAAATATAAAATATAAAATATAAAATATAAAATATAAAATATAAAATATAAAATATAAAATATAAAATATAAAATATAAAATATAAAATATAAAATATAAAATATAAAATATAAAATATAAAATATAAAATATAAAATATAAAATATAAAATATAAAATATAAAATATAAAATATAAAATATAAAATATAAAATATAAAATATAAAATATAAAATATAAAATATAAAATATAAAATATAAAATATAAAATATAAAATATAAAATATAAAATATAAAATATAAAATATAAAATATAAAATATAAAATATAAAATATAAAATATAAAATATAAAATATAAAATATAAAATATAAAATATAAAATATAAAATATAAAATATAAAATATAAAATATAAAATATAAAATATAAAATATAAAATATAAAATATAAAATATAAAATATAAAATATAAAATATAAAATATAAAATATAAAATATAAAATATAAAATATAAAATATAAAATATAAAATATAAAATATAAAATATAAAATATAAAATATAAAATATAAAATATAAAATATAAAATATAAAATATAAAATATAAAATATAAAATATAAAATATAAAATATAAAATATAAAATATAAAATATAAAATATAAAATATAAAATATAAAATATAAAATATAAAATATAAAATATAAAATATAAAATATAAAATATAAAATATAAATATAAAATATAAAATATAAAATATAAAATATAAAATATAAAATATAAAATATAAAATATAAAATATAAAATATAAATATAAAATATAAAATATAAAATATAAAATATAAAATATAAAATATAAAATATAAAATATAAAATATAAAATATAAAATATAAAATATAAAATATAAAATATAAAATATAAAATATAAAATATAAAATATAAAATATAAAATATAAAATATAAAATATAAAATATAAAATATAAAATATAAAATATAAAATATAAAATATAAAATATAAAATATAAAATATAAAATATAAAATATAAAATATAAAATATAAAATATAAAATATAAAATATAAAATATAAAATATAAAATATAAAATATAAAATATAAATATAAAATATAAAATATAAAATATAAAATAAAATATAAAATATAAAATATAAAATATAAAATATAAAATATAAAATATAAAATATAAAATATAAAATATAAAAATATAAATATAAAATATAAAATATAAAATATAAAATATAAAATATAAAATATAAAATATAAAATATAAAATATAAAATATAAAATATAAAATATAAAATATAAAATATAAAATATAAAATATAAAATATAAAATATAAAATATAAAATATAAAATATAAAATATAAAATATAAAATATAAAATATAAAATATAAAATATAAAATATAAAATATAAAATATAAAATATAAAATATAAAATATAAAATATAAAATATAAAATATAAAATATAAAATATAAAATATAAAATATAAAATATAAAATATAAAATATAAAATATAAAAAATATAAAATATAAAATATAAAATATAAAATATAAAATATAAAATATAAAATATAAAATATAAAATATAAAATATAAAATATAAAATATAAAATATAAAATATAAAATATAAAATATAAAATATAAAATATAAAATATAAAATATAAAATATAAAATATAAAATATAAAATATAAAATATAAAATATAAAATATAAAATATAAATATAAAATATAAAATATAAATATAAAATATAAAATATAAAATATAAAATATAAAATATAAAATATAAAATATAAAATATAAAATATAAAATATAAAATATAAAATATAAAATATAAAATATAAAATATAAAATATAAAATATAAAATATAAAATATAAAATATAAAATATAAAATATAAAATATAAAATATAAATATAAAATATAAAATATAAAATATAAAATATAAAATATAAAATATAAAATATAAAATATAAAATATAAAATATAAAATATAAAATATAAAATATAAAATATAAAATATAAAATATAAAATATAAAATATAAAATATAAATATAAAATATAAAATATAAAATATAAAATATAAAATATAAAATATAAAATATAAAATATAAAATATAAAATATAAAATATAAAATATAAAATATAAAATATAAAATATAAAATATAAAATATAAAATATAAAATATAAAATATAAAATATAAAATATAAAATATAAAATATAAAATATAAAATATAAAATATAAAATATAAAATATAAAATATAAAATATAAAATATAAAATATAAAATATAAAATATAAAATATAAAATATAAAATATAAAATATAAAATATAAAATATAAAATATAAAATATAAAATATAAAATATAAAATATAAAATATAAAATATAAAATATAAAATATAAAATATAAAATATAAAATATAAAATATAAAATATAAAATATAAAATATAAAATATAAAATATAAAATATAAAATATAAAATATAAAATATAAAATATAAAATATAAAATATAAAATATAAAATATAAAATATAAAATATAAAATATAAAATATAAAATATAAAATATAAAATATAAAATATAAAATATAAAATATAAAATATAAAATATAAAATATAAAATATAAAATATAAAATATAAAATATAAAATATAAAATATAAAATATAAAATATAAAATATAAAATATAAAATATAAAATATAAAATATAAAATATAAAATATAAAATATAAAATATAAAATATAAAATATAAAATATAAAATATAAAATATAAAATATAAAATATAAAATATAAAATATAAAATATAAAATATAAAATATAAAATATAAAATATAAAATATAAAATATAAAATATAAAATATAAAATATAAAATATAAAATATAAAATATAAAATATAAAATATAAAATATAAAATATAAAATATAAAATATAAAATATAAAATATAAAATATAAAATATAAAATATAAAATATAAAATATAAAATATAAAATATAAAATATAAAATATAAAATATAAAATATAAAATATAAAATATAAAATATAAAATATAAAATATAAAATATAAAATATAAAATATAAAATATAAAAATATAAAATATAAAATATAAAATATAAAATATAAAATATAAAATATAAAATATAAAATATAAAATATAAAATATAAAATATAAAATATAAAATATAAAATATAAAATATAAAATATAAAATATAAAATATAAAATATAAAATATAAAATATAAAATATAAAATATAAAATATAAAATATAAAATATAAAATATAAAATATAAAATATAAAATATAAAATATAAAATATAAAATATAAAATATAAAATATAAAATATAAAATATAAAATATAAAATATAAAATATAAAATATAAAATATAAAATATAAAATATAATAATTGTTCCACAAACATCCCAGACGGGACAGGGGAGACTTCTCTCATATCAATGAGTGCACCCCGATTCATATTAGCTCAATGATATGGGACCTACTGTTTATCGCCGAGTCCGAACGGCGTGTCTTACGACACCACTTTATAGAGAAGTTTTTCAAGGCTGAAATACTCAGGAAATGTCGCCAACATTACTGAGGGGTATTTTGCCACCGTTGAAAATTGTGATGTTGCTTGGTCGGGGAATCGAACCCACGACCTTCTACGTGCAAGGCGGGTGTGCATACCATTGCACCACGGTGGCAAAATATAAAATATAAAATATAAAATATAAAATATAAAATATAAAATATAAAATATAAAATATAAAATATAAAATATAATATATAAAATATAAAATATAAAATATAAAATATAAAATATAAAATATAAAATATAAAATATAAAATATAAAATATAAAATATAAATATAAAATATAAAATATAAAATATAAAATATAAAATATAAAATATAAAATATAAAATATAAAATATAAAATATAAAATATAAAATATAAAATATAAAATATAAAATATAAAATATAAAATATAAAATATAAAATATAAAATATAAAATATAAAATATAAAATATAAAATATAAAATATAAAATATAAAATATAAAATATAAAATATAAAATATAAAATATAAAATATAAAATATAAAATATAAAATATAAAATATAAAATATAAAATATAAAATATAAAATATAAAATATAAAATATAAAATATAAAATATAAAATATAAAATATAAATATAAAATATAAAATATAAAATATAAAATATAAAATATAAAATATAAAATATAAAATATAAAATATAAAATATAAAATATAAAATATAAAATATAAAATATAAAATATAAAATATAAAATATAAAATATAAAATATAAAATATAAAATATAAAATATAAAATATAAAATATAAAATATAAAATATAAAATATAAAATATAAAATATAAAATATAAAATATAAAATATAAATATAAAATATAAAATATAAAATATAAAATATAAAATATAAAATATAAAATATAAAATATAAAATATAAAATATAAAATATAAAATATAAAATATAAAATATAAAATATAAAATATAAAATATAAAATATAAAATATAAAATATAAAATATAAAATATAAAATATAAAATATAAAATATAAAATATAAAATATAAAATATAAAATATAAAATATAAAATATAAAATATAAAATATAAAATATAAAATATAAAATATAAAATATAAAATATAAAATATAAAATATAAAATATAAAATATAAAATATAAAATATAAAATATAAAATATAAAATATAAAATATAAAATATAAAATATAAAATATAAAATAAAAATATAAAATATAAAATATAAAATATAAAATATAAAATATAAAATATAAAATATAAAATATAAAATATAAAATATAAAATATAAAATATAAAATATAAAATATAAAATATAAAATATAAAATATAAAATATAAAATATAAAATATAAAATATAAAATATAAAATATAAAATATAAAATATAAAATATAAAATATAAAATATAAAATATAAAATATAAAATATAAAATATAAAATATAAAATATAAAATATAAAATATAAAATATAAAATATAAAATATAAAATATAAAATATAAAATATAAAATATAAAATATAAAATATAAAATATAAAATATAAAATATAAATATAAAATATAAAATATAAAATATAAAATATAAAATATAAAATATAAAATATAAAATATAAAATAAAAATATAAAATATAAAATATAAAATATAAAATATAAAATATAAAATATAAAATATAAAATATAAAATATAAAATATAAAATATAAAATATAAAATATAAAAATAAAATATAAAATATAAAATATAAAATATAAAATATAAAATATAAAATATAAAATATAAAATATAAAATATAAAATATAAAATATAAAATATAAAATATAAAATATAAAATATAAAATATAAAATATAAAATATAAAATATAAAATATAAAATATAAAATATAAAATATAAAATATAAAATATAAAATATAAAATATAAAATATAAAATATAAAATATAAAATATAAAATATAAAATATAAAATATAAAATATAAATATAAAATATAAAATATAAAATATAAAATATAAAATATAAAATATAAAATATAAAATATAAAATATAAAATATAAATATAAAATATAAAATATAAAATATAAAATATAAAATATAAAATATAAAATATAAAATATAAAATATAAAATATAAAATATAAAATATAAAATATAAAATATAAAATATAAAATATAAAATATAAAATATAAAATATAAAATATAAAATATAAATATAAAATATAAAATATAAAATATAAAATATAAAATATAAAATATAAAATATAAAATATAAAATATAAAATATAAAATATAAAATATAAAATATAAAATATAAAATATAAAATATAAAATATAAAATATAAAATATAAAATATAAAATATAAAATATAAAATATAAAATATAAAATATAAAATATAAATATAAAATATAAAATATAAAATATAAAATATAAAATATAAAATATAAAATATAAAATATAAAATATAAAATATAAAATATAAAATATAAAATATAAAATATAAAATATAAAATATAAAATATAAAATATAAAAATATAAAATATAAAATATAAAATATAAAATAAAAATATAAAATATAAAATATAAAAATATAAATATAAAATATAAAATATAAAATATAAAATATAAAATATAAAATATAAAATATAAAATATAAAATATAAAATAAAATATTAAAATATAAAATATAAAATATAAAATATAAAATATAAAATATAAAATATAAAATATAAAATATAAAATATAAAAATATAAAATATAAAATATAAAATATAAAATATAAAATATAAAATATAAAATATAAAATATAAAATATAAAATATAAAATATAAAATATAAAATATAAAATATAAAATATAAAATATAAAATATAAAATATAAAATATAAAATATAAAATATAAAATATAAAATATAAAATATAAAATATAAAATATAAAATATAAAATATAAAATATAAAATATAAAATATAAAATATAAAATATAAAATATAAAATATAAAATATAAAATATAAAATATAAAATATAAAATATAAAATATAAAATATAAAATATAAAATATAAAATATAAAATATAAAATATAAAATATAAAATATAAAATATAAAATATAAATATAAAATATAAAATATAAAATATAAAATATAAAATATAAAATATAAAATATAAAATATAAAATATAAAATATAAAATATAAAATATAAAATATAAAATATAAAATATAAAATATAAAATATAAAATATAAAATATAAAATATAAAATATAAAATATAAAAATATAAAATATAAAATATAAAATATAAAATATAAAATATAAAATATAAAATATAAAATATAAAATATAAAATATAAAATATAAAATATAAAATATAAAATATAAAATATAAAATATAAAATATAAAATATAAAATATAAAATATAAAATATAAAATATAAAATATAAAATATAAAATATAAAATATAAAATATAAAATATAAAATATAAAATATAAAATATAAAATATAAAATATAAAATATAAAATATAAAATATAAAATATAAAATATAAAATATAAAATATAAAATATAAAATATAAAATATAAAATATAAAATATAAAATATAAAATATAAAATATAAAATATAAAATATAAAATATAAAATATAAAATATAAAATATAAAATATAAAATATAAAATATAAAATATAAAATATAAAATATAAAATATAAAATATAAAATAAAATATAAAATATAAAATATAAAATATAAAATATAAAATATAAAATATAAAATATAAAATATAAAATATAAAATATAAAATATAAAATATAAAATATAAAATATAAAATATAAAATATAAAATATAAAATATAAAATATAAAATATAAAATATAAAATATAAAATATAAAATATAAAATATAAAATATAAAATATAAAATATAAAATATAAAATATAAAATATAAAATATAAAATATAAAATATAAAATATAAAATAAAAATATAAAATATAAAATATAAAATATAAAATATAAAATATAAAATATAAAATATAAAATATAAAATATAAAATATAAAATATAAAATATAAAATATAAAATATAAAATATAAAATATAAAATATAAAATATAAAATATAAAATATAAAATATAAAATATAAAATAAATATAAAATATAAAATATAAAATATAAAATATAAAATATAAAATATAAAATATAAAATATAAAATATAAAATATAAAATATAAAATATAAAATATAAAATATAAAATATAAAATATAAAATATAAAATATAAAATATAAAATATAAAATATAAAATATAAAATATAAAATATAAAATATAAAATATAAAATATAAAATATAAAAAAATATAAAATATAAAATATAAAATATAAAATATAAAATATAAAATATAAAATATAAAATATAAAATATAAAATATAAAATATAAAATATAAAATATAAAATATAAAATATAAATTAAAATATAAAATATAAAATATAAAATATAAAATATAAAATATAAAATATAAAATATAAAATATAAAATATAAAATATAAAATATAAAATATAAAATATAAAATATAAAATATAAAATATAAAATATAAAATATAAAATATAAAATATAAAATATAAAATATAAAATATAAAATATAAAATATAAAATATAAAATATAAAATATAAAATATAAAATATAAAATATAAAATATAAAATATAAAATATAAAATATAAAATATAAAATATAAAATATAAAATATAAAATATAAAATATAAAATATAAAATATAAAATATAAAATATAAAATATAAAATATAAAATATAAAATATAAAATATAAAATATAAAATATAAAATATAAAATATAAAATATAAAATATAAAATATAAAATATAAAATATAAAATATAAAATATAAAATATAAAATATAAAATATAAAATATAAAATATAAAATATAAAATATAAAATATAAAATATAAAATATAAAATATAAAATATAAAATATAAAATATAAAATATAAAATATAAAATATAAAATATAAAATAAAATATAAAATATAAAATATAAAATATAAAATATAAAATATAAAATATAAAATATAAAATATAAAATATAAAATATAAAATATAAATATAAAATATAAAATATAAAATATAAAATATAAAATATAAAATATAAAATATAAAATATAAAATATAAAATATAAAATATAAAATATAAAATATAAAATATAAAATATAAAATATAAAATATAAAATATAAAATATAAAATATAAAATATAAAATATAAAATATAAAATATAAAATATAAAATATAAAATATAAAATATAAAATATAAAATATAAAATATAAAATATAAAATATAAAATATAAAATATAAAATATAAAATATAAAATATAAAATATAAAATATAAAATATAAAATATAAAATATAAAATATAAAATATAAAATATAAAATATAAAATATAAAATATAAAATATAAATATAAAATATAAAATATAAAATATAAAATATAAAATATAAAATATAAAATATAAAATATAAAATATAAAATATAAAATATAAAATATAAAATATAAAATATAAAATATAAAATATAAAATATAAAATATAAAATATAAAATATAAAATATAAAATATAAAATATAAAATATAAAATATAAAATATAAAATATAAAATATAAAATATAAAATATAAAATATAAAATATAAAATATAAAATATAAAATATAAAATATAAAATATAAAATATAAAATATAAAATATAAAATATAAAATATAAAATATAAAATATAAAATATAAAATATAAAATATAAAATATAAAATATAAAATATAAAATATAAAATATAAAATATAAAATATAAAATATAAAATATAAAATATAAAATATAAAATATAAAATATAAAATATAAAATATAAAATATAAAATATAAAATATAAAATATAAAATATAAAATATAAAATATAAAATATAAAATATAAAATATAAAATATAAAATATAAAATATAAAATATAAAATATAAAATATAAAATATAAAATATAAAATATAAAATATAAAATATAAAATATAAAATATAAAATATAAAATATAAAATATAAAATATAAAATATAAATATAAAATATAAAATATAAAATATAAAATATAAAATATAAAATATAAAATATAAAATATAAAATATAAAATATAAAATATAAAATATAAAATATAAAATATAAAATATAAAATATAAAATATAAAATATAAAATATAAAATATAAATATAAAATATAAAATATAAAATATAAAATATAAAATATAAAATATAAAATATAAAATATAAAATATAAAATATAAAATATAAAATATAAAATATAAAATATAAAATATAAAATATAAAATATAAAATATAAAATATAAAATATAAAATATAAAATATAAAATATAAAATATAAAATATAAAATATAAAATATAAAATATAAAATATAAAATATAAAATATAAAATATAAAATATAAAATATAAAATATAAAATATAAAATATAAAATATAAAATATAAAATATAAAATATAAAATATAAAATATAAAATATAAAATATAAAATATAAAATATAAAATATAAAATATAAAATATAAAATATAAAATATAAAATATAAAATATAAAATATAAAATATAAAATATAAAATATAAAATATAAAATATAAAATATAAAATATAAAATATAAAATATAAAATATAAAATATAAAATATAAAATATAAAATATAAAATATAAAATATAAAATATAAAATATAAAATATAAAATATAAAATATAAAATATAAAATATAAAATATAAAATATAAAATATAAAATATAAAATATAAAATATAAAATATAAAATATAAAATATAAAATATAAAATATAAAATATAAAATATAAAATATAAAATATAAAATATAAAATATAAAATATAAAATATAAAATATAAAATATAAAATATAAAATATAATATATAAAATATAAAATATAAAATATAAAATATAAAATATAAAATATAAAATCTAAAATATAAAATATAAAATATAAAATATAAAATATAAAATATAAAATATAAAATATAAAATATAAAATATAAAATATAAAATATAAAATATAAAATATAAAATATAAAATATAAAATATAAAATATAAAATATAAAATATAAAATATAAAATATAAAATATAAAATATAAAATATAAAATATAAAATATAAAATATAAAATATAAAATATAAAATATAAAATATAAAATATAAAATATAAAATATAAAATATAAAATATAAAATATAAAATATAAAATATAAAATATAAAATATAAAATATAAAATATAAAATATAAAATATAAAATATAAAATATAAAATATAAAATATAAAATATAAAATATAAAATATAAAATATAAAATATAAAATATAAAATATAAAATATAAAATATAAAATATAAAATATAAAATATAAAATATAAAATATAAAATATAAAATATAAAATATAAAATATAAAATATAAAATATAAAATATAAAATATAAAATATAAAATATAAAATATAAATATAAATATAAAATATAAAATATAAAATATAAAATATAAAATATAAAATATAAAATATAAAATATAAAATATAAAATATAAAATATAAAATATAAAATATAAAATATAAAATATAAAATATAAAATATAAAATATAAAATATAAAATATAAAATATAAATATAAAATATAAAATATAAAATATAAAATATAAAATATAAAATATAAAATATAAAAATATAAAATATAAAATATAAAATATAAAATATAAAATATAAAATATAAAATATAAAATATAAAATATAAAATATAAAATATAAAATATAAAATATAAAATATAAAATATAAAATATAAAATATAAAATATAAAATATAAAATATAAAATATAAAATATAAAATATAAAATATAAAATATAAAATATAAAATATAAAATATAAAATATAAAATATAAAATATAAAATATAAAATATAAAATATAAAATATAAAATATAAAATATAAAATATAAAATATAAAATATAAAATATAAAATATAAAATATAAAATATAAAATATAAAATATAAAATATAAAATATAAAATATAAAATATAAAATATAAAATATAAAATATAAAATATAAAATATAAAATATAAAATATAAAATATAAAATATAAAATATAAAATATAAAATATAAAATATAAAATATAAAATATAAAATATAAAATATAAAATATAAATATAAAATATAAAATATAAAATATAAAATATAAAATATAAAATATAAAATATAAAATATAAAATATAAAATATAAAATATAAAATATAAAATATAAAATATAAAATATAAAATATAAAATATAAAATATAAAATATAAAATATAAAATATAAAATATAAAATATAAAATATAAAATATAAAATATAAAATATAAAATATAAAATATAAAATATAAAATATAAAATATAAAATATAAAATATAAAATATAAAATATAAAATATAAAATATAAAATATAAAATATAAAATATAAAATATAAAATATAAAATATAAAATATAAAATATAAAATATAAAATATAAAATATAAAATATAAAATATAAAATATAAAATATAAAATATAAAATATAAAATATAAAATATAAAATATAAAATATAAAATATAAAATATAAAATATAAAATATAAAATATAAAATATAAAATATAAAATATAAAATATAAAATATAAAATATAAAATATAAAATATAAAATATAAAATATAAAATATAAAATATAAAATATAAAATATAAAATATAAAATATAAAATATAAAATATAAAATATAAAATATAAAATATAAAATATAAAATATAAAATATAAAATATAAAATATAAAATATAAAATATAAAATATAAAATATAAAATATAAAATATAAAATATAAAATATAAAATATAAAATATAAAATATAAAATATAAAATATAAAATATAAAATATAAAATATAAAATATAAAATATAAAATATAAAATATAAAATATAAAATATAAAATATAAAATATAAAATATAAAATATAAAATATAAAATATAAAATATAAAATATAAAATATAAAATATAAAATATAAAATATAAAATATAAAATATAAAATATAAAATATAAAATATAAAATATAAAATATAAAATATAAAATATAAAATATAAAATATAAAATATAAAATATAAAATATAAAATATAAAATATAAAATATAAAATATAAAATATAAAATATAAAATATAAAATATAAAATATAAAATATAAAATATAAAATATAAAATATAAAATATAAAATATAAAATATAAAATATAAAATATAAAATATAAAATATAAAATATAAAATATAAAATATAAAATATAAAATATAAAATATAAAATATAAAATATAAAATATAAATATAAAATATAAAATATAAAATATAAAATATAAAATATAAAATATAAAATATAAAATATAAAATATAAATATAAAATATAAAATATAAAATATAAAATATAAAATATAAAATATAAAATATAAAATATAAAATATAAAATATAAAATATAAAATATAAAATATAAAATATAAAATATAAAATATAAAATATAAAATATAAAATATAAAATATAAAATATAAAATATAAAATATAAAATATAAAATATAAAATATAAAATATAAAATATAAAATATAAAATATAAAATATAAAATAATAAAATATAAAATATAAATATAAAATATAAAATATAAAATATAAAATATAAAATATAAAATATAAAATATAAAATATAAAATATAAAATATAAAATATAAAATATAAAATATAAAATATAAAATATAAAATATAAAATATAAAATATAAAATATAAAATATAAAATATAAAATATAAAATATAAAATATAAAATATAAAATATAAAATATAAAATATAAAATATAAAATATAAAATATAAAATATAAAATATAAAATATAAATATAAAATATAAAATATAAAATATAAAATATAAAATATAAAATATAAAATATAAAATATAAAATATAAAATATAAAATATAAAATATAAAATATAAAATATAAAATATAAAATATAAAATATAAAATATAAAATATAAAATATAAAATATAAAATATAAAATATAAAATATAAAATATAAAATATAAAATATAAAATATTAAATATAAAATATAAAATATAAAATATAAAATATAAAATATAAAATATAAAATATAAAATATAAAATATAAAATATAAAATATAAAATATAAAATATAAAATATAAAATATAAAATATAAAATATAAAATATAAAATATAAAATATAAAATATAAAATATAAAATATAAAATATAAAATATAAAATATAAAATATAAAATATAAAATATAAAATATAAATATAAAATATAAAATATAAAATATAAAATATAAAATATAAAATATAAAATATAAAATATAAAATATATAAATATAAAATATAAAATATAAAATATAAAATATAAAATATAAAATATAAAATATAAAATATAAAATATAAAATATAAAATATAAAATATAAAATATAAAATATAAAATATAAAATATAAAATATAAAATATAAAATATAAAATATAAAATATAAAATATAAAATATAAAATATAAAATATAAAATATAAAATATAAAATATAAAATATAAAATATAAAATATAAAATATAAAATATAAAATATAAAATATAAAATATAAAATATAAAATATAAAATATAAAATATAAAATATAAAATATAAAATATAAAATATAAAATATAAAAATAAAATATAAAATATAAAATATAAATATAAAATATAAAATATAAAATATAAAATATAAAATATAAAATATAAAATATAAAATATAAAATATAAAATATAAAATATAAAATATAAAATATAAAATATAAAATATAAAATATAAAATATAAAATATAAAATATAAAATATAAAATATAAAATATAAAATATAAAATATAAATATAAAATATAAAATATAAAATATAAAATATAAAATATAAAATATAAAATATAAAATATAAAATATAAAATATAAAATATAAAATATAAAATATAAAATATAAAATATAAAATATAAAATATAAAATATAAAATATAAAATATAAAATATAAAATATAAAATATAAAATATAAAATATAAAATATAAAATATAAAATATAAAATATAAAATATAAAATATAAAATATAAAATATAAAATATAAAATATAAATATAAAATATAAAATATAAAATATAAAATATAAAATATAAAATATAAAATATAAAATATAAAATATAAAATATAAAAAATAAAATATAAAATATAAAATATCTATATATATATAAGAGCTTAGTGAGTGAGTGACTGACATATCATCGCCCAGACGAAACCGCTGAAGCTAGAAAGCTGAAATTTTTACTGTGGGTTGCTGTCGGTGTGTAGGCGTGAGATAAGGCTGGGTTTTTGGAAATTCGACCTAGAAGGGTACGAAAAGTACTAAAAGGTACTAAATATGGTACCCTTTGTATTAGGCAAACGGGAAGAGCTAGAATTCTGAAATTTGGAATGAGGGTAACTGATGGAGAGTTAGAAAGATGTACCAACGGGTTTTTGGAAATTCGACCTATAAGTGTACGAAAAGTTACCAAATTTGGTACCAATTGTATATTTTGAGCGGATATAGCTACAATCTTCATATTTGGTATGGGAATTAAGGTTGGGAAGTGGTGTTGATATAAGAAAATGATTTTGGAAGTTCGTACTTATCTGTACGAGTAGTACTAAATTGTACTAAATTTGGTATAATTTGGATTTGGGTGAACGGTTAGAGCTGAAAACCTGAAATTTGGAATTTAGATTACCGTTGAAGCGTACGATTGAGATATGGGTGTACTTTTGGAAATTCATACTTATGTGTACGAAAAGTACTAAATAGTACCAAATTTGGTACAATTTGGATTTAGATAGACATGGAAACCTGAAATTTGGAATTAAGATTACTGATGGAGTGAAGGATTGAGGTAGTTTTGGAAATTCTTACTTATGTGTACGAAAAGTAGTAAACGGTACCAAATTTGGTACAAATTGGATTTGGGTGAACGGATAGAGCTGGAATCCTGAAATTTGGAATTTAATTACTTGAGTTAGTCTTGAGTTAGTCTTGGAAATTTATACTTATGGGTACGGAAAGTACTAAATGGTACTAAATTTGGTACAATTTAAATTTAGTTGAACGGATAGAGTTGGAATCCTGAAATTTCGAATTAAGGTTACTGATGGAGTGTAGGAATGAGGTAGTTTTGGAAATTCATACTTATGGGTACGAAAAGTACTAAATTTGGTACAATTTGGATGTGAGTGAACGCATAGAGGTGGAATACTGAAATTTGGAATTAAAACTACTTTTGAAGTGTAGGATTGAGGTAATTCTGAAATTCGTACTTATAAGTACGGAATATACTAAATTTGGTATAAATTGCATTTGTATGGAGAGATAGCACTGGAATCCGGAAATTATAATAAATAGTAAATCATAAATAATAAATAATCTATATATATAAAAGAGCTTAGTGAGTGAGTGACTGACATATCATCGCCCAGACGAAACCGCTGAAACTAGAAGGCTGAAATTTTGACTGTGGGTTGCTGTTGGTGTGTAGGGGTGAGATAAGGCTGGGTTTTTGGAAATTCGACCTAGAAGGGTACGAAAAGTACTAAAAGGTACTAAATATGGTACCCTTTGTATTAGGCAAGCGGGAAGAACTAGAATTCTGAAATTTGGAATGAGGGTAACTGATGGAGAGTTAGAAACATGTACCAAAGGGTTTTTGGAAATTCGACCTACAAGTGTACGAAGAGTTACTAAATTTGGTACCAATTGTATATTGTGAGCGGATACAGCTACAATCTTCATATTTGGTATGGGAATCAAGGTTAGGAAGTGGTGTTGATATAAGGAAATGATTTTGGAAGTTCGTACTTATGTGTACGAGTAGTACTAAATGGTACTAAATTTGGTACAATTTGGATTTGGGTGAACGGATAGAGCTGAAAACCTGAAATTTGGAATTTAGATTACCGTTGAAGTGTACGATTGAGATATGGGGGTAGTTTTGGAAATTCATACTTATGTGTACGAAAAGTAATAAATGGTACCAAATTTGGTACAATTTGGATTTAGATAGACATGGAAACCTGAAATTTGGAATTAAGATTACTGATGGAGTGAAGGATTGAGGTAGTTTTGGAAATTCTTACTTATGGGTACGAAAAGTAGTAAACGGTACTAAATTTGGTACAAATTGGATTTGGGTGAACGGATAGAGCTGGAATCCTGAAATTTGGAATTTAATTACTTTTGAGTGTAGGATTGAGTTAGTCTTGGAAATTCGTACTTATGGGTACGGAAAGTACTAAATGGTACTAAATTTGGTACAATTTATATTTGGGTGAACGGATAGAGTTGGAATCCTGATATTTGGAATAAAGATTACTGATGGAGTGTAGGATTGAGGTAGTTTTGGAAATTCATACTTATGGGTAAGGAAAGTACTAAGTGTACTAAATTTGGTACAATTTATATTTGGGTGAACGGATAGAGTTGGAATCCTGAAATTTGGAATTAAGATTACTGATAGAGCGCATGATTGGGGTAGTTTTGGAAACTCATACTTATGGTTACGGAAAGTAAATGTACTAAATTTGGTACAATTTATATTTGGGTGAACGTATAGAGTAGGAATCCTGAAATTCCGAATTAAGGTCACTGTTGGAGTGTAGGATTGAAGAAGTTATGGAAATTCGTACTGATGGGTACGAAAAGTATTAAATTTGGTACAATTTGGATTTGGGGGGAACGAATAGAGCTGGGATCCTGAAATTTGGAATTAAGATTACTGTTGGACTGTAGGATTGACTTAGTCTTGGAAATTCGTACTTATGGGTACGGAAAGTACTAAATGGTACTAAATTTGGTACAATTTAAATTTAGGTGGACGGATAAAGCTGTAATCCTAAATTTGGAATTAAGATTACTTATGGAGTGTAGGATTGAGGTAGTTTCGGAAATTCGTACTTATGGGTACGGAAAGTACTAAATGGTACTACGTTGGGTACATTTTGGATTTGGGTGAACAGATAGAGCTGGAATCCTGAAATTTATAATTAAGATTACTTATGGAGTGTAGGATTGAGGTAGTTTTGGAAATTCGTACTTATGGGCACGGAAAGTACTAAATGGTACTAAATTTGGTACAATTTATATTTAGGTGAACGGATACAGCTGGAATCCTGAAATTTCGAGTTAAGGTTACTGTTGGAGTGTAGGATTGATGAAGTTTTTGAAATTCGTACTTATGGGTACGATAAGTACTGAATTTGGTACAATTTGGATTTTGGGGAACGAATAGAGCTGGAATCCTGAAATTGGGGATTAAGATTACTGTTGGACTGTAGGATTGAGGTAGTTTTGGAAATTCGTACTTATGGGTACGGAAAGTACTAAATGGTACTAAATATGGTACAATTTAATTTTAGTTGGACGTATAGAGCTGGAATCCTGAAATTTGGATTTAAGCTTACTTATGGAGTGAAGGATTGAAATTGTTTAGGAAATTCGTACTTATGGGTACGGAAAGTACTAAATGGTACTAAGTTTGATACGTTTTGGATTTAGGTGAACTTATGGAGTGTAGCATTGAGTTAGTTTTGGAAATTCGTACTTATGGGTACGGAAAGTACTAAATGATACTAAATTTGGTACAATTTATATTTGGGTGAACGAATAGAGCTGGAATCCTGAAATTTCGAGTAAGGGTTACTTATGGAGTGTGGGATTGAGGAAGTTTTGAAAATTCGTGCTTATGGGTACGAAAAGTAATAAATGGTACTAAATTTGCTACAATTTAGATTTGGGTGGACGGATAGAGGTAGAATCCTGAAATTCGCAATTACTGTTGGAGATAGTTATTGAAATTCGTACTTTCACACGAAAAGTATTAATGGTGTTATGAATAGAGGTGGAATTCGGAAATTTGGTATTATAGCCGCTGTTGGTGTGTAGGGTTGAGATATGGATGTGGTTGTGGATATACGTACAATAAGTGTACGAAAATTACTAAATGGCACAGAATTTGGTCCAAATTGTTATTGTGTAAAGGGGTAGAGCTGAAAATGTGAAATTCGGTATTAGTATAGCAGTTGACCTTTAGAGTGGAAAAAGAGAGGAAATTTTGGAAATTCATACTAATGTCGAGGTTTGGAGGCTCACGTCACTATCGATAACTGTCAACCTCGACAATTTGGATTTATCGGCGGCATAACAAACGTCAAAAGAAGAAAACTGTCATCATCTGTAAAGCTTTGAAAGCAGAAGCAGCATCTCTGCAGCGAAATCAATAAATTAGAAAATAAACCAAAGTTTCAGACCGCCTGCGTCTACAAATTTGAAATAAGTGTTTCATTTAACCTACACCACCAGTTTCGCAATAGCAACACGTAAGTATCGCCTGAATACTTGTTGTGTTGTCTATATTGATTGAAGTGCTGTTGTTGTTCGTCTTTGGACAACAAATAATTTCGGCTCTAAAACTACTCTGTAGATTTAGAACCCCTACAAGTCCATACGCCTGTATCGGAACTTGTACATGGTCCTTCGAAGCCTTTAAAAATGATCCGGCTGATTTGCCAAAAAAAAAGCATAAAATTTGTATTCGAATTGTTTGAGAAAAAAATTGAAAATTTTCGGCCCATATTCAGTGTTGAATGTGGCGCCTTTGCATTTTTTGTTGTACACACTAACACAGTAGTCAACAAATAAACACAGCAAATTGAAATAAAAAGAAAGAATAACAGATTTGTTTGTATTTTATGAAGATCTAACACATACAATAACATCGTTTTAATAAAAAACAATAATTTTCACTCATCACTTTATTCTCATCATCATTTTGTTACATTTGTTTTTATTTTGTTTTCGTTTGTCATTTACAACATATAAACGAATATTGCCATATGTTTAATGTTGTGATTGATCTGTCAGTAGTCAATTGTTGCCATATCGACTATTGATCATTTAGTGTGGACACAAACCTTGGGGAGAGTTAGTGTAACGTAACGTAAGGTTGTAGACCGTAACGTATAAAACGTAGAATAAATTATTGAATTCGAAACAATAATTAATACGATAATAATTTCAATAAAAAATAAATAACAATTTAATAAAATATAATTAATAAATAAATAGATAACATAAAATTTACAAATAATTAAAAATATAATATAATTTTTCATAAAAATTTATAATTTAAATTTTTATTGAGAATACGGAAATTATACTACAAACACAAACAATTTTCGGAATAATTACATTTTATTTATTAACAAGTAAATAAAGTGATAGTTATAGTTTAATAGTATAATATTAATAAAAAAAATATAAAATATTAAGAAATAAATTTTAAAAAGATAAATAATAACGATAAATAATTTACATAAAAATAATAACATAAAAAACTCATAAATTTATAATATCATTATGGATTCAATAACTTGTGCTAAATTTGAATACGAAACCGACAGCCTTATGCAAACATGCAGAAAATTAGGAAATACTCCAGAGAAAGATCTTTCGGATTCTTTAATAGAAACTAAAATAGAATCAATTGATGAAGATTGGCACAATGTAGGCAGTGCATTTGAATGTGTCTTTTTTACTGCAAATGAAGATGAGAATGAGAAAAAATATAAATTGAAAGCCAAACAAATGTTTGAATCCGTCAGAGACATTTATCAAACGACAAAGGCCAATTTATTAGAAATTTTAAAGAATAGAAAAGATAAAAATCAAAGTAATACCGCTAGAGGCGATGTTACAAATCCGTCACTATTTCACAGCTCTGCTGCTTTTGATATGTCGGAAATGTGTATAAAAGTGCCACCTTGTGACACTCAAGACTTCTACGGAAGTTATGAAGAATGGCCAACATTTAGAGATATGTTTACGGCCATATATGGTAATCATCCCAGACTCACTTCTGCCCAAAAACTATATTATTTGAAAAATAAAACCAAGGGCGAAGCTGGAAGAATTGTAGATCGTTACCCTTTATGTGATCAAAATTTTTCGTTAGCGTGGGAAGCATTATCATTGCGGTACGAAAATCTAAGAGTATTAGTGGATAATCAATTGAAAATTTTATTCAATCTTTCGCCAGCAAAGGTTGAATCCGGCGAAAATATCAAGAGAATACAATCAACAGTTAGCGACTGTCTAGCTATTTTGAAAGCACACAATGTAAAAGTGGATCAATGGGATCCGATATTAATATATTTGTGTTCAACCAAACTTCCAGTTGAAACATTGACCCTTTGGGAACAGTCTCTTGAATCACATTCAGAGCTACCCAAATGGTCTCAAATGGAAGAGTTTCTAAGAAACAGACATCGAGTTCTAGAGCGAATCGATAGTCTTAGAAGTGAAGAAGCATCAAGCAATTTTGAATTGGACTTTACAGCGCATAGAAATGCGCAATCGACACTACCTAATGGATGTGTCATGTGTGGTAAAAACCACATACTAAAGAACTGTGTGAGATTTAACAATATGTCAGTAAATCAAAGAATTGAATATTCGCAAGAGAATTGTTTGTGTAATAATTGTCTGAAAAGTGGACATGCAACTCAAGAATGTTTTAGTATGCACAGATGCTTATATTGCAAGAAGAAGCATCATACAAAGTTGCATATTGGGAATGTGCCGCAAATTCCAACGAGTACGAACTCACCAACGCGTGGTTCTCAAAGTCCTCGTTCGGAGGCAAGTAGGCAAATAGTATCACATGTCACGACAGATGACATGCCTTGTACTTCCAATAATGCCGCCCAAAGCTCTAATGTAGAAACGCATTTATCAATTAGTGATGATGATGTTTTGTTACCAACGGCGCTTGTAAAAATCAAACATGCCGGAAAAAGTTTTGCTGTAAGAGCTTTAATTGATACAGGATCTAAACGATCTTTTATAACAGGCAAAATAGTGAATCGAATCCATATTAAAACAAAAGGAACCGAAGATGTTACTATAAGTGGACTTAGTGGGTCAGTGGTTGCACATAGTAATGAAATATGTAACATAACTTTGAGTGGAGACAATTCCGATATAAAAGCAAATGTCATGGTTATTCAAAATTTGACTAGTTCAATCCCAACTAAGTCGCATCATATTTCAGTTTTTAGAGAAATTAATGACTTGAATCTTGCCGATCCTGATTTCTTACAGACGGACAAGATTGATATGTTAATCGGCAGTGACTTACTACCATCCATTATATTAAATGGTACTAGAAGAAATATACTTGGGAGCATGATAGCTCAAAATTCTATCTTCGGATGGTATATTTATGGTCCATTAAATAACAATAACAACAAAGTTGAAAACAATGTAAAAGTAAACAAGAAAAAATGTAACAGTTGTTATTAAGGAAAAGATAGACACTATGTGAAATTAAGATTAAATCATATTCAAAGTACAAGTCCTTTCGACAGTATTGGTACTTGTATTTGGAATGTCATAACAAGATGATAAAAGTGAAGTTGAAAATGATGTAGTGTATTGAAGACCAAATATTGTATGTTCATTAGCGATTGTATCAGTATGTGTACAAATGATGAAGAGTAAAGAAAGAGTTGTAGTTTGTATATGAAAGATTTGATGAAGAATATAAAATATATTTTATTGTCTCTTGTGGCAACAATGATTCAAAACGGATCTAGTGTCGTTGACATATTAACTGGTGGTTAGGTTTTGGCAAATCACCCGAGTAAGAAGAATATATGAAAGAAGTAAAAGTCACTTGAGGTGACATCTAAATAAAAAATAAGTTCAATTAAGTGAATTATGAAACCACTATAGGTGGATGCAAAAGAACAAGTAAAAAATAAATTATCCACTATGGTTGGCAGACAAAAGCCTTTTAAATGTAGATCCTCAACAGAAGAAAATGTCATTAGAGGTGGCTAATCAAAAGAAAAATGTAAAAAAATGCATTGATCTAAAAAAAAAACATACTAAAACAAATTTATTTGTGAGTCACTAGAGGTGCCTCAAGAAACCTTTCACATAAAAAATATGATAGGTTGTTATTATTCTAATAATGATTTTAAGAATTGATTGTTTATTAACAGGAAATGGTTTCGCTTGAGCCAGAAAAGCACAACACAAACTTTGAGATGTCAATGTAGAGAACATAAAAACAGACTTATTAAAATTTCCGTTGAAATATTGTTTTTACGAAGATATGTAACCACTAGAGGTGGTAACAAGAAAACAATCGAGCTGACTCTGCATAAAAATGGCTTTCACTTTAGCCAAAAAAATGTCATAAAATCTTCGCTTTTAACTTTAATTAATATACCATATGGAGTATGGTGTGTTGTATATGCTTTAAGTTTTTCCAGACAAATGACGTCCGTTCGAGAGTCTTCTATGGTTTAACCCACATACCGAAGTTCCTGGACATCTACTACCAGTGTGGCCTTCATCGCTACCGTAAGCGCTATGGAAATGGTCTATTATGCAAATTAACGTAGAGGCTATTTGAGCATCATACATCCACACCATCAATACCATAAGTAATTACTGGTCGAAAGGAGGTAGAAAACGCCTTTTTAAGACTTGGGAACGAGGAATCCTAATATTACAATTTGAGGCCGTTCATGGTGCCCGGCCAAGACAATCTTTTAATGTTGCACCCGTGCAAGGGGCCCGGCATGTCGAGGTTTGGAGGCTCACGTCACTATCGATAACTGTCAACCTCGACAATTTGGATTTATCGGCGGCATAACAAACGTCAAAAGAAGAAAACTGTCATCATCTGTAAAGCTTTAAAAGCAGAAGCAGCATCTCTGCAGCGAAATCAATAAATTAGAAAATAAACCAAAGTTTCAGACCGCCTGCGTCTACAAATTTGAAATAAGTGTTTCATTTAACCTACACCACCAGTTTCGCAATAGCAACACGTAAGTATCGCCTGAATACTTGTTGTGTTGTCTATATTGATTGAAGTGCTGTTGTTGTTCGTCTTTGGACAACAAATAATTTCGGCTCTAAAACTACTCTGTAGATTTAGAACCCCTACAAGTCCATACGACTGTATCGGAACTTGTACACTAATGTATACGAAAAATACTAAATCGCGGTTGGGATATAGTTTTGGATAAAAGGAAGTAATTTTTGAAACTTATACATACTATAAGTACTAAATTTGGTACCATTTTGGTGTTGAATGATGGGATATACATAGGTGGAATTTCGAATTGTTGTATGAGGGATTGTGTTGGTGTTAAGATACGGATTTTTTGAAATGCATACAAATTCTAAAATTAGGCTGAGAGCTGGATGATTTCTGAGAAATACGAAATTTACTAAATGCTATTAAATTTGACGTTGGGTGTAGCAATGAAGATGGAATTATATCATTAGTGCGTGAAAATTACAAAATTGCAATAAATTTGGTATTGGGCTAAGGAATAGAAGTGAAATTCTGATATATTATTGATTTGTCAGGTTCATTGTTAGAGGTGGTCGTACAATTAATGTACTAGAAGTATTAAATAAAACTAAATATTGAAGCACTGGTATTGGGTGAATCGATAAATGAAATTTGTTATGTGGATAACTGTTGAGATTGGATCAGAATGTTTATTCAAATCCGCCTTTAAATGTATGAAAAGTTTCTACGTGTAATACCATTGATATTGGGTGAACAAGTAAAGCTAAAACTGTAACATTTGAGCTAAGGTCCTGGATTTTAAAAATTATACTGAATAATGTACTATTGTTTCTAGGTTAACACGAATTCGGTTTCTAAATAATGTACTGAAATCAAAAAGTCAAACGTACCTTTTCAACAAAATTGTTTTTATCTTTGTTGTCTATTCTAAACGTTATAGTAAGTACATTTGAAAAGGTAGATCTATGCGGCTAATGTTAGACAAGAAGGCTTTTACATCCTGAAAAAAGGCCTAAGATAAAATATCTTAAAATATCTTATTAACTGTTACATAGGGTAACATCTTCTGAATAATGGTTTTCTACATTTTGATATCACAAATTCCAAAGATTCGGTTGGAAAATGTGGATAAAATTTTCAAAATGGAACAAAATGAACATGGACTGGAATTTAAAATGTATGCCGCTGTTGAAGTGTAGAGGTCTTTTTTTGAAATTCGAACAAAACGTATGCGAGCAGTACATGAAAGAAATTAAATGTCAATTCAAATAGGGATTAGTACATCAAAATGTTTAGTGTTCTCCATATTAAATATTGTTTATTTGTATATTATTCCCTTTCCGCTTACGAAGTAGCGGGCATTTTGCTGGTATATATATATATATATATATATATATATATATTTGTTGTTGAGCTTTAGGCCATATTGTGTATTTTATTTACTTTCCAATATTTCGCAATTGATTAAATTGCATCTTCAGGGGATCTACAAAACATACTTAATATTAATATCACGGTTTGTTATTACTAAAGACACAAACACTGCACACAAAGAAATCGCTTACATGTAAAACTTAATTTAGCGTCAAAATTACTTAAAAACTATGACAGACTTCACCGACATCGTCGAGTGTAAATATTGCACTGAGTTGCTTTACATATTGCATGATCTCTTCTGTGTTAGGTGTCGGTAGCAATAGGCTGCATTATCAGTATCGCTCTTAAAATTAATTCTCTTTGATGTGTCTATGTTGTTTATATGCAGCATCTCCAATGTTAACCTTTTGTTGTAATTATTCTCCGTCAGGATTATTTTCACTTGTTCAAAGTTTGGTAAATGATTAGTTTTCTTGCAATGTTCAGCAAGAGCTGTTTTTTGTGTTGTATTCATGTTTCTATGTTTAATGTCTGATTTTTCACCAATACAAAAAATAAAATAAGCAAGGCAGACAAACACAATGTAATATATTAAATAGAATGTGATGGCAATAAGGATGAAAAATGCGGCAAAATATATGTAGACAAGGTCTTCAAAATAGTGGTTTACAACTGTAATTGCATCTTCATTTGAGGTAAAACGCTTGCCAGCAAGGATTTTTTTTACATTTGGGAACAAGTAAAAGTCACTGGGAGCTAAATCAGGAGAATAAGGTGGGTGGTTAAGCAACTCGTACTTTAATTCGTTGATTTTAGCCATTGTTAAAACACTCTTGTGCGCTGGTGCGTTGTCTTGATGAAAAATTATTTTTTTTTTTTTGTGTTGTAAGCCAGGACGTTTTTCTCGAATTTGCACATTTAATTGATCCAAAAGGTTGCAATAGTACTCTGAATTTATTGTTTTACCCTTTTGCAGATAGGCAATCAATAAAATACCTTTGAAGTCCCAAAAAACCGTTGCCATAACCTTACCAGCCGACTGAATTGTTTTTGCCTTCTTTGGGGAACTTCCTCCAGCTTCAGTCCATTGTTTGGATTGTTCTTTTGTCTCTGGAGTATAGTGATGGATCCATGTCTCATCAACAGTTATGAAACGACGCTTAAAACCCATTTTATTTCGCTTAAAACGATCCAAACAAGCTTGAAAAATGTTCATTCTTATGCGTTTTTGATCGACTGTTAACAAATGCGGCAACCATCTTGCAGAAAGCTTTTTCATCTGTAGTTCTTCATGCAAAAATAAATGGACTCGATCATTTGAGATGCTCATGATATTAGCAATTTCACGCACTTTTATTCGTCGATTATTTAATACCATATCATGCACTTTGGCTACAATTTCTGTTGTTGTTGCTGTTTTTGGACGTCCACGTGGTTCATCTTCAATGCTTGTACGACCACGTTTAAATTCAGTAACCCAATTTTTTACTGTTGCATATGAAGGAGCACTTTCACTGACAGCACGCATTTCTAATTTTTCCATTGTAAAAAAATTGCGGATGCGTCTTTTTTGAACACCTGTTTCTATATTAAGGACTTGCCAGATCGAAACAAAATTTAACATGTGTTCATAACAGAGATGGAAGCTTACAAAACACTTAACTCTTTTTCTGTTTATACCGCGCTTTTTGTGCAAGGCTAAGAAGTTTCCGAACTGCCCTCGTACTGTTTTTGTCTATCCTCCCCTCCATCGTATCTATCTAAGGACTTGGTGAATGAAAATGCATTCACCCTTAATGCCCACGACAAATTACAAAGGAGCTCTAACACAGGGATTTCCAGTAGTGAGAAGCTTTTTCGGATGTCCGGAGTGGTAATTTCATCAAGATTTTGTAAACTTTTGTCCACTTCGAGTTATCAAAACTTAAAATTTTGAGAAGAAATATGGATATCCTTAAGGGTCGTCATATTCTACAGTGGTAAATTTTCTCCAAAATGTATGGAAATGGCTTATGAGTGAAATATACGGCTCTAGTAGACAGTACGCTTCCAAAAATTAACTTGTTGAGGGAATACGGCAAGCCTTACTAGGCATTACACATGATGTTTGAAAGAATCCTTGTCCCAGCAGGTTTCACGGGTATATACTTAATCAGGAGCGATGTACTTATCTTGAATTTTACTGAAAGTACTTCGTTTTCAATATAGAGTATATATGCATCGATATTCTAATATAATCTTTCCGTATAGCCAAGCTTTAAAGGGGGGTTCTATTCAAATTAGCCAAATTTTTTCTTGAATTTTTTACTTTATTTGGTTTTCGATGTGTAATTCTTATATAAATCAGATTTGTAGGCATATGAATGACTAAGTTTACTCAAAACACATGACGCAAAATATAACGGAACTTAAAAACTTCATATCTTGTATAAGTCGGAAAAAATTGAGGTTGAATAAAATTTGGTGGAGGGGTTCTATTCAAGTAAGCGGCACTGTACATAATGCATTGGGAAAATCAATTAGAAGAGAAACGTTTAAAGAACAATAATTACAAAATTAAATAAAAAAACTAATTTCAAAATAAAATAAAAAATTGTATAGAAAAAATAAATAAAACATATAAACAGAGTTTTGAATATAAGTAACTTTTTCCTGCTTTAAAGAAAATTTTTTTGAAATGGATAAATTGGTTCATATTTTGCACAAAAGAATATACATATATCCCATGATTATGTTTCATTCAAAAAAGAAACCAGTATTTAATGTTTTATGAATTAGGTTCATACAATGTAAAAAATCTGAACATTGGAAATAATTTTTGAACACTATTCACTATTTGTTTTTTCTGTGTATATGAAGCTATATGAAAACATGTCCCTATGTCAACAAATTTTGGCCGAAAAAGGGATAAAAACTTGAAAGTACCTTAAATGGGGCGATATACCAAGAGATAGACATGTGTCCAAAATTTTTGGTGTAAAAGTTTTTTGACCACATGGAATTCAAAATGCCATATGACAGAAAAAGTGGACAGCAACTTCACAGTACTGGAGCGGTATTGTTAAATGGGTTCTATACAAAAACTTGGACCTTTGTCCACAATTTTTTGATTGAGAAGTGTTTTCACCACTGGGAAACCTAGGTGCTAAATTACAGCCAATTGAAGCAGAAAAAGCATATACATTTTCAATGTACTGGAATACGGTGCTACGTTTGTGTCATTGCTATACCAAAACGTGGTCTTATGTGCATAATTTTTGTTGTCGAAGTTTTAATGGGGGCAATATCAAAACATGGACATATGACCATATATTTAGGAATCTAAGTTTGTTATTCACTAGGAACCTTAAACGTCAAAGTATAGCTAATTCTGCTTGAAAATTTTACTGAAAACGTCAAAATACCTGAAATCGGGCGGTACGGTTATATGGGGGCAATATCAATACGTGGACCGATATAGTTCATCATCGAACTTGACCTGCCTGCAATAGAAAGACGCGTCCTCCAAAAATGTCACAGACGGACGGACATACTTTAAAGGGTAGCAAATAATTATTTCAATGCGTTAAAAACGAAAAAAACAAACTTAATACTATGGTGGAGGGTATAAAAATACTGGATTTTATTTACTTATCGTTGTTAATTATACATAAACTTAATTTAATAGTTTAATTTCATATAAAAAGTCTTTGGAAAATTATAATACAAATATAAATCTAATGGTGTTTTCAACATATTCTGGTTCTGGTTTTTCAACATATCTTATTTATTTGGGATTTCCAGTTTGTCCCCTCCGTCGGTTCTACTCCCCTCGGTGGTATATCGTTGGGGTTTTTCAAATGCATTTGTGCCAACATTTGGCACAAGCCCTCAAAGTCCGGAGTTGTTGCCCACTCCATGGGCTGTTCATTCCGATATTTTCGCAGGTGTTGATATTCCGTCGGCTCTACTCCACTCGGACATATATCGTTGGGGTTTTTCAAATGCATTTGTGCCAACATTTGGCACAAGCCCTCAAAGTCCGGAGTTGTTGCCCACTCCATGGGCTGTTCATTCCGATATTTTCGCAGGTGTTGATATTCCGTCGGCTCTACTCCACTCGGACATATATCGTTGGGGTTTTTCAAATGCATTTGTGCCAACATTTGGCACAAGCCCTCAAAGTCCGGAGTTGTTGCCCACTCCATGGGCTGTTCATTCCGATATTTTCGCAGGTGTTGATATTCCGTCGGCTCTACTCCACTCGGACATATATCGTTGGGGTTTTTCAAATGCATTTGTGCCAACATTTGGCACAAGCCCTCAAAGTCCGGAGTTGTTGCCCACTCCATGGGCTGTTCATTCCGATATTTTCGCAGGTGTTGATATTCCGTCGGCTCTACTCCACTCGGACATATATCGTTGGGGTTTTTCAAATGCATTTGTGCCAACATTTGGCACAAGCCCTCAAAGTCCGGAGTTGTTGCCCACTCCATGGGCTGTTCATTTTTATTTTGAATAAGTATATTACGCTTATTACCGATCATAGACAATCCGCTTCGCTTGTTTTTCTGAAGAAAAAATAAAAAAAGATGTTATAGTACAACATTTTTTAAAACTTACTTTTTTAAAACTTAACTTACGCGAATCAGAAACTCGACCAATTTACATCCAATTTGTTCCGTTTTTGTTTTAATTTTTTTTTTTTGCCAAGGAAGGTTCTGATATAATTTATTTTCTTTTAACTATTAATTTAAAAAAAAAATCATCTTAATTTTCTTATACATAAATATCAATTTTTCTATGTTATCCTGAAATTTTCAGAGAATGAACAGGGGTGCTCCCTGGTGAAAATACGCTACATATTTTGTTGAAGTTCGGTGGAGCGAGGTACCTACCTAAAATCGCTGTATTTGGAAAACTTATCGCTTTACAAATTAATTTCGGTTGTCGTTTCCCCAAACCAATATTTTTAGTTTGAGCACGAAGTCCTGAATGTCTTAAATTGTGGAGTTCAACGCTACCAGCAATGAAACGACGACGAATTCGACATTACAAATTTTTTACTTTTATAAGTACACTAGCTGAACCCGGTTCGCTTCGCTACCCCGCAGAACATTTACTTGTAGGCCAAATTCGGCCACACATTTCAAATTTCATTGAAAGTGGACATATATTGCATTTTATGTGCATCAAATACTTGAAAACGGACGAAAATATATATGGGAGTTATATCCAAATCTGGACCGATTTCGATATATTTTGGCACATTTAGTTATAGCCCACATTACGTCACACAATAAAAGTTTCATTGAAATCTGATATATATATATATATATATATATATATATATATATATATATATATATATATATATATATATATATACCCAGCAAAAAGTTTGCCTCCAAAGAGGCAGTTGAATGATATGTACAAGTGATCTGGAAGTGCATCAAATTATGCATTTTCGCTCATGATTTTTACAAGAGCGTGACTACTGAAAGAGGCACTCCATTGCACCGCATTTTAACTGACCCTTTGGCATTGCATTTTAACTGAACCTTTGGCACTGCATTTTAACTGACCCTTTGGCATTGCATTTTAACTGACCCTTTGGGGTAGAATAGGAGGCAGTCTAGAGCACGTGTTTTGAATAACAAAATCAAATGCATTTATTATTTGTGTAAAACAAACATATTAATAACTTTATTACGTAAATTCACACAAATTATGAAAATTCTCTATTGAATTCAATCGCAAACATGTGTGTTTCCTCCGCTCTTCATTAAATCCAAGCTTAATTGCTTTTGCTTCATCTGCTAAATGGGTTTGATATTGTCTTCTCATCACTAGTTAAGATTTCGACATGTACTCCAACAGCACTCCATTGGGAAATTTTCTTCTCGTGAGTTACCGGAAAAATGTTCACAAATTAAATATTATTTAGTTTGAATTAACAAATGTTTGAAAATGTTAACACGATTATCTCTTTTTGGAAATGTAGAGATGTACAAACTGATTTATGTACATGTAGGGATCTCTAACAACTGCTAATAAAATGTAGTGAATGGAGTGCCTTTTTCACGACTCCGTTTGCACTGCATCCGGATGCTGTTAAATTGTGAGGAATTGGAGTGCCTTTTTCACGACTCCGTTGAACTGCCTCCGGATGTTGTTAAAATGTGACAAATGGATGTGATTCTTTGGATTGCATCCAAATGCGGTTAAAATGTGAGGAATGGAGTGCCTTTTTCACGACTCCGTTTGAACTGCATAAAAACATGCCGTGAAAGAAGTAGTCTACATTGCACTACTTCCAATTTATTTTGCTGGGTATATATATATATATATATATATATATATATATATATATATATATATATATATATATATATATACGGTGTTTGGAACGACAAATCCTAACTACGTAATTTAAGTTAAAATTACTATTACAATTTTGGCAGGTCCGATCTGGGTATTCTATATTTTTATGCCTTCAGCCTAGAATGGATATATACACTTTGATACAGAAAATGTCTGTCTGTCTGGCTGGTGCGAGCGATAACTCTCGAACGGATTCGAACCGATTCGAACCAAATTTTAGGTGTCGTAATATTTTGTCCAAACTTAGTTTAAGTACGAAAATGCGTCATATCAGTCCACTTCTTCGGGTACCTTCCCCACAAAAATTCAAAATTTCTCTGTAAAATGGTGTGAACGATAACTCTCAAAGGTAGCAATCGATTTGGTCCAAACTTTGCACATCATATTACTCCTTCTAGAAATACATCGGGTTCGAATATGGAGTATATTGGTCCACTCCCTCGGGTACCTCCCACACAAAATTCGGTTAAAGTGAAGTTTAAGAGCTCCTCTCGGATCATTTTGAAATTTATTTCAGTAAGTTGTCCTTGCGGCTACAATTTTTTTTTCTTTCGCAAGTCCATTCTTCCTGAGATATTGGATTCAAATGTCCAAGAAACCCTGACGGCACCAACCAAACTGGCAAATACACAACTAATTCTTGAAAGGAGTTTCTGATTGGTGCAGAATTTGCACATCATATTATTTCATCCAGTCATGTATCAGGTTGGAATATGGACAATATCGGTCCACTTCTTCGGGTACCTCCCACACAACATTCGGATAAAGTGAAATTTAAGAGCTCCTCTCGCATCGTTTTGATTAATTTTTCAGTGAGTTGTTCTAGCGACCTCATTTTCAACGGTACAATATTTTTCCGGAGTAAGTCAATATTTCCTGAGATAATGATCCAAGCACCAAAACCCTCCCTGCACATACTAAAGTGGCTATTGTGCAAGATAACTCTAAAACATTTTCAAAAATTTCTTTCAAACTTAGTTTAACGTAATTTAATATTTCGACTCCTTTATGAAGAAGTTTGGTTTCACTGTGAACCGAAATTTTGGCTGGTGGAAAATTTCTTTTGGGGGCGAGTATATACAGAACCCCAAAGGGCAGATCCGTGAGTCGAACTTTTGAGTTACGGCGTGTTGAATTTTTCACTGGAGACCCTATAAACCGTCAGAAATTAGCGTTATATCTTCGTTCGCCCTTGTTTTGTCTTATTTTTGACTAGCAAGTGCCCGCTACTTCGTTGGCGGAGAATTCACACGAATATAAAGGAGGATAATAAATAAATAAATTAAAATGCAGAGTATAGTTTCACCCGTTCCTATTTACAAATTCTTTATCCAGTAAATTACGACAGTTTAAGATTTTACGACATATTCTTTCTAAAAATCATACCTGTGGTTTTCAAATAGAACTACATAAATCGATTTGTGTTAATTTTGCTTTATTGATGCCACGTAGAAGTAGCTAGAAGCTATCAACGGCAAAATTTTGTTTTCAACAAATATGGGCCGTAGTATTTTTAAAACTATATTCTCAACGACTATTGTTAAAACTACATATTCCTTTAACATTTGGTTACCTACACTACTTCGAATATGGCATAACTAAATCCCTTTAGTGATGAAAGTACTTCAATGTTCCTCGGAGGGGCAAAACAGTTGAATTGTAATACACTAAGCAGTATTTCATTAAACATGGCTCAATTATCTGCTTACTTACAGTATTATTGGCATTAAAAATAAGTGTAAACAATGACAATGTCTTAAGCATAGGAATTCAAATGTATGGAGCTATATCCAAATCTGTAGTGCGATTCTCTAACACATTTTTTGAGTTACCGACAAAAATCGGTAAGATTAAAACGCAAAATTATAAATGAAAAGTTCAAATAAAAGTTGGCAACACTGTTGCTATCGGTATAACGACTGCTTTTTATTCATCGCTTACTTACCGAAAAACATCGGTAGTTACCGAAATTATAAGCATTTTAATTTTACCGACAATTGTCGGTAACTCACAAAATTAGTTAGTGAATCGCACTACTGAACCGATTTCATTACACATTTGTTATAAAATAGTTATATGGGAGCTATATCCAAATCTCAACCGATTCTCGTCAAAAGCAATAGCTATAGTCCTTTGGTCAAAATTGCGACCATCATAATTTTTAACCCGGATAGAATAATAAATGCGACAAAAGTGCAATAAGGGATGGATGGGCACGTATAAATGGACTCAGAATGTGATGCTATGTAGATCATCGAAAGGAACCATTGACCTTTTGCATGTTACATACAAATGCACAAATTGATAATACCCCTTAACACAGTGTGGTGTAGGGTATAACAAACAATTCTAAAATCGTAAAATTTTATCATAAGAAGTTTAATGGCCAGTTTCATTAATACGATACATATACAAATTCGTTCAAACTACTACCAAACTTTTTTTTTGAAAAATATATAAAAATTTATGAGTCATGTTTGTTTTCAGTCAAACAAATATTTTCTACAACAACAGGAGTTTGGTTGCTAGTAATTCGAACGGATTTGATTTCGAATCATTTTAGAGAAACAGGCCATTAATTAATTATTTTGTCTTAAAATATTCAGCGTTAATAGAAATCTACTATACTATAATCATTCAATATCCATTATTCAAAAATGCAGATTTTTTTCACTGAAAATTGTAATTTTTCTGCAGATAAAAATGTATTTTTTTTCGTTGTAATTTTAAATATATGAAATATACATATGTAATGGATACTTTACACGATATGTTTTTACATATGTGTTTAAACTTATGTACATATATGCATTTTGTATGTACATATTTAGGGTTGGTCGATTTTTGTCATTCTTTTTCACATGAACATTGAGGATGTCCGAAGAAAGCATTCTGCGAAAAATGTATACATTTGACTGTTTTAGTTATCTAAATGTTATACAAAATTTATTTGTATAACATTTATCGAATCGGGACTTTCAAAAGTTGGTCTTAATATAACGTATACCTACTTTGGGCATCAATTACAGCTTGTAAACTCCTGGGAATTAAAAAAAAATACAATTCGAAATGTCATATTTTATTGGTATTTGTGCCATTGATCTTTATTAAGTCTCTCATACATATTAAGATTTACGTCTGTCTAGACTGTCTTGTCTTGGTAGAGTTTATATTATAATTTATAATTTTCAGTGTCCAAAAATTCAATTTTGACGTTGTCGATTAAATAATTGTTCAATGTTTCCTCCGAAATCCATATTTTGCCAAAGCCCTTGCTTTATATACAACCCCATGCCATAGAAAAACGGATTGTATAGACAAAAGACTGCTCTCACCAATTTTATTAACATTGAGTTTGTTGACAGAGCAATTGAATTAAAAATACAATTGTAATCATATTTTGTTCAAACAAAAACTGTATAGGGTTAGTTTTTAACGAAATCTACAACCTCAGATAAATATATAAATGAAAATCTTGCATTTTTTTAAATCGCCTTCAAAAAACGTTGAGTGTTTTTGTTTCGGTCGGTTAACAGCATATAACATGATGCGGTTCTCTTGAACCAACATTAAATGAATCGCCTGAGCGCTTTTTATCAAATCACGGTCAAAGTTCACATTTTTTGGGGGTTTTTAGGTTTTCACGCCCTACCAAAATGGAATAAAGAAAATGTTGTAGCATCGAAAATTCTCTACAAAATTGTCCTTTATGATATTTTTGTAGGTTTTACCATTTTTAAGATATAGATGTTCAGATTAGGACAACTCACTGACTGTATCGTCTCCATATGAAACAATGTCATGACTGCAATTTCCCTACTTTAACTTATATAACGCAAAAATGGTACAACCTAGAAAAAAAAATTACGAAATTTTCACAGCTATAAAATGTTTTTAGTCCCATTTTGACAATACATACAATGCAAACTCGCAAATACAATGCAAACTCGCAAACCTAACAAAAAACCTAAAACTGTGACCTGAACTTCTCTCAAAAATGGTAAAACCTAGGAACAAATCGTATGAGTAGTCCTTTATCTATACGATTCATTTTTTAACATCGAGTTCGTTTACAGAACAACTCAATTAAAAATACAATTTTAAAAACATCGTGTTCTAACAAAAACTGTATGGGGTTAGTTTTTGACGGAGTCGACATCCTCAGATGTAAAAGAAAATCTTGCAATTTTTCTCAAAAATCGACTTCGAAAAATGTTGAGTATTTTGGTTTGAGTCTGTTGACAGCACTCAACATGAGTAATCCTTTGTCTATACACTTCATTTGTCTATGCCCTTAGCATAACTTACAGTTCTCCGAACTATACAGTATGTATTGCATTTTTATTTTCCAGGGCTGTGAGAGGGTTGCGCCATATTTTTTGGGTTCCGTCGTAATAGTACAACACAACATCTCATCAGAAAACATAACGTCATCAAAGTACTTTAACGGGCTTGAAATCTTCTTAGTAGCAAATCTGATTCGTTCCTTTATATTTTGCGGGGAGAGAACTTTTTCCTCACCATTCGTGATGAATACTTGTTATGTAATACTTTTCTGCCTTTTTCATGTAACACACATACTCCAAAATCGTTTTCAATTACAGAACCAATCTTTTGTCTCTGGTTTGGGACCTATTATTGATTTCATTAATTATTTAGCCATTTCTTCAAATTACAGATTTTGAAATTGAAAATTGAATAGTTATGACTGTACATATCCATATACGATAAAATTCTTAATTGCAAATAAATCGTGGTAATATGCACCATTTTATTGCACGTTCATTGATTTGCAAACATTTAGTTATTACCAAAAAGTCAGGTCCATACAGTTTTTAGTTGTTGTTATTTCTGGCCGATTTCTGAAATTATTCCCCTAATTTTGTCTTCAATAGCAACTCATTTGTTCAACAAACCCAACATTATTTATTGAAAGAATTTTTGTTTTAATTATAAATTGAAAATCAAAATTTTTACAAATGCATCGTTTGTAATCATTTTTTCTAACTGGACTTTAACGAATGAAAATCTTTTGTGCGACACCTGTTATGTGAAAACAAAATCAGGATCGTTTTGTCTTTGTCTTTCTGTTATTTAGTGGTTTACGATAAAATAAATGCGCCTAAAAGTAAACTACAAAATTTGAAATTATGTGACAAAAATATTACGGCATCAAGAAGTTATAGCATTGTTAATTTGACACATGTCTTGCAGAAGGCCAACTAAGTGAATAAGTACGTAATAATAATGAAAAATAAGGATTTTTGTTGTTGTTATTATTGTGGTTCCAGGACGAATTTTCTAAAACCCGGCCTTATCTCACACATTTGCATCAACAGTGACCCACTGGTAAAATTTCAAGCCCCTCAAGAAATCTACATCCTCAGATAAATGTATAAATGAAAATATTGCATTTTTTAAATCGCCTTCGAAAAACGTTGAGTATTTTTGTTTGGGTAGGTTAACAGGATATAACATGATGCGGTGCTCTTGAAACAACATTAAATGAAAGAAACTTACACCTGGGAATAAAAAAATCGCCTAAGCGCTTTTTAAATAAATCACGGTCAAAGTTCACATTTCTGGGGGTTTTTAGATTTTCATTCTCTACAAAGTTATCCTTTATGATATTTTTGTAGGTTTTACCATTTTTAAGATATAGATGTTCAGATTAGGACAATTCACTGACTGTATCGTCTCCATATGAAACAATGTCATGACTGCAATTTCCCCACTTTAACTTATATATCGCAAAAATGGTACAACCCAGGAAAAAATTACGAAATTTTCAAAGCTATAAGATTTTTTAGTCCCATTTCGACAATGCTTGCCGTTTTCAAGCAAACTCGCGAAAACCTAACAAAAAACCTAAAACTGTGACCTGAACTTCTATATATCAAAAATGGTAAAACCTAGGAAAAAATCGAATGAGTAATCCTTTGTCTATACGATTCATTTGTTAACATCGATTTCGTTTTCAGAACAACTCAATTAAAAACACAATTTTAAAAACATTTTGTTCTAACAAAAACTGTATGGGGTTAGTTTTCGACGAAATCTACATACTCAGATGTAAAAGAAAATCTTGCAATTTTTCTCAAAAATCGACTTCGAAAAATGTTGAGTATTTTGGTTTGAGTCTGTTGACAGCACTCAACATGAGTAATCCTTTGTCTATACACTTCATTTGTCTATGCCCATACCATAACTTACAGTTCTCCGAACTTTACAGTATGTATTGCATTTTTATTTTCCAGGGCTGTGAGAGGGTTGCGCCATATTTTTTGTGTTCCGTCGTAATAGTGCAACATAATTTTCATCTCATCAGAAAATATAACGTCATCAAAGTACTATAACGGGCTTGAAATCTTCCTAGTAGCAAATCTGATTCGTTGCTTTATATGTTGCGGGGAGAGAACTTTTTCCTAACCCTTCGTGATGAATACTTGTTATGTAATACTTTTCTGCCTTTTTCACGTAACACACATACTCCAAAATCGTTTTCAATTACAGAACCAATCTTTTGTTTCTGGTTTGGGGCCTATTATTGATTTCATTAATTATTTAGCGATTTCTTCAAATTACAGATTTTGAAATTGAAAATTTAATAGTTATGACTGTACGATAAAATTCTTAATTGCAAATAAATCGTGGTAATATGCACAATTTTATTGCACTTTCATTGATTTGCAAACATTTAGTTATTACCAAAAAGTCAGGTCCATACAGTTTTTAGTTGTTGTTATTTCTGGCCGATTTCTGAATTTATTCCCCTAATGTCGTCTTCAACAGCAACTCATTTGTTCAACAAACCCAACATTATTTATTGAAAGAATTTTTGTTTTAATTTTAAATTGAAAATCAAAATTTTTACAAATGCATCGTTTGTAATCATTTTTTCTAACTGGATTTTAACGAATGAAAATCTTTTGTGCGACACCTGTTATGTGAAAACAAAATCAGGATCGGTTTGTATTTTTGCGTAATTATCACCAACTGCGACATCTGTTGCAATGGAAGATAACAAATGTCTTGTCTTTCTATTATTTAGTGGTTTACGATAAAATAAGTGCGCCTAGAAGTAAACTACAAAATTTGAAATTATGTGTGATCGTTTACGGTATCAAGAAGTTATAGCATTGTTAATTTGACACATATCTTGCAGAGGGCCAACTAAGTGAATAAGTACGTAATAATAATGAAAAATAAGGATTTTTGTTGTTGTTATTTTTTGTGGTTCCAGGACGAATTTTCTAAAACCCGGCCTTATCTCGCACATTTGCATCAACAGTGACCCACTGGTAAAATTTCAAGCTCCTAGCTTTAGCCGTTTTGGCTGGGCGTTGATGATGAGTCAGTCAGTCAGTCAATCACTTATCACCAAGCTCATTTATATATATATATAAAAAAGATAAAGATATGACATGTCTTCAGTAAAATCAAATATATTTTCACCACAAATAAATCGAAAGCTGTTTAAACAGAGCGCAAACATATTCTGTGTGAATTCCTAACGAAAAACTCTCTATACATTTATAGTGTCCAATCACAAGGACAATCTCGATAAAAATTGTAAAAAACAAGTAAAAAGTCGTTAAGTTCGATCGGGCCGAACTTTTTATACCCTCCACCATAAAATAGTCTTAATATATAATATATAATTGTTCCACAAACATCCCAGGCGGGACAGGGAAGACTTCTAGTCTTAATGAAAATGGAATAATTAGGGTCCTTTCACAATTTTAGGTGGAACAACTTTTCGACGATGGATAGACTCCTACTGCCTCCCACTATTGCTTAAATTACATTGTGAACACAAATGTTGGGGCAGAGATAATTCCTTTTGGAGATGAAAGCCCTTGGTGTATATTAAACACCTCGAAGGACAGATGCGCCGTGAGTCGAGCTTCCGCGTTATGGCGTGATGAAGTTTTTGCAAGAGACCCTGTAAGCCATCATGAATTAGCATTATATCTTTGTTTGTTGTTTTTGTAGAGCACATAAGCAACAGTGAACAAAGATATATCGCTAATCCCGGATGCCCCACAGGGTTCATAACAAAATTTTCATCACGCCATAACGCGGAAGTTCGACTCACGGCGCATCTGTCGTTCGGGGTTTATAATATACTCACCAAGGCCTTTCTTCCCCAAGAGGAATTTTCCATGCCCCAGACTTTCACCTCCATTTTGTTACACAGTGTTATTTAATCTAATCTAAAAAAAATGTGTTCAGCTAGGTGAAAGGTACCACCTACGGGGCTATATCAAAGATTCAACCTTTCTTTAACTTTTTTGGCGGAAAAGTTTTATAGCTGCAGGGAACTTCCAGAGTCAAATTGAGGGTAGTTTCATCAAAACAATGTAGACCCTTAAAAATGGACCCATGTTGACGAATTTTAGTGAAGAAATTTCGTGACCACTGAAAATTCCCGAAAATCGGGAGGTACAGTTATATGGGGGGATATACCAAAACATGGACATATATTGACGATTATTTTTGAATAGACAAAATTGTAGCTAAAATTCTCAAAATACCGAAAATAGGGAGATACCGTTGTATGGGGCTATACCAAAACATGGACCTATGTTGACGATGTTTCGTTGGAGATATTTTATGACCACTGAGAACTTCAAATGTCAAATTACAGCTATTTCGGTTAAAAACTATAGCTAAAATTCTCAAAATACCGAAAATTGGGAGGTACCGATATATGGGGGCTATACCAAAATATGGACCTATGTTGACGATGTTTGGTGGAGATGTTTCGTGATCACTGAGAACTTCAAATGGCAAATTACAGGTAGTTCGGTTAAAAATTGTAACTAAAATGCTCAAAATACCGAAAATCGGGAGGTACGGTTATAAGGGGCCATACCAAAACATGGACCTATGTTGACGATGTTTGGTGGAGATATTTTATGACCACTGAGAACCTCACATGTCAAATTGCAAATAGTTCGGTTAAAAATTGTGGCTAAAATTCTCAAAATACCGAAAATCGGGAGGTACCGTTATATGGGGGCTATACCAAAACATGGACCAATGTTGACGATGTTTGGTGGAGATATTTTATGACCACTGAGAACCTCAAATTGCAAATAACAGCTAGTTCGGTTAAAAATTGTAGCTAAAATTTTCCAAATAACGAAAATTGGGAGGTACCGATATATTTGGGGCTATACCAAAACATGGACCTATATTGACGATGTATCGTGGAGAGGTTTCATGAGCACAGAGACCCTCAAATGTCAAATTGCAGATAGTTCGGTTAAAAATTGTGGCTAAAATTCTCAAAATACCGAAAATCGGGAGGTACCGTTATATGGGGTCTATACGAAAACATGGACCTATGCCCATATCCTTTGGGATATAAGTTTTTTGATCACTAGGAACCCTAAGTGCCATGTTATAGCTAATTCGGTCTGCAAATGTGGCGAAGAACGTCAAAATACCTCAAATCCGGAGGTACCGTTATATGGGGGCTATACCAAAGAGTGGACCGATATAGCCCATTATCGAACTTGACCTGCCTATGGCAAAAAGACTCTCGGGTGCAAAATTTCAGCACTCTATCTCAATTATTGCGGACGCTAGAGTGATTACAACAGACGGACATGGTCAGAACGTCTTAGAATGTTATCCCGATCAAGAATATATATACTTTATAGGCAAATGATCGCAAATGATTAGTTCGGTGTGTTACAAACGGAATGACAAACTTAATATACCCTCCATACTATGGTGGAGGGTTTAACAGCTGATAAGCTGATAAGAATGTTATATGTTATGGTTACAGATTTCTTCTATTCAGAGACTCATAATGAAATTTCATTTGGAACATTTCCTTCTTTACCATTATTCCCAAAAAGTAAAGGATTTTGCTAGATTTTGATCCAGTATGGGATTATGTAAAATTAACAGTCCAAAATTAAAACATATAATTTCATCCTAATATATATATATATATATATATATATATATATATATATATAAATTTGTAATCTAATTTTTTAAGGAAATAGTATACATAGATGTATGGTTTATTTTGAAACTCATAGTGAAATTTTTTGTAGAATTTTTCATCCTTTGACACTTTTCACCTATAACCAAGTTTCATATTATTTCCATGTACCAACTCAAAAAAAGGAGGACATTTTTCAACAAACAAATTGGGAAATATTTTCCTGTTTTTTCAGCAAAATTGATACTGATATTTTCATGATATAAAATGTAAACAGACATTTCATGTCTTTGGTGACCCATAGTGAAATTTGATGAAGAATATTTTTGTCTCAGACATCATCTGTCTAAAATTATGTTTTGTGGGAGAATTTGAATAAACTCAGATGAAGTCCGACTTTAACCCTAAAACGTGTTTTTCATTTTTAGAGATACCTGGCGATTAGACAAGTGTTACAGATTTGTTGTATTCTGAGACCTATAGTAAAATTTTATGGCGAACAATTTTGTAGAATATTTGGATTTGATACAATCACATTTTTAAGGGGTTTTTGAAAGATTTTTGAAAAAATAGGACAAAAAAGACCACTTTGATGAACAGCATGAGGGTTAAAATTTTTAACAAAAATATTGCCCACATACTCCTCTGTAAAGTTGCCAAAGACACTATATACCTGAAATGCAAGAATTCAAAGATTTCTTAACTCGAATAATTCGAAAAAATTTAAAATGGGCAGAATTTGCCCCGCCTACTTTGGTTACTTTCCGACGTAAACTTTTAAAACGCCGATACACGTGTCTCATATTTTTAGCTCTACTTTCATAATCTACTCGAGTTTTCCCATCATTTTGAAAAAAAAAATTGAATTTTGTTGCACAGTGTAATAAGTATTTGACCAACCAATGTTCACCTGGCTATTTAGAACATCAACCCAATTGAATTTCTTTAAATTCTATAAAGTTATTTTATTAACAAATTCGAAATTTATATTATTAACAAATTTTTACCGTTACAGAGTCTTCGATTTTTTCTCTCTGGAATCTCAAATTCTTTCCTAGCAGTCGGAGATATATTGAAACAAATAGGAAACGCATACAGAATGACTGGTTGAATACAAGTCGTATATAACATCAATTTATGGAGATAGGTAATTTTTTATTATTAAAAAGTCTTAAAAAAGTAACAAACATACCTTGAGCTTTTTTCAAACCAAATAGCAAACCCATGCAAAATGACTGGCCGAATACAAATCGTATATAACATCAACTTGGGTAAATATTGATTATTGAAAAGTTAAAAAAAAATCGAAAAAATACCTTAATATTCTAGTGTGAAAAACTTTATTAGATCCCAGCAAAAATCCTCATTACAAACCTCCTTTCCCACCCATTATTTTAACAAGGGCATAACGCGCAAAATATCTGGTTATTTTGTAACCACTTTATACTCATTGATTTTCTTCCGATTTCGATACGAATTCGGATCGATATGTCGGACACAAATTTCCCTTCGCTCAACAACAACCTTTTGTATATATCTTATAAACAACATTTTAGTTTGTTGTCGAAAAACAAAATGGTTGGTTATAAAATTCGGATATAAAATTTTTAAATATTTTAAATATAAATGCAACATATAAAAATTCAAGCTAGTGTTGATAGACTCGTACACATAATTTACATTGTTGTACTATAACTACAAAATGAAAACATCAATGAAAATCATTCGATACGTTTGAAACTACAATCTTGCAATGAAAAGCATAATTAAGAAAATTGATCAAAAAAGGAGGCGTCAGAGAAAAAATTGTTTGCCCTCGATATTCATACGACCTTATTCCAAAATCGTTCAGAAATCTTTACGAAGAATCTGAAGATAACTCAGATTTTCATACGAGATGACTTTTCCAATACAAAAGTTCACCGAAGATTACTTTTCCTATACAAAAGTTCACCGGAGATGACTTTTCCTATACAAAAGTTCACCGGAGATGACTTTTCCAATACAAAAGTTCACCGGAGATTACTTTTCCAATACAAAAGTTCACCGGAGATGACTTTTCCTATACAAAAGTTCACCGGAGATGACTTTTCCAATACAAAATATCACCGGAGATGACTTTTCCAATACAAACGGTCCCGGGCGATGGCTTTTCCTATACAAAAGTACACCGAAGGTGACCTTTCCTATACAAAAGTTCACCGGACCTGACTTTTCCTATACAAAAAATCACCGGAGATGACTTTTCCTATACAAAAGTTCACCGGAGGTGAATTTTTCCTATACACAAGTTCACCGAAGATGACTTTTCCAATACAAAAGTTCACCGGAGATGACTTTTCCTATACAAAAGTTCACCGCAGATGACTTTTCTAATACAAAAGATCACCGGAGATGACTTTTCCAATACAAAAGATCCCCGGAGATTACTTTTCCTATACAAAAGTTCACCGAAGATGACTTTTCCTATGCAAAAGTTCACCGGAGATGATTTTTCCAATACAAAAGTTCACCGGAGGTGAATTTTTCCTATACAAAAGTTCACCGGAGCTGACTTTTCCTATACAAAAGTTCACCGGAGATGACTTTTCCTATACAAAAGTTCACCGCAGATGATTTTTCTAATACAAAAGATCACCGGAGATGACTTTTCCAATACAAAAGATCCCCGGAGATTACTTTTCCTATACAAAAGTTCACCGAAGATGACTTTTCCTATGCAAAAGTTCACCGGAGATGACTTTTCCAAAACAAAAGTTCACCGGAGGTGAATTTTTCCTATACAAATTTCACCGGAGCTGACTTTTCCTATACAAAAGTTAACCGGAGCTGACTTTTCCTATACAAAAGTTCACCGGAGCTGACTTTTCCTTTACAAAAGTTCACCGGAGATAACTTTTCCTATACAAAAGTTCACCGAAAATGACTGTTCCCATACAAAAGTTCACCGGAGATGTTTTTTCCAATACAAAATTTCACCGGAGGTGAATTTTTCCTATACAAAAGTTCACCGGAGCTGACTTTTCCCATACAAAATTCACCGGATCTGACTTTTCCCATACAAAAGTTTACCGGAGATGATTTTCCAATACAAAAGTTCACGGAGCTGACTTTTCCTACACAAAAGTCCACCGGAGATGACTTTTCCAATACAAAAGTTCACCGGAGATTACTTTTCCAATATAAAAGATCACCGGAGATGACTTTTCCTATACAAAATTCACCGAATATGACTTTTTCCATACAAAAGTTCACCGGAGATGATTTTTCCAAAACAAAAGTTCACCGGAGGTGAATTTTTCCTATACAAAAGTTCACCGGAGCTGACTTTTCCTATACAAAAGTTCACCGGAGATGACTTTTCCTATACAAAAGTTCACCGGAGATGACTTTTCCAATACAAAAAATCACCGGAGATGACTTTTCCAATACAAAAGATCCCCCGAGATTACTTTTCCTATACAAAAGTTCACCGGAGATGACTTTTCCAATACAAAAGATCACCGGAGAATACTTTTCCTATAGGTGAATTTTTCCTATACAAAAGTTCACCGGAGCTGACTTTTCCTATACAAAAGTTCACCGGAGATGACTTTTCCAATACAAAAGATCACCGGAGATGACTTTTCCAATACAAAAGATCCCCGGAGATTACTTTTCCTATACAAAAGTTCACCGAAGATGACTTTTCCTATGCAAAAGTTCACCGGAGATGACTTTTCCAATACAAAAGATCCCCGTAGATTACTTTTCCTATACAAAATTTCACCGGAGATGACTTTCCCAATACAAAGGTTCACCGGAGGTGAATTTTTCCTATACAAATTTCACCGGAGCTGACTTTTCCTATACAAAAGTTAACCGGAGCTGACTTTTCCTATACAAAAGTTCACCGGAGCTGACTTTTCCCTTACAAAAGTTCACCGGAGATAACTTTTCCTATACAAAAGTTCACCGAAGATGACTTTTCCCATACAAAAGTTCACCGGAGATGATTTTTCCAATACAAAATTTCACCGGAGGTGAATTTTTCCTATACAAAAGTTCACCGGAGCTGACTTTTCCTATACAAAAGTTCACCGGATCTGACTTTTCCCATACAAAAGTTTACCGGAGATGATTTTCCAATACAAAAGTTCACGGAGCTGACTTTTCCTATACAAAAGTCCACCGGAGATGACTTTTCCAATACAAAAGTTCACCGGAGATGACTTTTCCAATACAAAAGATCCCCGGAGATTACTTTTCCTATACAAAAGTTCACCGGAGATGACTTTTCCAATACAAAAGATCACCGGAGAATACTTTTCCTATACAAAAGTTCACCGAAGATGACTTTTCCCATACAAAAGTTCACCGGAGATGATTTTTCCAATACAAAATTTCACCGGAGGTGAATTTTTATACCCTCCACCATAGGATGGGGGTATATTAAGTTTGTCACTACGTTTGTAACTACCCGAAATAATCATTGTAGAACCCACAAAGTATATATATTCTTGATCAGCGTGCAATTCTACATCGATATAGCCATGTTTGTCCGTCTGTCTGTCTGTCCGCCTGTGGAAATCACTCTAGCGTCCGAACGAATTGACGTAGGTTGATAAAATTTTGGGAAAATATATTATATGTGCGAATTTTGGTATTGAAAGCGGGCTATGTAGGTCCACGCTTTCGTATAGCCCCCATACAAAATGACGCGTGACGCGTCGTCGTTTTAAGGAATTTTTAAGATATCTGTCCCATTTTACCTTCGAATTGGTTGTAGTTTGGTATTTTGTGTTTCCAGAGGCCAAAAAATATTCCTACCAAAGTTGGGTTATATAGGTCCACGTTTTGGTATAGCCCCCATAATACGATATCTCCCGATTTTCGATATTTTGAAGGTTTTATTCTCATTATCACACCGAGATGGCTGAAATTTGGTATTTAGTCTTCTTTAGGCTTATAAAACTTTCACCCAGAATTTTGTTGGTATAGGTCCACGCCATCATATAGCCCCCATAGAACGGTACCTTCCGAATTTCGGGTTTTTGAAGGTTGTGGTCACATTAATCCACCGAAATGGCTGAAATTTGTGGTGGAGGGTATAAAAAGTTTGGCCCGGCCGAACTTAGCGCTTTTCTTACTTACCGGAGATGACTTTTCTAATACAAAAGTTCACCGGAGCTGATTTTTCCTATACAAAAGTTCACCGGAGCTGACTTTTCCTATACAAAAGTTCACCGGAGCTGATTTTTCCTATACAAAAGTTCAATGGAGATGACTTTTCCAATACAAAAGTTCACGGAGCTGACTTTTCCTATACAAGAGATCACCGGAGATGACTTTTCCAATACAAAAGTTCACCGGAGATGACTTTTCCAATACAAAATTTCACGGGAGATGACTTTTCCTATACAAATGATTACCGGAGATGACTTTTCCTATACAAATGTTCACCGAAGATGACTTTTCCTATACAAAAGATCCCCGCAGCTGACTCTTCCTATACAAAAGTTCACTGGAGATGACTTTTCCAATACAAAAGTTCACGGAGATGACTTTTCCTATACAAGAGATCACCGGAGATGACTTTTCCAATACAAAAGTTCACCGGAGATGACTTTTCCAATACAAAATTTCACGGGAGATGACTTTTCCTATACAAATGATTACCGGAGATGACTTTTCCTATACAAAAGTTCACCGGAGCTGACTTTTCCTATACAAAAGATCCCCGCAGCTGACTCTTCCTATACAAAAGTCCACTGGAGATGACTTTTCCAATACAAAAGTTCACGGAGATGACTTTTCCTATACAAGAGATCACCGGAGATGACTTTTCCAATACAAAAGTTCACCGGAGATGATTTTTCCAATACAAAATTTCACGGGAGATGACTTTTCCTATACAAATAATTACCGGAGATGACTTTTCCTATACAAAAGTTCACCGAAGATGACTTTTCCTATACAAACGAACCCCGGAAATGATTTTCCTATACAAATGTTCACCGTAGATGACTTTTCCTATACAAAAGTTCACCGGAGATGACTTTCCGTAAACAAAAGTTCACCGGAGATGACTTTTCCAATACAAAATTTCACCGAAGATGACTTTTCCCATACAAAAAATCCCCGGAGATGATTTTCCTTACAAAAGTTCACCGAAGATGACTTTTCCTATACAAAAAATCCCCGGAGATGATTTTCCTATACAAAAGATTCCCGCAGCTGACTCTTCCTATACAAAAGTCCACTGGAGATGACTTTTCCAATACAAAAGTTCACGGAGATGACTTTTCCTATACAAGAGATCACCGGAGATGACTTTTCCAACACAAAAGTTCACCGGAGATGACTTTTCCTATACAAAAGTCCACCGGAGATGACTTTTCCAATACAAAAGTTCACCGGAGATGACTTTTCCAATACAAAAGTTCACCGGAGATGACTTTTCCTATACAAAAGTTCACCAGAGGTGAATGTTTCCTATAAAAAAAAGATCAACGGAGGTGATTTTTCCTATACAATAGTCCACCGGAGATGACTTTTCCAATACAAAAGTTCACGGAGATGACTTTTCCTATACAAAAGTTCACCGGAGATGACTTTTCCAATACAAAAGATCACCGGAGAATACTTTTCCTATAGGTGAATTTTTCCTATACAAATTTCACCGGAGCTGACTTTTCCTATACAAAAGTTCACCGGAGATGACTTTTCCTATACAAAAGTTCACCGGAGATGACTTTTCCAATACAAAAGATCACCGGAGATGACTTTTCCGATACAAAGGATCCACGGAGATTACTTTTCCTATACAAAAGTTCACCGAAGATGACTTTTCCTATGCAAAAGTTCACCGGAGATGACTTTTCCAATACAAAAGATCCCCGTAGATTACTTCTCCTATACAAAAGTTCACCGGAGATGACTTTTCCAATACAAAGGTTCACCGGAGGTGAATTTTTCCTATACAAATTTCACCGGAGCTGACTTTTCCTATACAAAAGTTAACCGGAGCTGACTTTTCCTATACAAAAGTTCACCGGAGCTGACTTTTCCTTTACAAAAGTTCACCGGAGATAACTTTTCCTATACAACAGTTCACCGAAGATGACTTTTCCCATACAAAAGTTCACCGGAGATGATTTTTCCAATACAAAATTTCACCGGAGATGATTTTTCCAATACAAAATTTCACCGGAGGTGAACTTTTCCTATACAAAAGTTCACCGGAGCTGACTTTTCCTATACAAAAGTTCACCGGATCTGACTTTTCCCATACAAAAGTTTACCGGAGATGATTTTCCAATACAAAAGTTCACGGAGCTGACTTTTTCTATACAAAAGTCCACCGGAGATGACTTTTCCAATACAAAAGTTCACCGGAGATTACTTTTCCAATATAAAAGATCACCGGAGATGACTTTTCCTATACAAAAGATCACCGAATATGACTTTTTCCATACAAAAGTTCACCGGAGATGATTTTTCCAATACAAAAGTTCACCGGAGTTGAATTTTTCCTATACAAAAGTTCACCGGAGCTGACTTTTCCTATACAAAAGTTCAACGGAGATGACTTTTCCTATACAAAAGTTCACCGGAGATGACTTTTCCAATACAAAAGATCACCGGGGATGACTTTTCCAATACAAAAGATCACCGGAGATGACTTTTCCTATACAAAAGTTCACCGAAGATGACTTTTCCTATACAAAAGTTCACCGGAGATGACTTTTCCAATACAAAAGATCACCGGAGATGACTTTTCCTATACAAAAGTTCACCGGAGATGACTTTTCCAATACAAAAGATCACCGGAGAATACTTTTCCTATAGGTGAATTTTTCCTATACAAATTTCACCGGAGCTGACTTTTCCTATACAAAAGTTCACCGGAGATGACTTTTCCTATACAAAAGTTCACCGGAGATGACTTTTCCAATACAAAAGATCACCGGAGATGACTTTTCCAATACAAAAGATCCACGGAGATTACTTTTCCTATACAAAAGTTCACCGAAGATGACTTTTCCTATGCAAAAGTTCACCGGAGATGACTTTTCCAATACAAAAGATCCCCGTAGATTACTTCTCCTATACAAAAGTTCACCGGAGATGACTTTTCCAATACAAAGGTTCACCGGAGGTGAATTTTTCCTATACAAATTTCACCGGAGCTGACTTTTCCTATACAAAAGTTAACCGGAGCTGACTTTTCCTATACAAAAGTTCACCGGAGCTGACTTTTCCTTTACAAAAGTTCACCGGAGATAACTTTTCCTATACAAAAGTTCACCGGAGCTGACTTTTCCTATACAAAAGTTCACCGGATCTGACTTTTCCCATACAAAAGTTTACCGGAGATGATTTTCCAATACAAAAGTTCACGGAGCTGACTTTTTCTATACAAAAGTCCACCGGAGATGACTTTTCCAATACAAAAGTTCACCGGAGATTACTTTTCCAATATAAAAGATCACCGGAGATGACTTTTCCTATACAAAAGTTCACCGAATATGACTTTTTCCATACAAAAGTTCACCGGAGATGATTTTTCCAATACAAAAGTTCACCGGAGGTGAATTTTTCCTATATAAAAGTTCACCGGAGCTGACTTTTCCTATACAAAAGTTCAACGGAGATGACTTTTCCTATACAAAAGTTCACCGGAGATGACTTTTCCAATACAAAAGATCACCGGGGATGACTTTTCCAATACAAAAGATCACCGGAGATGACTTTTCCAATACAAAAGATCCCCGGAGATTACTTTTCCTATACAAAAGTTCACCGGAGATGACTTTTCCAATACAAAAGATCACCGGAGAATACTTTTCCTATACAAAAGTTCACCGGAGATGATTTTTCCAATACAAAATTTCACCGGAAGTGAATTTTTATATCCTCCACCATAGGATGGGGGTATATTAAGTTTGTCACTACGTTTGTAACTACCCGAAATAATCATTGTAGACCCCACAAAGTATATATATTCTTGATCAGCGTGCAATTCTACATCGATATAGCCATGTTCGTCCGTCTGTCTGTCTGTTCGTCTGTGGAAATCACTCTAGCCCCCCTCTAGTCCCCATATAAAGTACGCGTCATTTTAATATATTTTGAACGTATTAGACACATTTGACCACAGAATTGGTTGTACTTTGTGTCTTCAGAGGCCAAAAAACATCCTACCAAAGTTGGGTTATATAGGTCCAAGTTTTGGTAAAGCCCCCATATAAGGCACCATATAAAGTACGCGTCATTATACCCTCCACCATATGGAGGGTATAATTAAATTTGTCATTCCGTTTGTAACACATCGAAATATTCGTCGGAGACCCTATAAAGTATATATATTATTGATCAGCGTAAAATTCTATGTCGATTTGACCATGTCCGTCTGTCCGTCCGTCCGTCCGTCCGTCTGTCTGTTGAAATCAAGATACAGCTCGCAATTTTAAAGATAGAGAGTCAAAATTTGGTATAGAAGTTGTTATTACTTGCAGGATGGTTGGTATTGAAAATGGGATATATCGGTCCACGTTTTGATATAGCCCCCATAGAACGGTACCTCCCGATTTTCGGTATTTTTAAGGTTTTAGCTTCATTATCACACCGATATGGCTGAAATTTGGTACGTAGTCTTCTTTATGGGTATAAAACTTTCCCCAAGAATTTTGTCGGTATCGGTCCACACCTTCATATAGCCCCCATAGAACGGTACCTCCCGATTTTCGGTATTTTGAAGGTTTTAGCTTCATTATCCTACCAAAATGGCTGAAATTTGGTACGTAGTCTTCTTTAGGGGTACAAAACTTTCTCCCAGAATTTTGTCGGTGTCGGTCCATACCTTCATATAGCCCCCATAGAACGGTACCTCCCGTTTTTCGGTATTTTGAAGGTTTTAGCTTCATTATCACACCGAAATGGCTGAAATTTAGTGCGTAGTCTTCTTTCGGGGTATAAAACTTTCCCCTAGAATTTTGTCGGTATCGGCCCACACCTTCATATAGCCCCCATAGAACGGTACCTCCCGATTTTCGGTATTTTGAAGGTTTTAGCTTCATTATCCTACCAAAATGGCTGAAATTTGGTACGTAGTCTTCTTTAGGGGTACAAAACTTTCTCCCAGAATTTTGTCGGTGTCGGTCCATGTCTTCATTTAGCCCCCATAGGACGGTACCTCCCGATTTTCGGTATTTTGAACGTTGTGGCATCAATATTCCACCGAAATGGCTGAAATTTGGTATTTAGACTTCGTTGGGGGTACTCAAACTTCCCCTTTAAATTTGTCGGTATAGGTTCACGCCTTTATATAGCTCCCATGGAAAGGTACCTCCCGATGTTTCGTGTTTTGAAGGTTGTGTCTTCAATATTCCACCAAAATGGCTGAAATTTGGTATTTAGTCTTCAATGTGATATAAAACTGTTCGCCAGAAATATGTCTGTACATGTCCACGCTTTCATATTGCCCCATTTCTGACTAAAATTCGTCGGTATAGGTCCACGTTTCGATATAGCCCCCATAGAACGGTACCTCCCGATTTTCGTAATACTGAAGATTGCGACGTCAATATCCAACCGAAATGGCTGAAATTCGTTATTTCGTCTTCCATGAGTAAAAAAATATTCCAGAGGAGTATTATCAGCATAGGTCCACGTCTTCCTATATCCCCATAGAAGCGTACTTCTTGATTTTCGGTATTTTTTAAGTTTTAGCCTCATTATCATACCGAAATATATGAAATTTGGTATTTAGTCTTCTTTGAGCCTAAAAACTTTCCGTAAGAAATTTGTCGGTATAGATCGACGTTTTGAAATAGCCCTCATAGAATGGTGCCTCACATTGTTTTACCGAAATTGCTGAAATTTAGTATTAAGTCTTCTTCATACACGAAAGGAATCAAATTATTCCATTTTACTTCAATACAACTTGTGGTGGAGGGTATAAAAAGTTCGGCCCGGCCGAACTTAACTCCGTTCTTACTTGTTTTAATATATTTTGAACGTATTAGACCCATTTGACCACAGAATTGGTTGTAATTTGGTACTTTGCGTCTTCAGAGGCCAGAAAACATTCCTATTAAAGTTGGGTTATATAAGTCCACGTTTTGGTATAGCCCCCATAATACGATATCTCCCGATTTTCGATATTTTGAAGGTTTTATTCTCATTATCACACCGAGATGGCTGAAATTTGGTATTTAGTCTTCTTTAGGCTTATAAAACTTTCACCCAGAATTTTGTAGGTATAGGTCCACGCCATCATATAGCCCCCATAGAACGGAACCTTCCGAATTTCGGGTTTTTGAAGGTTGTGGTCATATTAATCCACCGAAATGGCTGAAATTTGTGGTGGAGGGTATAAAAAGTTTGGCCCGGCCGAACTTAGCGCTTTTCATACTTGTTCCTATACAAAAGTTCACCGGAGATGACTTTTCTAATACAAAAGTTCACCGGAGATGACTTTTCCAATACAAAAGATCACCGGAGATGACTTTTCCTATACAAAATTCACCGAAGATGACTTTTCCCATACAAAAGTTCACCGGAGATGACATTTCCTATACAAAAGTTCACCGGAGATGACTTTTCCTATACAAAAGTTCACCGGAGCTGAATTTTCCTATACAAAAGTTCACCGGAGATGACTTTTCCAATACAAAAGTTCACGGAGCTGACTTTTCCTATACAAAAGTCCACCGGAGATGACTTTTCCAATACAAAAGTTCACCGGAGATGACTTTTCCAATACAAAAGTTCACCGGAGATGACTTTTCCTATACAAAAGTTCACCAGAGGTGAATGTTTCCTATAAAAAAAGATCAAGCGGAGATGATTTTTCCTATACAAAAGTCCACCGGAGATGACTTTTCCAATACAAAAGTTCACGGGGATGACTTTTCCTATACTAAAGTTCCCGGAGCTGACTTTTCCTATACAAAAGTTCACCGGAGATGACTTTTCCTATACAAGAGATCACCGGAGATGACTTTTCCAATACAAAAGTTCACCGGAGATGACTTTTTCAATACAAAAGTTCAGCGGAGAAGACTTTTCCTATACAAAAGATCACCGGAGATGACTTTTCCTATACAAGAGATCACCGGAGATGACTTTCCCAATACAAAAGTTAACCGAAGATGACTTTTCCTAAACAAAAGTTCACCGGAGATGACTTTTCCAATACAAAAGTTCACCGGAGATGACTTTTCCTATACAAAAGTTCACCGAAGATGACTTTTCCTATACAAAAGATCCCCGGAGATGATTTTCCTATACAAATGTTCACCGTAGATGACTTTTCCTATACAAAAGTTCACCGGAGATGACTTTTCCTATACAAAAGTTTACCGGAGATGATATTTTCTATACAAAAGTTCACCGGAGATGACTTTTCCTATACAAAAGTTCACCGGAGCTGACTTTTCCTATACAAAAGTTCACCGGAGATGACTTTTCTAATACAAAAGTTCACGGAGCTGACTATTCCTACACAAAAGTCCACCGGAGATGACTTTTCCAATACAAAAGTTCACCGGAGATGACTTTTCCTATACAAGAGATCACCGTAGATGACTTTTCCAATACAAAGGTTCACCGGAGATGACTTTTCCAATACAAAAGTTCACCGGAGATGACTTTTCCAATACAAAAGTTTACCGGATATGACTTTTCCTATACAAAAGTTCACCGGAGATGACTTTTCCAATACAAAAGTTCACCAGAGGTGAATTTTTCCTATAAAAAAAGATCACCGGAGATGACTTTTCCTATACAAAAGTCCACCGGAGATGACTTTTCCAATGCAAAAGTTCACGGAGATGAATTTTCCTATACTAAAGTTCACCGGAGATGACTTTTCCAAAAGTTCACCGTAGATGAATTTTCCAATACATAAGTTCACCCGAGATGACTTTTCCAATACAAAAGTTCACCGGAGAAGACTTTTCCTATACAAAAGATCACCGGAGAAGACTTTTCCTATACAAAAGATCACCGGAGATGACTAAAGTTCCCCGGAGCTGACTTTTCCTATACAAAAGTTCACCGGAGATGACTTTCCTATACAAAAGTTTACCGGAGATGACATTTCCTATACAAAAGTTCACCGGAGATGACTTTTCCTATACAAAAGTTCACCGGAGCTGACTTTTCCAATACAAAAGTTCACCGGAGATGACTTTTCCTATACAAAAGTCCACCGGAGATGACTTTTCCAATACAAAAGTTCACCGGAGATGACTTTTCCTATACAAGAGATCACCGGAGATGACTTTTCCAATACAAAAGTTCACCGGAGATGACTTTTCCAATACAAAAGTTCACCGGAGATGACTTTTCCAATACAAAAGTTTACCGGAGATGATTTTTCCTATACAAAAGTTCACCGGAGATGACTTTTCCAATACAAAAGTTCACCGGAGAAGACTTTTCCTATACAAAAGATCACCGGAGATGACTTTTCCTATACTAAAGTTCACCAGAGATGACTTTTTCAATACAAAAGTTCACCGGAGATGACTTTTTCTATACAAAAGTTCACCTGAGATGACTTTTCCAATACAAAAGTTCACCGGAGATGACTTTTCCCATACAAAAGTTTACCGGAGATGACTTTTCCAATACAAAAGTTCACGGAGCTGACTATTCCTATACAAAAGTCCACCGGAGATGACTTTTCCAATACAAAAGTTCACCGGAGATGACTTTTCCTATACAAGAGATCACCGGAGATGACTTTTCCAATACAAAAGTTCACCGGAGATGACTTTTCCAATACAAAAGTTCACCGGAGATGACTTTTCCAATACAAAAGTTTACCGGAGATGATTTTTCCTATACAAAAGTTCACCGGAGATGACTTTTCCAATACATAAGTTCACCCGAGATGACTTTTCCAATACAAAAGTTTACCGGAAATGACTTTTCCTATACAAAAGTTCACCGGAGATGACTTTTCCAATACAAAAGTTCACGGAGATGACTTTTCCTATACAAAAGTTCACGGAGATGACTTTTCCTATACAAAAGTTCACCGCAGATGACTTTTCCAATACAAAAGATCACAGGAGATTACTTTTCCTATACAAAAGTTCACCGGAGATGACTTCTCCTAAACAAAAATTCACCGGAGATGACGTTTCCTATACAAGAGATCACCGGAGATGACTTTTCCAATACAAAAGTTCACCGGAGATGACTTTTCCAATACAAAAGTTCACCGGAGATGACTTTTCCAATACAAAAGTTTACCGGAAATGACTTTTCCTATACAAAAGTTCACCGGAGATGACTTTTCCAATACAAAAGTTCACGGAGATGACTTTTCCTATACTAAAGTTCACCGGAGATGACTTTTCCAATACAAAAGTTTACCGGAAATGACTTTTCCTATACAAAAGTTCACCGGAGATGACTTTTCCAATACAAAAGATCACCGGAGATGACCTTTCCTATACTAAAGTTCCCCGGAGTTGACTTTTCCTATACAAAAGTTCACCGGAGATGACTTTTCCAATACAAAAGTTCACCGGAGATGACTTTTCCAATACAAAAGTTTACCGGAAATGACTTTTCCTATACAAAAGTTCACCGGAGATGACTTTTCCAATACAAAAGTTCACGGAGATGACTTTTCCTATACAAAAGTTCACGGAGATGACTTTTCCTATACAAAAGTTCACCGCAGATGACTTTTCCAATACAAAAGATCACAGGAGATTACTTTTCCTATACAAAAGTTCACCGGAGATGACTTCTCCTAAACAAAAATTCACCGGAGATGACTTTTCCTATACAAGAGATCACCGGAGATGACTTTTCCAATACAAAAGTTCACCGGAGATGACTTTTCCAATACAAAAGTTCACCGGAGATGACTTTTCCAATACAAAAGTTTACCGGAAATGACTTTTCCTATACAAAAGTTCACCGGAGATGACTTTTCCAATACAAAAGTTCACCCGAGATGACTTTTCCTATACTAAAGTTCCTATACTAAAGTTCCCCGGAGCTGACTTTTCCTATACAAAAGTTCACCGGAGATGATTTGCCAATACACAAGTTCACCGGAGATGACTTTTCCAATACAAAAGATCACCGGAGATTACTTTTCCTATACAAAAGTTCACCGGAGATGACTTCTCCTAAACAAAAATTCACCGGAGATGACTTTTCCTATACAAAAGATCAACGGAGATGACTTTTCTATACAAAAGTTTACGGGAGATGACTTTTCCTACACAAAAGTTCACCGGAGATGACTTTTCCAATACAAAAGTTCACCAGAGGTGAATTTTTCCTATAAAAAAAGATCATTAAGATATCGTTACGATTTCGTATCCGATATCGGACGTAGCGTCCTAATTTTTTTTCGATTTCGTTACGATTTTGGTACGATTGGTTGCTGGGTATGTTTGTATGCACGGAATCTACAAAACAAAAACAAATAAAAACATTTGCTCCCTCTTCCACGCTCTTTCTTTGAAAAAGAAAGCGACAAACGGCAATAGTTTAGTCAAAAGGGCTTTGCTTAGCCAAGAAGATCTGATAAACATATTGAATGGAAATGTCATAAACTGGAGTCAGTTAGCAAACTTTAATATTATTTTAACACACTTAAAGCCACTTATTTAAACGCCACCAATATCGCATACTTTTTGGGGCTTTCTTCATTTTGTTATAATATTGTCTGTTATCTGTCATTCCACGGATATAAAGTTTCATTTGTCCTACGCATTTCGACGCATTTGGTCTAAAACCCAAGCAATTCAAAAAAATCTACTTTTCTGTAATTTTCGACTTGTGATGAAAAATTCAAATATGCCATAAAATTTAATAATAAAAAGTGTTACATTCATATAACTTCGAGGATTTATTGGTATTGTCATGAAAGAACACGTCCATCCAATTTGTTGGGACTTTTAAAAGAACCCCCTAGTTCAGGAAAACTATTCGTTTTAGAGAAAAAGTAATTTTTTTAAAAATGCTTAGAAAATCTAAAAAAAAAATCCTAAAAAATTTTAAATTTTCTATAAAAACAAAATCTCGGCGCAAAGTGGGTTAGTAATATTTTAAAATAACCTTAAGCCAATAGGTTAATACTCCAAACTTCAGCAAATAGATATGTAACTCTTACTCTGAAAAAGCTTTTGTAGTGTGAGTTGCCGGAGGCTTGAACTACTTACCAATATGCGTCCACGAAGGATCTTTGGATGGGTTTTCTGAAACAAAAAAAAACAAGTAAATAAACTATGAATATACATATCTTAGCAATCGGCGAATATATGCATTACATTTTAAATAATTCTTGTAGTTAGCTTTTTACATTCGTTGAAAGGCATGCATAGTCGGTTGTGCTCATTCACTTATTAACTGTTAGTTCTTTGATACTTGTGAAAGTTCACAAGAGCTAAAATATCAGTCGGCTTACCGATTTTTGTATACCCTCAATATATCCCAAAAAAATCTCATGACGACATAAGGTAAAACTTACAGAATGATGCAGGCTCTAAACTGCTGCTAAACGTAAAGTTATGAGCGTGTTCAGTGGGATTCTTTAGTCTTTTCGCAGGCTACTTGAAATCAACATTTGGTAGATACTACAATAACAATGGTAATAGTTTGTCATCTCAGCTACTTCATTATTCATTTGATGCTAACTAAAGTACAATGACATTATTACAGAGTGCTATTCTTATTTCTATAACATTAAAAATTGCAATAATAGGGATGATTATGATGATGGTATCTGTGATCATGTTCTGAAATCCTGTGCAAAAACTTTATCGCGTTTTTAATAGATTTCTTTGTGATGGAATTTTTGCAGATAAATGGAGATCCGTGAAAATATGATGTACGAAAAAATGATTTTTATGTTCAAATCAATAATTATTTTCCAACAATATGGCTTTTATGACAACATATCTGCGACATCCAATCTTCCTTATGATCTGAATGTCAGATCGAAACTGTTTATTTCTATTTGTGTGGAACAGAGCGGCCTTTTTTACTTTAAGCTCCGAAAAAAAAATATATTGCGAAGGTATTATAAGCCGAAAAGCTCTTCGAAATTAAAAATTATATTATTTATCCCGGCGTTTACACACAGACAGTATTGGCAAGACAATAGCAAAGTTACAAACCATTTTCACCAATACATTCATAATTTTCTTTATACATATTTAACAATTTATAAATGTATTTGTGAAAAAAGTTTGTATTTTTGCTATTGTCTTGCCAATACTGGCATTTGTAAACGCAGGGTAAATAACACTTTTGTGAATTTTAACATTGGAAGTTTGTTGCGGCGTTTATAAACATTATATTTTTGATGAAAAATTTGATATTGTGATCGATGACATGTTTATGCATAAGTAAATAAAAAGAAAAACACAAAAAGTTAAGAGAGTGATTGCGACAGAAATGTGGTGTGGGTCCTTGTCTTTCAGCCTAACCCGGCATCCTTGGTCCCAGAATTAAGTCTCTGGCACGGCCTCGTAACCATGAAGGCTACCACCAGTTGGTCCCCAAACGAAGCCGGGACTGGTGGCTCGGAATGCTTGCGACAATAAAACATCAAACTATAAATACCCCTGCCAGCATTTGGAAGTGAGTTTCTCACTCCCTAGCCTAAGACGACACTCCTGAGACACGCCAAGGAAGATCGTTGGTGAAGTTCACAAACAATTATTACGATTACCTTTTATCGCGTGTACCGACACTTCGAAGTAACTTCCAAGGCGATTGTTTACATTTATTTAATAATTCAACACATTTGAACAAATATGGAACATTTTTCTATCTGATGATTATATGAGACGGTAATGCAGTGGTAAGCATACTTGCTTTGCACTCTGAAGATCTGGATTCGCTTCCCAAATTAATGTAGGCGGAAATTTCAAAGAAAAAATTCGCTAAGAGAGCGTAGTTAAAATAATAACAAGTAAAAAAGCGTTAAGTTCGGCCGGGCCGAACTTTTCATACCCTCCACCATAAAATATTCTGTACTAAAATGGAATAATTAGTTTTCATTCCTGTCCCCAACTTTAAGTGGGTACGTTAAAATGTCAGATAATGTACATAAAATGCTTCATTCGGGAGACCTTTTTTATGGTGCCTATATCTAACTATGTATGTTGACAATTTTTGGTGGGTTAGAAATTGGGAGGTACCGTTAATAGGGGTTATAATAAAATATGGACCTATGTTGACAGTTTTTGATGGGAGCCTTTAATGTCAAATAACTCCTAATTCGGTTAAAAATTGCAGCTAGAATCCTCAAAATACCGAAAATCGGTACATAACGTGGGAACTTCAAATGTCATTAACAACTAGTTCGGAGGTATGTGGGCTATAAGAAAATATGAACTTAAATGAACAATTTTTGTTGCAGAATTTTTGTTGACTTTTAAATTTCAAATTACAGAGAGTTCGTCCAAAAAATAAAGCTAAGGTACGGAAAATCGGGAGGTTTGTTTTGGGGCTACACAAAAACATGGACCTACGTTCGGTTAAACATTTTAAGTAAAATCCTCAAAGCACCGAAAATCGGGAAGTATCGTTATATTGGGGCAATGTTGAAAATTGTTGATGCAGATGTGTGGTGACCACTACAACCTTCAAATGTCAAATTACAGTTAGTTCTATTAAAAATTGTAGCTAAAATTGCCAAATTACTGAAAATTGGGAGTACCGTTACATGGGAGCTATATCCGAACATGGACCTATGTTGACAATTTTTGATGGAGAGGTGTTGTGACCACTAAGAACTTCAAATGTCAAATTACTGCTTGTTCGGTTTAATATTGTAGCTAAAATCATCAAATTACTGAAAATCGGGAGGTACCGTTATATGGGGGCTTTCTTGACAATTTTTGGTGGAGAGGTGTGGTGACCACTAAGAATTTCAAATGTCAAATGTTCAAATTACAGATAATTCGGTTAAAACTTGTTGGTAAAATTCTCAAAGTACCTGAAATCGGGCGGTAACGTTATATGGGGGCTATTCCAAAACATGGACCTATGTCCACTAGTTATATAAGTTTATTGACATTTAAGAACCCTAAATGTCAATTGATAGCTAAATAGGTCTGAACATGTAGATAAAAACGTCAAAATGCCGTAAATCGGGGGTACCGTTATATGGGGGCTATACCAAAACTTGGACCTAGGTCCACAACTTTTGTTATATAAGTTTAGTTACACTTAAGAACCCTAAATGTCAAATTATAGCTATATCGGTCTGAAAATGTAGCTAAAAACGTCAAAATACCGTAAATCTGGGGGTACTGTTGTATGGGGGCTATACCGAAACGTGGACCTATGTCCACAAGTTTTGTCACATAAGTTTATTGACATTTCAGAACTTCAAATGTCAAATTATAGCTAAATCGGTCTGAAAATGTAGCTAAACCCGTCAAAATACCGTAAATCGGGGGGCTCCGTTATATGGGGGCTATACCAATACGTGGACCTATGTCCACAACTTTTGTTATATAAGTTTATTGACTTTTAAGAACCCCAAATGTCAAATTATAGCTACATCGGTCTGAAAATATAGCTAAAAACGTCAAAATACCGCAAATCGGGGGGTACCGTTATATGGGGGCTATACCAAAACGTGGACCTATGTCCACAACTTCTAATTTATAAGTTTATTAACAATTAAGAACCCTAAATGTCAAATTATAGCTACATCGGTCTGATAATGTAGCTAAAAACGTCAAAATACCGTATATCGGGGGTACCGTTATATGGGGGCTATACCAAAACGTGGACCTATGTCCACAAGTTTTGTTATATATGTTTGTTGACACTTAGGAACCCTAAATGTCAAATTATAGCCAAATCGGTCTGAAAATGTAGCTAAAAACGTCAAAATACCGTAAATCGGGGGGTACCGTTATATGGGGGCTATACCAAAACGTGGACCTATGTCCACAACTTTTGTTATATAAGTTTATTGATACTTAAGAACCCTAAATTTCAAATTATAGCTAAATCGGTCTAAAAATTTAGCTAAAAACGTCAAAATACCGTAAATCGGGGGGTACCGTTATATGGGGGCTATACCAATACGTGGACCTATGTCCACAACTTTTGTTATATAAGTTTATTGATACTTAAGAACCCTAAATTTCAAATTATAGCTAAATCGGTCTAAAAATGTAGCTAAAAACGTCAAAATACCGCAAATTGGGGGGTACCGTTATATGGGGGCTATACCAAAACGTGGACCTATGTCCACAAGTTTTGTTATATATGTTGGTTGACACTTAGGAACCCTAAATGTCAAATTATAGCCAAATCGGTCTGAAAGTGTAGCTAAAAACGTCAAAATACCGTAAATCGGGGGGTACCGTTATATGGGGGCTATACCAAAACGTGGACCGATATAGCCCATCATCGAACTTGACCTGCCTGCAAACAAAAGACGCATTTTCCCAAAATTTCAGCGTCCTATCTCTATTTTTGTGGATGCTAGAGTGATTACCACAGACGGACGGACGGACGGACGTGCTCAGATCGACTTAGAATTTTACCCTGATCAAGAATATATATACTTTATAGGGTCGCAAATGAGTATTTCAATGCGTTACAAACGGAAAAACAACCTTAATATACCCTCCATACTATGGTGGAGGGTATAAAAATTTGAAAACAAAAAATTAATAGAAAAAACAATTCTTTTAATTTCCAAGAACTATCGCGGTAATGCTCTCCAAGAAGTGTCCCTGTAGTGACGTCCAAGACGGCACGCCGGCATGGTTCATTTCTTCACAACGGAAGTCACTCCAGGGTGACTTCCACGACTATCGCCCTGGGCGTCACTTCCGCGTTAGTATTTGCTTGCAGGGTACCTGAAGTGTATTAGAATGTTATCGATAACACACACTTAGAGATCTCCAATGTTATCCGTTCTGTCTGATCCCACATCAGCTGTTAAGATCATCTATTTGCGCAACACATGTTTTTATTTTATTTACTTCTTATGTCAATAGTTCATAAGGAAAACAGAATTAAGTTATGCCGTTAGTTTTGGCTTGCAATAAAGTCACTCAAACTTTTTTCCCTTCGGCTAACCACAACGTGGCGATTCTGCCAAATACCACTGCTATTCTTGTAGAACCGATTACACCTGTTCCGTGTAAACAAGGCATTCTATTAAGGAGTACTTCGTGCGATAACAGAAGGTGAAAAAAGTTGTTTTACCACTAGCCCATCAACAACAAAACAAAATAAGAGGAGTGGCAGAATTGTGAGGTTGGTTGAGCGTTGGCTTCAAGTAAATGAAATAGAAAACCAAATGCCACAAATAATCAATAAACCACTACAAAATCGCATGCAACACCTTTTATTTTGAAAACAACAAATTATGTTTCAAAAAATCCATACCCCAGTATTACAACTTTCCTTTTGTTATTTTTTGGATCTAACGAACAGATTTATAGCCTTTTGGTTATCCTAAAGTTATAAGTGAACATTAAATTTGATGGAGGACATTTGTACCAGCAATATTTAATGTGCAATTTAAAGTCTCTAAAATTCTCTATTTTGGCATGTAAAATTTAACCTTTAGCAAAAGGACAGATGGCCCATATAATTATATAAAAGTAAAATGAAAAGTAAAATGAAGAAATGAACATGTAAATACAACTATAATGAACTTAAAAACTATTATTCTAAAATAAACTCTAAAACAATATGTGTGTTCGTTTACTCAAAATTTGTACAAATTGTTGCTGAATGTAGTTCGTTTATTCTACAGTACAATTCAAAAGACCTTAGTCGTTTACAAGAAGTTACTGTACAAATTATCGAGTAAACGAACACACCTAATTTTTTACACGCCGAGTTAACAAAAAATGTAAACAAACTAAATTGAAATGTCAAAATCTGCAGATTCAATGATTACTTGTTTCATTGTAACCAGTAATCATCATTATAGTTGTATATCAGTCTTCACCAGCAACAACAAATTCAACAGCTGCGTTTGTGAAGGGCACACACACGAGATTATCTATCCCTCTCTAGATAAACATCGTGTGTGTTAAATCATTGCTAAAACAAAGATGATGATCGGGGGTGAGGGTAACGTAGGAACTCACCACAATTTAGATTGTGTGTGTTCACACAGACACGGCTCGAGAGCCCAGTGGTGATTAACACTGCACGGCGCTCTTGAAACAATTTTAAATGGAAGGTGCTTACACCTCGGAAGTTTTTGCGGATTCTGAAACTACAATGTTTATAGATGAGAAAAATCAAAAAACAAAAAAATCGCCGGAGCGCTTTTTAAATAAATCGCGATTTAAGTTGACATTTTAGGGGTTGTTTAGGTTTTCACGATTTTGTTTAGAAACCGCAAGTTCTATCAAAAGGGGGATAAAGAAAATGTTGTAGCTATGAAAATTCTCTACAAGATTGACCTTTATGGTATTCTCGACGGTTTTACCGTTTTTGAGATATAGAAGTTCAAATTGGGACAATTCAAATTCAATTAAATTCTGTATCGTCCCCTTATAAAACAATGTCATGACTGCAAATTCCCAACTTAAACTTATATATCTAAAAACATGTTACAACTTAGGATAAGTTACTTAAGCCAGTCTTGTAGAGAATTTTCACAGCTTTAAGATTTTCTCAGGTCCCATATCGATAAGACATACCGTATTCAAGCAAAATCGCGAAACCCTAACAAAAAAACCTAAAAATGTAAACTGAGCTTCATTATCTCAAAAATGGTACAGGCTGGGAACAAATGATAAACGTCAGTCCTATAGAGAATTTTCACAGCTACAACATTTTCTTTAGCTCCATTTCGATTGGACTTGCGGTTTCCAATCAAACTCGTGAAAACCAAAAAACCACCTAAAAATGTGAATTTTGACCGCGATTTATTCAAAAATCCCTACAGCGATTTTTTCTTGTTTTTGGATTTTTCTCATCTATGAACACTGCTGTTTTAGAATTCACAAAAACTTTCCCTGTGTTAGCGGTTTTCATCAAAAGTTAGTTAAGGCGCACCCTTCATGACATTGTCTTGTAAGGGGGCGATACAGTCAGTGCATTGTCCCAATTTGAACTTCTATAACTCAAAAATGGTAAAAACTACGAAAATACCATAAAGGTCGATCTTGTAGAGAATTTTCATAGCTACAACATTTTCTTTAGCCCAGTTTTGATAGGACTTGCGGTTTCTAAACAAAATCGTGAAAACCTAAACAACCCTTAAAAATTTTAACTTAAATCGCGATTTATTTAAAAAGCGCTCCGGCGATTTTTTTTGTTTTTGGATTTTTCTCATCTATGAACATTGTAGTTTCAGAATCCGCAAAAACTTTCAAGGTGTAAGCACCTTCCATTTAAAATTGTTTCAAGAGCACCGTGACTGTTGTATATGTAATGCATGTGTCCAACACAAACACAGCTGTTGAATTTGTTGTTGCTGGTGAAGATTGATATACAACTATAATAATGATTACTGGTTACAATGAAACCTGATGTAATGTTCGAGACCATAATGGAAATCGGTTGCATATTTTTCTTGGTAATTACGAGGCATTGATTATGATTGACTCTAGGGTTGCGGGAGCCTTTGACTTGCTAGGTGAAACCTGGGGAGGGGGTTCTTGCCCTCAATCAATCACATCATTTTACATTACTATAATTGGTATAGACTCCCTAGGTGTCGCTTAAAATTTTGAAAGAACCATGATGACATAGGTACAGCAGAAAAAAAAAACTACAATATTATTAAAGTCGAATGATATGGAACTCTCAGGTGTTATTGAGAGGCTTACCTCTGTACCCTCACCAACCATTGTTTTATCGGTAATTATGTTGTTGATAAAACCCCTACATTTAATCAGTTATGCCCTTCTTATTCAATCCCCGAGGAAGAAAACATTATTTTACTTTACCAACTCATTTTAATATCTTTAAAAATCAATTCAAGACATTATAGAAGTATAAGAAATAGTTGAATTTGATGTAAGTTTAATACTTATATTTATGCCTAAAAAGCTAACAGTTCATGTACTTTTTTTTATACCCTACACCACTAGGTGGAAAGGGTATTATAAGTTTGTTTTGGGAAAAATTCATGTAACACCGCGAAATATTCGTCGGAGACCCCCCAATGTGGTATACCAAACTTCATATCTCGGCGAGATAAATCGATTTTGAGATGTGTGTCCGTCCGTCCGTCCGTGTGTCCGTCTGTCCATTATAAATTGTAATCAAACTCCAGGCCGCAATTATGGACCGATCGTAACGAAATTTGGTATGGAGGTCGGTTTCGCATCAGAATAGATCGCTATTTTGATTGGTGATGATCGTGAAATATTTAGCGGGTGAAATGGACCAAAAACATAATTTTTATCAGATTTTGTAGCTGCTCTGTAGGTCGCAATAATAGTCCGATTGCCTCGAAATTTTAAATAAGGTAAGAGTATATGACAAAGAAGAAGCTTGCAATTTGAGATTGCGATCAGATAATATTTGGAGGGTTAAATGGACCACAACTTTTGTGTGAAAATTGTGAAAATTTTTAATAAATTGCTTATATCTTTGTTCCTGAAAGACACCTTCCTCACTCGTGTGTTATATTTGGAAGACGATCCCTTCACCTTTCAATTGATGTCAATTATGTTGATGTACGTGATCAGATAACAGAGTTACAGCCTAATATATCCAGTTTTTGGTTTGTAGTGTAATCATAAACCCGCTAGAGATCGCAATTATAGCTCAATAGTCATGAAATTTTGCACGAGGTAAGAGTTTAGGTTGAAGAAAATGCCTATAATTTTGCATGACTATCTGATATTTTTTAGCGGTTGACATAGACCATTACTTTTGTATGAAAAATACACAAATTTTATTTTTGGTCCATATTTTTATTCCTGGAGGGAATATACCGGCAAAGGAGCCTACATATGGAAAAATGATGCAAATTGCAATAATGTGTCTGCTAGATAACGCACCTTCTGCATGATATATAATGTGTTTTGTGTAGAGAACCACAATTTCCTCCCATGCTACAAATTGCCTCTATCATGACAGAGAAATTGTCAGTTCAGTTGTCACATTGGATTTTTATACAAATATTGCAACATGGGACGCGACCCCACCTACCTACCTATTTTATACCTCAGGATTTAGGGTAAAGGGGTTACAAACAAAATACGACCAAAGATGTGTCTCATCGAAATATAAGTTTTAAATCCCAAGTATATTTGGACGAAACTCTTTTCAGACAATTTGGAGTCTATTTAGCACTGTCCTTTCATCTGTCTCTCTTAATGTCTAGCTGGCTGGTGCGCACGATAACTCTCGAACGGATCTACCGATTAGAAGCACAATTCTTAATATTTTGCCCAAGCTTTGTTTAAGTTCGAATGTAGGCTTTGTTGGTCCACACCTCCTCCAAAAAAGTTCAAAATTTGTGTGAACGATAACAGGCGAAGTGAGCAATCGATTTGCTCCACACTTTCCATATATTATTATTCTTTCCAGATATAGATCGGATAAGACTATATCGGTCCTTAGGGTACCTCCCACACAAAATTCGGAAAAGAGAAATTTAAGACTCCCTTTGAATAGTTATGAATTTTTTCAGCAGATTGTACTTGCGCCGCAAATTCGCAAGTTAACTCTCAAAGAGGATTTTATGATTGGTCGAAACTTTACACATCGTATTATTTCATTCAGTCATGTGTCAGGTCGGAATATGGACTATCCGTCCTTCGCGTACCTCTCACACAAAATTTGGGAAATGTGCAGTTTGAAGACCCGTATCAGATCTATTTGATTATTATTTTCTTTTTCAAGAAGGTTCTTTTTACGTTCCGTATTCTGGTCGCTTTCCCGGGGTAAGTTATACTTCCTTAGATAACAGTTCAGAAGTTCCAAAAACCCCTGCCGGCTCCAACTAAAATTACAAATCTGAAAAAATAATTCTCAAATATTTCCAAAACTTAGAATTTAGCTTACTAAAATTGATTTGGTATATCCCCATATTACGACACCTACAGATTCCACGTATTTTGAAGCAATCTCGTGTTACAAAATAAATATATTTTAAGAGGCTAAAGATATATCACCGTTAGCGCCACTGACTTATGCTCCCTTCTTTGCTGTTTAATTGAATCTGAATAATTTTGGGATTTATAAATTTGTTTGTATGCAAATTTTTTGAATTTCTGTTCATTGCTAGTTATTTCAACCGGTATAAAATATATTTCAGATATCACAATATATGACCACAATGAACTATTTTCGAAGCATATGTGAGGTACAAGTGCACAATTTTTGGACGATAGATCTTCAATAAACTCCCAATTTTCCCAATTATCAAATATACCAAATTTCGTGGTATATATGTATTTATTTTAGGTGTATTCCAAAGAGGAACCTGTTACTCAAAGACAATTTGAAGATGTAGCAGGAGGGGCTAATCAATGTGAATTTTCCAATTTTCGAATATTGTGTAGAAATGTATAAGAGAGAGGCTTCTCTTATATCAATGGATTCATATTATGTTATTGATAGTGTCCTAAGTTGCCACTTGTAGATACGTTTTTCATGGCTGAAATACTCAGCAAATATCGCCAACATTACTAAGGGGTATTTCGCCACCATTGACAATTTAATGGGAATCGAACCCGGACATTCGGCGTGCAAGGCGGTTGCACATACCTAATTCCGACAGGTTGTGGTGTAGGGTATCACATGATCGGCCCCGTCCGACTATAGCCTTTGCTTACTTGTTTTTTTATTTACGTTATAAAAAATATATACATTCAACTTATGCATAATGCCTCAGCGCCAATTGGCATTTTGAGGCTAGTTGGCAAAAAAAAACATGTTTAGTTGTATACATTAATATGTTTTATATTGTATTTAATGACATTTTCATCAGAAGCATTTATTCACACGAAATATTATGAAATAAAATTTTCAATATGTAATAATAAAAATGGCTTTAAGTTGTTTTTAAAAGATGAAAGATTATTACACATTTTTAAATGCTGTGGTAAAAGATTAAACTCATGACTACCGGAATATTCTACTCGTTGCTTGGTAGTCTCGGCGCGACATAAGGCGACACGAAGTTGTAAATTGTTCCGAGTATTAAATGTATTTTGATTCCGCGTAAATTCAATTGTATGATGCCCAATTTTATATAAGCATTTAAATACATACAGCAAAAGCTGATATTTATAGAGACCATAAACAGGCAAGGCAGATTTAAAAGTTTCTTCAAAAAGACGTTGTGTTGAGTGAAGTATAGGCAAATCTGCTACAAGCTTCAGAGCTCTGTTTTATAGACGCTGCAGAGATATAAGATTTGAGGTTTTTTTGTATGCATATACCACTGCTAAATAATTGAGATGACTCTGTACTAAAGTCTGGTAAATTAGATATTTCATGTTGTAATCAAATTTATATTTAAATTTGTATAGTATGCCAAGAGCTGGTGAAATTTTTGTTTTCAACTGGTTTATATGTTTATCCCATGAAAGATTCGATTGCAAAACTAAGCCCAGATATTTTATCTCATGTACCTCTTCTATAATGTTACCACAGATGTTAACGCTAAAGGTTGAGTCAAAATTACCTCGCGGTCGAAACCGCATTAATTTTGTCTTTCCTTCATTTATATATAAGCTATTAACTCTCATATATTCCGAAATAAGCGCTGCATCCCTTTCCATGTAGCATTTAAGAACAGTTTCAGATTTGTATGGGTAAAATATACATATGTCAGCCGCATACATAAATAATCTACCATACAACTGTAGATTTATAAGGTCATTGACATATATAATAAACAATAATGGTCCTAAAATGCTACCCTGTGGTACACCATATTTTACTTCCAGCATCTCACCTTTACTTTCTTTGATTTGAACAAACTGTTTCCTGTTTTCCAGATATGATTTAAAAATAGAAACGTCATTTATACCATAAAATTTCAATTTTTCTAATCAAATATTGTGGTCAATCATGTCAAAGGCTTTTGACAAATCATACAAAAGTCCAGCAACCCGATATCCTTCATCAAGGGATTTACAAATATAATTTAGCACGTTAACTATAACCTCCTCCGTACTACCACCTTTTCGGAAACCATACTGGTTTGGGTTAATCAGATTATGATGATGAAAGTAGTCGGTTAGCTGGTTACATATAACCCTCTCAAAAACATTATTAATACCGGGTAATACCGATATGGGACGAAAGTTGGAAATAACATTATTAGAACTTGTTTTCGGTATTGGCGTAACCTTATGAACCTTTAGAGAGTCTGGATACTGACATGTTCGAATTAAATATTATTAAATATACATTAAATATTTTCGTGAGATGTGGTAACAAATATGCTATAAACTCTTTTAAAACTCTTGGCGATATATTATCATAGCCACAAGCTTTACCAGGTAATATATTGCCTAATATATTACTAATTTCTGCAACAGTAACAGTATTGAATTGCAAAACAGCGTTAACCCTATTTAGAGTTCTAAGAGAATTCCAGTGGTCAGATGGTAATACCTCAATTTTCCCTTTCAGATCTTGCACAGAATTAATAAAATATGTATTGAAAACATCTGCTTTCTCTTTCCTTGACTCGCTATATACATACTTTATGACTTTACTTATTCTTTTTAGGCGTTCTTTAAGACTGTCATCATCTGGTGTTTTCTTTCTTTGCTTTAGCATTCGATTTATGTATGCAATCAGCTTTTGTAAATTTCCGTTCACCCACGGAATCAATTTATGTGTCAGTGGAGTGATCGATTTTTTCTCAGAAGATGAAACTTCAATGCCAGACTTTATACACTCTACAAGATTTGAAGTATCACGAGAAGTGTTCCCACAGTGTATAAAACTAGAAAGTTCCATCGCAAGATATGCTGACAACTTCTCATAATCACAAAGAGCATATTTATATTGAACAGTATCACTCAATTTAACATGCATATCCATAGATACATGTATGAAATTATGATCAGATATACTACATTCTATGGAGGAAACTGTAAGAGTCTTGGATGTGTTACTGTATACGTGATCGATACAAGTATTGCTTGTTGGTCTTGTTATTACATTGTGATTGTTTTTAAAATCATAGTTTGAAAGAGTATTGTGGATATGAAGAGAAAGATGTTGTTGCAACATATCAATATTTGCATCTCCCACTAAAATCGTTGGTGTCCTACCATAAAATGAAAGTAACTGCTCTAAGAACAATAGAAATTGTTGTAAATTAAATTTGGGTGATTTGTAAAACGATATGAGTGTTATGGGTTTGTTATCAGCTTTAATACTTTCCAATCGTAACACAATTGAATCTATGAAATCTCCACTATTACATTCCAACTCTATAACGTTAATTCATCTCTTACGTACACCGAAGTACCACCATAGCCATTTGAACGACAACAATGTATTGCTTTAAAGCCCGGTATATGATAAATTTGTGAAATTTCTGTCCTAATCCAAGTTTCATGCACAGCAATAACTGCAGGAATGATTGAGAATTTAGCAATGAGTGTTTTAAATTTGTTAAACTTTGCTGTTGAAGAAATGCTTCTGATATTTACTGACAAAATGTTAAAGCTATTTTTATTTCAATTTGATAAATTATATTCATGAATATTTGAAAAATAAAAATCCATTGAAAAAAATTATATTCTAAAATGCATATATATTCACCAAAATTTATGATGGCGATTCATTCTCATTATTAGAGACGTCTTCTACTCGCTCAGCAGGGCGGGAACGCCGTAAATTTGCGTTAAACATTGTTGCTTCAGATAGAAGTTTATCAACAGCGTCTTCATCCCTCACAATTCTTGGCTTAGAGAGCTCACTCTTCTTCACTAAAACTCTGCCTCCTCTGGTATAGACAGCACGATAACCAACATTTTTTAAGGATTTGGCATATTTAAACAAATTTAAGGTCTCGCGGCTCAAGAAATCATTAATAAATAAATATTTAGTTTCCTCCTTTTCTTTTAGTTGTCGTTTAACTGTCATTAATTCCGACTTAGATTGTTTTGTATTAAATTTAACGACTATAGATTTTTTGTTGTTGATGTAATATGCATCAGTGATGCATCCAGGTTGCATTGAAACACCAGCATTACCAGACAATTCAACAACAGTGTCAACAGCTGATTTCGTGTTCTCCTTTACTCCAGTTATCAAACAATCATTTTGAACACGTTGATCATTAAGGTACTTTATTGATGCCCTAGCAATGTTAAGTTCATTTCTTAATTGTTTATTCTCTTTCTCAACCTTTTCTATTTTCTTCGTATTTTCTTTAACACCTTGCAAATGTTATCATATTGTTTTGCCATGAATTCCATAGTTTTTCTCATGGCAGATAACTCACTCTACAACTCTATTTTCATTGCGGTTAGCTCTGCTATCATGTTGTTGTTGTCGTTGTTGTTATCGTTGTTGTT
>NW_027411755.1:49090707-49149123 GCF_047663935.1 Musca autumnalis
CAAATTTTGTGTGGGAGGTACTCAAATGAGTGGACCGATATAGTCCATATTATAACTCGATCTATGCCTGAAAGTAATATTACCAATAGCAAAGTTTGGCTCAATTCGGTTATTCCCTCCTAGTGTTATCATGCCCACAATCTTGGCGAAAAATTTTGAGCTTTTGTGGGGGAGGTAGCGGAAGGAGTGGACCGATATGGTCTATCTTCGAATTTTAACTAAGTTTGGACAAAATATTGAATAACCCAAAATTTTAACCAAATATGTTGATCCGTTCGAGAGTTATCGTGCACTCCAATTACGACACATGGCATTATAGCTGTGTTCCAGAACTAAAAAGTTTTTACAATTTTTACGACTTTTACACATTTTACTCGAAAAAGCGTTCCCGTACACAAAAAAGTTGTAAAATGTTCACTTCTCTTTAAACAAAATGGCGCTGAATGACACTCTCTTTAAAAACTTTTTACACGACAAACTTGGGCGAGTAAAAAATAGTAACATGGTTGCCGGCGTCTGATTGGCTGATACGCCGACTTTGACATTTGTTCCAGTTTTTTTGACGTATTTTCCATTTTTCCGTTCCCGAACTATTTCAAAAAACTTGTGTGTGAGAACAAATTTTTTGCAGTTCTCTCTTTTACGAGTTTTACCATTAAAAAGTACGGGAACGAAGCTTATATGGGTTGTTTGCAGTTTTCGTGCTGATTTCTGAGGATATATGGACTTGCTCCTGAAAAAAATTATATCGTCGTAATGGGGGTAGTGAATACAAGTGGCTGCAACAAAAATCAAAGCGATTCAAGAGCAGGCCTTAAACTGCACTTAAGCAAAATTTTGTGTGGGAGGTACCCGAAAGAGTGAACCAATAGGGTCCATATTGGAACCTCATCTATGTCTGGTAGAGATGTCACGATGTGCAAAGTGTGGACCAATTCGGTTACTCCCTTCAAGAGTTATCGTGCGGACAATTTTTCCGAACATTATTGAACTTTTGTGGGGGAGGTACCTGAAGGAGTGGACCGATATGGCCCATCTTCGAACTTAAATCAAATCTGGACTAAATATTTCGATACCCAAAATTTGAACCGAATCGATTGATCCGTTCGAGAGTTATCGTGCGCACCAGCCAGCCAGACAGACAGACGGACAGACAGACGGACGGACATTGCTAGATCGACTCAAAATTGTCTGAAACGGATATCGTACAAACATACTTGGGGTCTAAAACCATTATTTCGATGAGGCACATTTTTGACCGTATCAAAGTGTAAATACCCTCTTTAGCCTAAAGGCTGAGGGTATAAAAAAACATATTGTGGAAGAACAGAAAGGCAGTGAAAGTGTAAAAAGAGAAAAATAACCATAATTTTTAGATACAACAAGTGGCTGAAAAAATACAAACAGTGTAACAAAGCAATTGTAGAAAAATCGAGTTTACAACAAAACGAACAGAAAAAAAATTAACGAAAAACAGAAGAAAAAGTCGAACGCTGACTTTGACACTTTTCTCTTTTTACCACTTTTACCACTAAAAAGGTTAAGGAAATTTAACAAATAATAAACGGTACGGGCGAAATAACCAAATTATTACAAAACAACAACAACCAAATGAAAAACAAGAAACTTAATATAACCTCCAAAAAGATACTCTCATTTATTATATAATACAATACCAATACTTACTACAAATTTGAAATTCATACTTCCAATTTTCATTTTTATTATTGCTTCCTTCGGCTACTTCTTCTATGTTGCACTTGTAAAATCAAACTGCATTGAATACTGTGTGCAAATCAATGAGAAACTTGTGTGTGTGTGTGTGTGAAGAGTGTAACGCTTACTAACGCTTACATTGCCCGAACCTGTATTAGGAGAAAAAAAATGATCGTTCGTTCCGTAGTTATTGTGGTGTGTTATACCAGTGTATAGTTTATCTACACTGTAGATTCTACAGAGGGAGAGATAATCTCGTGCGTGTGCCCAACACAAACTAAGGGGTTGTATTTGCTGTTGCTACCCAACTCCACAATGTGGGAGGGGATTATAAGTTTGTTTTGCTAAAAATTCATGTAACACCGCGAAATATTCGTCGGAGACTCCCATTGAGGTATACCAATCTTCATATCTCGGCGAGATAAAGCGATTTTGAGATGTGTGTCCGTCCGTGTGTCCGTCTGCCTATTATAAATTGTAAACAAACCTCCAGTCCGCAATTATGGACCGATCGCCACGAAATTTGGTTTGGTAAGGTCGGTTTTACATCAGAATAGATCGCTATTTTAATTGGTGATGGTCGTAAAATATTTATCAAGTGAAATGGACCAAAAACATAATTTTTATCCGATTTTGTAGCTGCTCTGTAGGTCGCAATAATAGTCCGATCGCCTCGAAATTTTAAATAAGGTAAGAGTATATGGCAATGAAGAAGTTTGCAATTTGAGATGGCGATCAGATAATAATTAGAGGGTTAAATGGACCACAACTTTTGTGTGAACATTTTTTAATAAACAGCTTATATCTTTGTTCCTGAAAGACACATTCCCCACTCGTGAGTTATATCTGGAAGACGATCTCTTGACCTTTTAATTGATGTCAATTATGTTGATGTACGTGATCAGTTGTCAAATTTGGTTTATGTTACAAATATTGCAATATGGGGTCGCCTCGCCACCTATTTTATACCTCAGGATTTAAGGTAAAGGGGATACAAACAAAATACGAACAAATATGTGTCTCATCGAAATATTGGTTTTAGACCCAAGTATATTTGGACGAAATTCGTTTCAGACAATTTGAAGTCTATTTAGGGCTGTCCGTTCATCTGTCTCTCTTAATGTCTAAATGGCTGGTGCGCACGATAACTCTCGAACATATCTACGGATTAGAACCACATTTTATACAACGTAATATTTTGCCCAAACTTTGTTTAAGTTCGAATGTAGGCTATGTCGGTCCACACCTCCCCCAAATAAGTTCAAAATTGTTTTCGAAAAATTGTGTGAACGATAACTGGCAAACTGAGTAATCGATTTGCTCCAAACTTTCCATATATTATTATTCCCTAAGGACCGATATAGTTCATTATAGTTGTCTTTACATGTTCATTTATTCATTTTACTTTTGTAAATCGACTCGACAAATTGTCTGAAATTAATTTCTCCCAAACATACTAAGGGTCTAAAGTCATTATTTCGATAATCTCGTTGGCCTAAATCTTGCGGGTATAAACAAATATTAAAAGAATTTTAGAAATAGTTTTCGGTATCACAAAAACTTCAGGACCCCCAACAGCATTGTAATTTGTGACAGTTTAAAACCCTGGGAATCCTTCTTTCATGATTTGAAAACTTTTCTATCATGATTGCGACATTTTGTAACATTGAATGTACATATATGTAGTTTTATGCAAGAAAATCAAAACACTTATATGTTAGGCATGTTGGTTTTCAAGTTTATTTTATTGCCGAAATATGTCTCCTAGAAATAAACAAGTAAGCAAAGGCTATAGTCTACGGTTACAAAATACCCCTTAGTAATGTTGGCGATATTTCGTGAATATTTTAGCCATGAAAAACGTCTCTACAAGTGGCAATTAGGACACGCCGTTCGGACTCGGCGATAAAAAATAGGTCACATATCAATAACTTAATAGGAATCCATTGATATAAGAGAAGCCTCCCTTGTCTTTACTGGGATGTTTGTGAAAAAATATATAAATTTTACATTTCTAAAAAATATTCGAAAATAATATATTGTGATATCAAAAATATATTTGATACCGGTAGAAATAAATAACAATTAATAGAAATTCAAAAACATGCATGTAAACAAATTTATAAATCCAAAAATTAATCATGTTCAATTATACAGTAAAGAACATAGAAGATGTAAGACGAGTTTACTTCAAAATACGTGGAATCTGTAGGTATCGTAATATGGGGCTATACCAAATCAATTTTAGTAAGCTAACTTCTGAGTTTTGGAAAAGTTTGAGAATTATTTTTTCAGATTTGTAATTTTAGTTGGAGCCGGCAGGGGATTTTGGAACTTCTGGACTATAATCTCAGGAAGTATGACTTACCCCGGGAAAGGGACCAGAATAGTAAAAACAGTAAAAAGAAAAATTCTTCTTCTTCTTCAAAAAAAGAAAATAATGATCAAACAGATCCGATACGGATCCTCAAACTGCAATTTTCCCAAATTTTGTGTGGGAGATCCTCGAATTACGGACCGATGTAGTTCATATTCTGACCTGACACATGATTGGATGAAATAATACGATGTGCAAATTTTCGACCAATCAGAAAATCCCCTTGAGAGTAGACTTGCGGATTTGCGGCGCAAGTACAATTTGCTGAAGAAAATTCAAAACAATTCTAGAGGACTCTTAAATTTCCCTTTTCCGAATTTTGTGTGGGAGGTACCCTAAGGACCGATATAGTCCTATCCGATCTATTTCTGGAAGGAATAATAATATATGGAAAGTTTGGAGCAAATTGATTACTCAGTTCGCCAGTTATCGTTAACACAATTTTATTTGGGGGAGGTGTGGACCGACATTGCCTACATTCGAACTTAAACAAAGTTTGGGCAAAATATTACGTTGTATAAAATTTGGTTCTAATCGGTAGATATGTTCGAAAGTTATCGTGCGCACCAGCCAGTTAGACATTAAGAGAGATAGATGAACGGACAGCGCTAAATAGACTCCAAATTGTCTGAAACGAATTTCGTCCAAATATACTTGGGTCTAAAACCAATATTTCGATGAGACACATATTTGGTCGGATTTTGTTTGTATCCCCTTTAGCCTAAATCCTGAGGTATAAAATAGGTGGCGAGGCGACCCCATGTTGCAATATTTGTATAAAAATCAAATTTGACAACTGAACTGAAAATTTCTCTGTCATGAAAGAGACAATTTGAAATTCTGGTTCTCTGCACAAAACACATTATATAGCAGGCAGTAGGTGCCTTATCTAGCAGACACATTATTGCAATTTGCATCAGGGGAAAGGTCAGTAGTTATTATTCCATATGTAGGCTACTTTGCCGGTATATGCCCTCCAGGAATCAAAATATGAACCAAAACTAAAATTTGTATATTTTTCATACAAAAGTAATGGTGTATGTCAACCGCTAAATAATATCAGATCATCATCCAAAATTTTAGGCATCTTCTTCGACCTAAACCCTTACCTCATGCAAAATTTCGTGACTATTGAGCTATAATTGCGACCTCTAGCGGGTTTCTGTTTACACTGCAAACAAAAACCTGGATATATTAGGCTGTAACTCTGTTATCTGATCACGTACATCAACATAATTGACATCAATTAAAAGGTCAAGAGATCGTCCTCCAGATATAACTTACGGAATGTGTCTTTCAGGAACAAAGATATAAGCTGTTTATTAAAAATTTTTCACACAAAAGTTGTGGTCCATTTAACCCTCTAAATAGTATCTGATCCCCATCTCAAATTGCAAACTTCTTCTTTGTCATATACTCTTACCTTATTTAAAATTTCGAGGCGATCGGACTATTATTGCGACCAACAGAGCAGCTACAAAATCGGATAAAAATTATGTTTTTGGTCCATTTCACCCGCTAAATATTTTACGATCTTACTTACTTAGCTGGCGCATTACAGAACACTTGTTCTATAGGCCGAACTAAGAAGAGATCTCCATTCCTCTCTATTTGTTGCTTTGCACTCTGGAATACCGCGCCTTTTCATCTCATCATCCACTTGTTTGCGCCATCATCCACTCCTTGGCTTGCCAATTCTGCGTGCACCGCCAAGCTGTCCGGGTTTATACGCCCTTTTTAGTGGGTTCATCATCGTTCATTTCTTATGATATGGCCTAGCCAACGCAATCGCTGCATCTCGATACGTTTAACTATATTGATGTCGTTGTATAGCAGATACAGCTTGTGGTTCATGCGACATCGATATTCACCGTCAACGCAGCTTGGTCCGTAGATCTTTCGAAGAATTTTTCTCTCAAACACACCAAGCACTGCCATGTCTGCTTGCGCAAGTACCCAGGCTTCGGAGCCATACATCAGCACGGGTAGTATCAGTGTTTTGTAGAGCGTTATTTTTGTTTGACGAGATGTGGCTTTGTTTTTAAACTGCTTACTTAAACCAAAGTAGCATCTGTTGGCCAATACAATTCTTCTTTTTATTTCACAACTGATGTCGTTTGTTGTGTTTACGGAGGTGCCGAGGTAGACGAAGTCTTTTACTACCTCAATATTATAGGAACCAACTTCCACAGTCGGTCCGAGCTCAATGGACGCATTGCGCGTCGACAGCATCAACTTGGTCTTCTCACCGTTTACCGCCAGACCCACTTTAGCAGATTCTCCTTCGACCTTTATAAAGGTATCAGTTACTTCTTTTACTGATCGGCCCATGATGTCTATATCATCAGCATAAGCAAGTAACATGTGACTATTGGTGTAGATTGTGCCACTTCTTTTGACGTTTGCCTCTCGTATAACCTTTTCTAGCAGGATGTTGAAGAGGTCACACGAAAGGCTGTCTCCTTGTCTGAAACCTCTTTTGGTACCAAACTCTTCGGAGAGGTTCTTTCCTATTTTAACTGAGGACCTCGTGTCAGTTAAAGTCATTTTACAAAGCCGGATGAGCTTTGCGGGAATACCTAATTCAGACATGGCTTGGAATACCTTTGAACGCAGCGGGCTGTCGAAGGCTGCTTTATAATCGACAAAAAGGTGGTAGGTGTCGATCTGCATCTCTTGGGTCTTCTCTAGGATTTGCCGCAGGGTAAATATCTGGTCAATGGTGGACTTGCCAGGTCTAAAGCCGCATTGGTATGGTCCAATTATCTCGTTGACCATAGGCTTTAGTCGTTCGCACAATATCCCTGACACGATCTTGTAGGCAATAGGGAGTAGACTTATGCCCCTATAGTTAGAGCATACAGTCTTATCTCCCTTCTTGTGGACGGGGCACAGGATACTCAGGTTCCAATCGTCGGGTACTCGTTCTTCCTGCCAGATGGTGCTAACTAGCTGATGAATACACCTTATCAGCGTGTCGCCTCCGGTTTTGAACAGCTCGGCTGGTAAGCCATCGGCCCCTGCTGCCTTATTATTCTTCAGCCGATTTATTGCTGTCTTTACCTCATCTTGGCTGGGCGGTATACATTCAATACCATCTTCTGGGATTGGGACTGTGGTATCTTCGTCGCCTTCGCTGCTATTGGATACCAACAGATTTGAAAAATGTTCTTTCCATATCCTGAGTACACTATCTGTATCAGTTACCAAATTACCTTGCTGGTCTCTACAGGAGGATGTGCCTGTACCAAAGCCATCAGTTTGATGCTTGACTCTTTGGTAGAATTTTCGGACTTCATTCTGGCTCCTGTACATCTCGATTTTTTCACACTCCCGCTTTTCCATCTCCCTCTTTTTCCTGCGGAAAAGACGTTTCTCCTCCCTCCTTTTCTCCCGGTATCTCTCTCGTGCGCTACGCGTTGCTACGGATTGTAAAGTAGCCTTATATGCCGCATTTTTCTCTTCGGTGGCAGCACGACACTCCTCATCATACCATGGATTCCTTGGTGGAGGTCTCTGGTATCCAAGTATGGATTTTGCGGCTGTTTGCATGGAGTGGGCAATGCTTTGCCATTGCGCTGATATGTTATCGGGATGAGGAGTGCTTTGATTAAGCAATTGGGCTAGTTGAGTGGAATATGCTGTGGCTATCTGTTGTGATTGCAGCTTACCGATGTCTAACTTTCGTGTTGTGTCTGTTCGTACTTTGTTTGCTACGTTTAAGCGGGTGCGTACCTTTGCTGCAACAAGGTAGTGGTCCGAATCAATGTTTGCGCCTCGGAAGGATCGTACATCCAACACGCTCGATGAATGTCTTCCATCTATCACAACATGATCAATTTGGTTTCTTGTTTTCTGATCTGGAGACAGCCAGGTGCCCTTATGAATATCGAGATGATTAAATCTGGTACTGCTAACTACCATGTTTTTTGCAGCTGCAAAGTCTATCAGCCTCATACCATTGTCAGATGTTTTAGCTTTTATTCGAATTGCAGCAAGTCTTTCATTCACTGGGGTGAAGCTGGATACCAGATGTTTTAGTCTCCGTCATGGCAGCTATAATACAGTGCGTCACCTTTAGGTGTTGTTGTTACGCTTTCCCAATCCATCGTACTTCCTGTATGGCAGTAATATCGGCCTTGTACTTTTCAAGTACGTCTGCCAATGCGAAGACTGCACCTTCTCTATAAAGAGTGCGAACATTCCAGGTGCAGATTCGCAGATCATGGTCCTTAAAACGTTTGCGGGGTTCGTCAACTTTAGAGGGGTTTGTTTTTCTTTTCTTTCGTTTTTTCATAGTAGGCTGTATTTTCTAGGGGAGGGTTACTAACCCGGCGCCCAAACCCAAGTTTTTAACGTTCTTATGGGTGAACGCGCGGCACATGTTAGCTCACTACCTTTAACGGGTGTTAAAGGCAGTTCCCCAGGTGACACCACGGGGAGGTCAGTGTCCACTTGAGACGAAAGAGGGACCAAGATAAATCCTGGGCTTTGCCATGTTAAAACCGGTCAGGACCGTTGCTTGGTATCTTCCATCCCCTACGTCACCCAAAAATATTTTACGATCATCCATGCCCAATTTCGTGACGATCGGTCCCTAATTGCGGCCTAGAGTTTGATTACAATTTATAATGGACAGACGGACACACGGACGGACGGACACACATCTCAAAATCGCTTTATCTCGCCGAGATATGAAGATTGGTATACCACGACGAATATTTCGCGGTGTTACATGATTTTTTTCCAAAACAAACTTATAATACCCTTTCCACATAGTGGTATAGGGTATAAAAATAACTGGAACGGCTGGTTCATTAAGTGAACACAAAAAAATTGAACAGTGCACAATGGGGCCAGGGCAGGTTTTTGAGGCAAAGAGTCATTTTTTCAAGACAGTAATTGAAATCAAATAATAACGGAATTATATTCTTAACACTTTCAAACCTCCAAAACCAAAAAAATATAATCTGCCATCGGCCCCCATCGACATGCCAAGCTGCCAAAGATATCATAATTTTCATTCCGTTTATTTCTGACATTCAGTCGTAATTAAACAATTTAAGAATTTTTGCGCCAAAACCTGATCTGTTGATATTATATATTTTTTAAAAATGGAAAATACGGGTAATAATATTTAAATTAAGATTATTATTAAAAATGTAAATGTAATATTAGATGTGGTCAACAATTTGTTGTGTCAGCTAGAGATTGTTTTTGATGTAGTCTGTGGTATCGTCTATGTGTTCTTTGAGTAGAACTTTCGGTATCGGGGTGTATTCTCGTAAAAATATGGATCTGGTGAAAGGAGACAATGCCGGCTAATAGATTTTGAAAAGAAATGTTGCGTATACTTGCGAAGAAAAAAATTATCAATTTCCAGATTTCGTTAAACTTAAAAATTTGGATATTTGTAATTTTTGGTTGAAAAATCAGCAAAAATCTAAACACGTTGTAGACTGGATTTCTGCGAAATTTAACCGAGATGTAAAAGACATCTTCGTGACGGGAGTTAAAAAACAAGTTTATAACATTTGTACACGCCTTAACCAAAAATGGATAAAAAATTGGAGGTACAAAAATCCTGTATTACAATGTGAAAGCTTATGGTTAGCTAGCGACACAGTATTTACGCTAGAACAAGGTAATGATGCAAATAAGAGGGGGCGCCCTAATGTGGATTATAGTGAAGGAAGAAAACTTGCTTCGGTAGTCTCCTATGAACACGGCAACAATGCCAAGCTCTTGAAAGAATAATATATATGGCGAAAAACAAAAATCCTTTGCAATTCCATATGAAAAAAATTAAAATTTTTTTTTTTGCGAGCACATCTACAATTTTTGGCTTAGAGGCTAAGAAAAAAATTCTGGTTTCAAATTTGTTCGCATTCACAAAATTGGACGATGCGCGCAAAATTTATAGCGGTTTTTATTCTCATATAAAAAAATATTTAAAAATATCTTATTTGTTGTTATGAGAAAATGTATGCATAAATCTTTCACAGCATTCCATATCTATTCGTAGAGGTTTAAATAGTTATTAAATTTATTACTATTTTCGCGGAAATCTACTAATACAAAACATTTTAAGAAAATCCAAATTATCCTGTACCAGAGTCCGTACAAACCCTCAAAAAACCTCGGAATCTAGACATTGCGACAGAAAAAGAGAAAAACTTATTCTTGGAAAATATTGTTGCAAATATATACAGTATGCAAAGTTCATATTCGTACACCCCTAAAAAATGAATAAAATCGTTATTAATTCCATATTTTATGTGCAAATATGAAATAATTGATAGGAATTGCCATAACGAAGAAAGATTTAAGAATAACAAAACAAATTTTTAATTTATTCCCTCATTTAGGTATAGATGGCGCCTCTGTGGGTTGCAAAGTTCGTATTCGTACACCTATAAGCACTATATATTTGGAGTTTTTAAGGATTTTCAAAGCAAAATACCGCAAATTGTTGTTCTAGTCTTCTTTTTGAATGCCTCTGCTATAGAAATATTTAAAAATAACGGTAATTTTTTTAAAAATTTTGCATGAATGAAAAGTCGGAAAGATATTTATAATTCTTAAGAAAAATGACATTAAATGTATTGAAGTTTTAGAATACGGTTTCGAAAATCGTTTTATGTCAAGAAATATCCCACGTTCTTTCGTGGACAATTTACTTCATTCTTTTGATATTTTTGTACTCATTTTGGATCCTTTGGTAAAAAAATATAATTTTCAAGAAGTAGAAACCATTTTATTCGCAATTCTGCAGCCATAACCCTCGTTCATAGTAATCGTAGAATTTCAGTCGTACGCAGACAGTATGAAAACTTGTACAGTTTCATTTTTCTTCATAATTTCTCACAATTTTTGGCATAAACTGATTTTCGAAACCGTATTCTAAAACATCAATACATTTTATGTAAAATATAAAACAAAACTTGCGATTTTTACCAAGTAAAAACCAAAAATGTGTTTACTTTACCTAAGCCCGGATTACGTTTCTTTGCATTTTCAAAGGATGACAATATTTATTTTCATATTAGACCTCGAATATTGTTACAGAAGGACTGCTATTTACTATTTTTATCCAAAATTCGGGAATAAATTGCAATAGTTAATCATATCTAGCACATTTTTCTTATCATATCTAGCACATTATTTCTATAGCAGAGGCATTCAAAAAGAATACTTAAACAAAAATTTGCGGTATTTTGCTTTGAAAATCCTTAAAAACTCCAAATATATAGTGCTTATAGGTGTACGAATACGAATTTTGCCACCCACACAGGCGCCATCTATACCTAAATGACGGAATAAATTAAAAATTTGTTTTGTTATTCTTAAATCTTTCTTCGTTATGGTAATTCCTATCAATTATTTCATATTTGCACATAAAATATGGAATTAATAACGATTTTATTCATTTTTTAGGGGTGTACGAATATGAACTTTGCATACTGTATTTTGGTTTGATTTGAATAATTAGAAAAAATATTTGGGAGTTCTCCAACTATTCCGCTAAAATCCCATACAATAATTAATGTGTACTGCTAAAACTTCATCAAGAAATATGATGGTAAACCAAGCTTATTTGCTTACTGTGATAACTTAAATGGATAGAAAATAAAGAGTAATATTGAAATTACAATCATTCAAAAAATGTGGATATTAAAAAGCCTTTTATTCGCGAATTAGTTAAAATCAGTTGATGCGCATCCGTTTTTGGATACAGCGAATCAATCTCTTTCAATATCTATGCATATTTCGATGTTTCACTCAGCGGTCAAAGTGTGCCGCCAGTTGCATCACACAATGCAAAAAACCTTAAAAATCGCGCAATTTGCATACGATTTTGATGCGCATCCGGTCTATATACACATATTTCAAACAGATTCTTCAAGAACCGCGGATGTGCCTCCACATTCTATTTTTGGTGAAAACCCCATATAACTCGCGAATCTCTGTAATTTATGACACGCGTTTTCGCAAATATTATAACCGCGTATAAAAGATTCCATTTACGTAAAAAAAATTTAAAAAAAAATCGCGGTTTAGTACGCGGATTTGTCAAAATAATTTTTTGCTGACTTTCCTATTTTCAGGGTATCTATATCCGCGGTTTTAGTGGATGGATTCGATCGCGGAAGGTCTCATTAGATCCGACGCGTAAAAAAACTAAATTCACGCGGGGTACAGGAAATTGAATAGTACTTGTAAATTTTAAACGCAAAAAATAGGTTTTTTAAAAAAATTCATGCATCAAATATTGGTCTTTAGACTCCAATTACTAGGATGCTGTAAGGAGCACACTCATGAGATATGCATTAAACGACGTAAAATCACGAGTTTTATAATCCTATTGTGAGTTTTGAATATTACCTTGTTGCGCGTCCGAATTTTAGGTGGATGCAGTGGATATATCGAAAAATGATACACTAGTATCATATTGCGCATGAAGTATTCTTTGAGTCTTCCTTTGGCACATGTCTATAAAATGTACGGTTAAGCCAAAAATCGGAAGGGAGCATAAAAAACTTGTTGGCTTCAAATCATTTTTACCTATTTTTCTACATTGATGCCAACACAGCTTCCACGTAAATTAATTTTAATGGTCGACCTTATGGGATTCCTCCTAAAACACTTTATTTTAAAGAATGTATATCATACTATATAGAATATGTTAACAGTTCGCGAATTCTGAAAGGTTAATACTCGGATTCATCGATTGTAAACAATTTTTGTTTTTCGCCATATAAAATATGTTCTCAAGGAAGTTCGGTATCAACCAACTAAAATTAACAATTAACTTCGACATGGAAAATTTATGAACGATATATCCGAATCTGAATTTCATCACAATTGGACATATATAGCGTGATTGATGCAAGAAATACCCAAAATCGGGTGAAAATATATGTGGGAACTATATCTAAATCTGAACCGATTTCGATATAATTTGGCATACTTTTTTCTAGACCTAACTCCGTCACATATTTAAAATTTCATCGAAATTGGACAGAATTTTCGTGTTTGTTGCACCAAATACCTCAAATCGGGCGAAAATATATATGGGAGCTATATCCAAATCTGAACCGATTTCCAAATAACTTGGCAAACTTATTTCCTGTTCGAATTCCGCCACATATTCCAAATATCATCATAATTGGGGAGAATTTTCGTGTTGGGTCCATCAATTACTCGAAATCGGGCGAACATATATATGAGAGCTACATCTATATATGAACCGATACACAGTGGATCCACTTGTATGGAGAAAGTGGCCAAAAATATTTAGGGTGTAAAAATCAAGCCAATTCGCCGGTTATAGCTTTGTGCTGGTGCTAAGAGTGTTTTAAGAAACCACGAGCGTGACATTCTCCCCCCTTTCCCCTCTGGAGGGGGTATACGGTAAAATTTGTTTTGGGCGGTTAATACAAAATGACATGAAAAAAGGTCCCGATTATCTTATGATGCAAAAATGGGCTTAGGGAAACAAAACAATCTCCAAAACAACATAAAATCCTACCAATTTAGCGGATTAAAAAAATCAATATTTTTGTCTGAAAATTGGCAAAATTTTTAATATAGATCTTATAACGTTCTTCCTGGAAGGCACGTACCGCCAACGTAAGACTAATTTGGATGAAGACTTCTTCATCTAGCCTCTGATGCCAATAATGTTAATGTACGCTGTCAGATAACAGAGTTATACGCTAATATATCCATAGAAACCCTATTATAGGGTAGCTTTAGTCGGCGACCCACCATTTATAGTCTGGCACTAGATGGCAGCTGATTTTAATACTGAATAATCTTAAACCCATGACCTACTTTTGAAAATTATTCCCGAGGTGGGCACCGGTGGGCATCATGATTAAAACCTTAGGTCAAATTTAAGTATATGATCGAATTGACATTACAAAATACACTAAGAAAATATGCAGATAACTAGAATTCCACAACACGCTAAAACACTATTTTTAATGAAAATTAAGCTATTACCTCCTTCTTCAAAATCCACTATAATATTTTGCAATACGTATTAGTTTCGCAATGTTTTGAATATATTTACTTGCACTTAAAATATGGGTTGTATTCACAACGAAAAATATTAGTCAAATATTCCGTCTTTTGAAGCTATTCTTAAGAAGATCGCGTTCGAATGAAACAAAAACTAATATATTTTTAAAAAGGTCCACGTCATAGCTGTCAGAGTTGCCAGATGTTGTACCAAAATTTTGACATTCACTTTTTTATTTTTGGCCAATGGGTGGATCCACTGTGCGATATCAACCAAATTTGGCAGATTAGTTTCTATGCCGATTATAAACATCTACACGAAATTTTGAAGGTCTCCCCCGCCCCTGTGATTTTTTGCCTTAAAAACCTGTCATCGGCCCCATCGTGCAGTGAAAGAAATAAGGAATAACAAACTGGAAAAAAATCAGTGACAAAAATTTAAAAAATATGAAAAAATACAACGATTTTTAACAGAAAACTGCCACAAAAAAAATGTTGTGGAAAAAAAGACGGACAGTGAAAGTGTAAAGAGGGAAAAATAAACATAAATGTGCCGTTAGAGCCAGTGCCGGTACAATAAATTAGAACAACAATAAGCGGCTTAGAACAGCAACAAACTTAGAACAGCAACAAACAGTGTGGTGCGAGACAGAAAAAAACTGATTTGAACACTGAAAAAGAAAAAAACTAGTACAGTGGCACAAAGTGACTTTGTTTAAAAAAACGATGCAAATTAATTAAAAACCTTTTTAATATAAAAAACACAACAATGAACATACTGTGAATTACAACAACAAAAGCTCGATCTACAACTTATATAGTGAAACAGTGAAACAGCAATAAGCAGTAAAACAAATACAGTGGAAGATTGTGAAGTACTACACACCTACAAATGAACACATAGAACATTTCGAAATACAACAAAAACAAGAACAACAATAGCAAAAATTTTAAAACTTATACAACTTTAAAATTAAATTTAAATTTTGCTACCTAAAACCTACATCGATTTGCACACATTTGTGTTTCCAAATAAAAAAAAAAAACTAAAAAAAAGGTTTGTACACAAATATTTTGGTCCATTTCGGGCCGAGTTGTGGTGTTATAAATTAATTAAAAAGTACAATAGTGATTTGTAGAAATGAAATTTCCAAGAATTCAAAATCTCAATTACTTAATAAACATTGGTGGTTCATTAAAGTGAACTCAAAGAAATTGAACAGTAAAAGAAATAACAGAAAAGAAATAAACGATAATAAAGAAGAAAAAATCAGTGACTCTTAAGAAATTTATAAAAAAGTGGGAAAATACAAAGATGTTTAGCAGAAGGGTGCCACAAATACAATAAAAAAAAACATATTGTGGAAGAAAAGAAGGACAGTGAGAGTGTAGAAAGAGAAAAATAAACAAAATTTTTCAATGCCAGTAGAACAAGAGCCCAAGTGCTCTCAGTGAATGTTTCTCTCTCTTCACACACACACAATTTAAGCAATTGAAAAAGTGTGCACCCTCACAATAACACGCCCTAAGGTATGCAATAGAAAAGTATGGTGGCTAACACTTCGGCAAAATAAATTTAATATAACAAATGGCTGAAAAATACGCACAGTGCAACAAAACAATTGTAGAAAAAATCCAGGTTACAGCAAAACAAACAGTGTGGTGCAAGACAGACAACAATTTAAGAATTTTTAATATAAAAACACACAACAATCAACAAACAGTGATTTACAAAAACAAAAGCTCGATCTAGAACATATAGAGTGGAACATAACAACAATAAACTGTACGCCTGGTTCATTAAGTGAACACAAAGAAATTTAACAGTGAAAGAAATAAAGGAAAAAAACTGAAAAAAAATCAGTGACACGAATTTAAAAAATATGAAAAATACAAAGATTAATAACAGAAAATTGCCACAAAAATTGTTGTGGAAAAACAGACGGACAGTGAAAGTGTAAAGAGGGAAAAATAAACATAAATGTCCCATTAGAGCAAGTGCCGGTACAATAAATTAGAACAACAACAAGCGGCTGAAAATTACGAACTGTTCAAAAAACAATTGCGGAAACGTGCAGCTTTGAACAACAACAAACAGTATGGTGCGAGACAGAAAAAAACTGATTTGAAAACTGAAAAAAAGAAAACACTAGCACATTGGCACAAAGTGACTTTGTTTAAAAAAAAACGATTCAAATTAATTAAAAACCTTTTTAATATAAAAAACACAACAATCAACATACAGTGAATTACAACAACAAAAGCCCAATCTACAACTTATAGAGAGAAACACAACAACAGCAATAAGCAGTGAAACAAAAAGTGGAAGACTGTGAAATAAAATTTTGGTCCATTTCGGATCGAATTGTGGTGTTATAAATTAATTAAAAAGTACAAAAGTGATTTGTAGAAAAGAAATTTTCAAGAATTCAAAACTTCATTTACTGAATAAGCATTGGTAGTTCATTAAAGTGAACTCAAAGAAATTGAACAGTAAAAGAAATAACAGAAAAGAAGTAAACGACAACAAAGAGCAAAAAACAGTGGGAAAGAAGTGGAACAAATACAAAGATTCTTAACAGAAGATTGCCACAAAAATACAAAAGAACATATTGTGGAAGAACAGAAGGCAGGGAATGTGTAAATAGAGAAAAATAACTATAATTTTAAGATACCCCAAGTGGCTGAAAAATACGAAAGGTGTAACAAAACAATTGTAGAAAAATCCAGTTTACAACAAAACAAACAGTGTGGTGTAAGACAGAAAAAAACTTTGGGTATTTTTAATATAAAAAACACAAAAGCTCGATCTAGAAGGGACTACAGATTGCGGCGAAATTATACACCGACACTACCTTTATATGATAAATTATATGACACCCTTTGCCACATTGACCCAATTTCAACACTTTTTTGGTATCAAAGACTTCCTTTATACTGCTTATTAATCTATTGTCTGCCCATGTTTACGGAGAGAACTTTGTATAATTGACCCTCTATAACTAAGTATTTTTATATAAAAAGTTTTTGGAGTCATATTGCGAGAAAATACTTACATACTCTCACATATAAGCTACAAATCAATTCTCTTTGAAATTGTTGATTATTTTTGACGGTTTTTCTTTTTTGTTGGCTTTGTATTGTTGGACTGCAAAATAATACTTGTTGTGTATTTATTTCAGCTATAGTCATTTCATTATCCACTGTTAAACATTTTGTTTCTTCAAATTTTGAAGCAACAAAATATGGACTATAGCTGAAATAAATACACAACAGGTTTTTCTTTTTGTTTGTTTTTTTTTTTTTTTTTTTTTTTGAATCTTGCAATATTATTTTTGGTAATAGTCTTTTTACATATACAACTAGCATTTTGTATTGCAACTTTGGAGCAAATTATGACGTCATAATTGTGACACAACAATTTACATAAACTGTAGGCCTATTCTGTAACTTTTATCGATTGAAAAGTTGTTAAAATTTCTTTTGTTTTTGTAACAACTACAAAACAAACAAATGAATTTGTTGTAAAATAAACAATGAGTAAAGTTGTTAAAAATTTACTGAATAGGGGGGCTGATAATACATTTTTTGGTATATTTTGCATACCAACTACTGCATGAAATCTAGATACCGTATATATGCAAATTATGGCGCAATATTTGGCGTACTAAATTAATAAATTTCTTAACCTAGCAAAATTTACATATATTTTTAGTGGATGTTTTGGGAAAAATCGTAATATACCACAGACACGTTCATTACCCTACAACATATTTTAAATAAAAAACTTACACATCTGAACATTGCTAAATATTTATATATAATCGCCATATTTAATTCCGAGTAAATTATTTTGGGAATTTTTGGAAAAGATGCGAGACATATAAACATTTTTGAAACATATAAAAAATAGACGCGCTTGGAAAAACAAACTAAATATACCCTCCAAAAAATGCACACACGTTTATTGTTCCACAAACGTCTCATAAGTCGATGGTCTGACTAGCACGATTTTAACATGACGACGCCAAGTTTATAGGCGAGGGGCATGAAGTAATGAAACCCATGCCCATGGTTTACTGTTTTTGTTGTGTCGCCTCTTCTCGTTATTCGTTGCAAGTTTTTTATCTTCAATGTTCTTTAATTTTTATTTTCTTAAGCAAACGTTAACAACAAAACAAGCATTTAATAAAAACATTTCATTAATAAAAACATTAATTAATTTAACTACTAATATTAATTTAATTAATGTATATTAATATTAATGTTAATTATTTTGTGTTGGTTTTTAGTTTATTTATGTTTGTTTTGTTTTTATTGGTATGAGAAACACAACATACGCGAATGGTAAAATAAAAAGGACACAAATCTTAAACTTAACGTTAACGTGTGTGGACACTAGAGAAACTTGAAAAGAAACTTTAAGGAAATTGATTTCACAATAAAAAAAATAATAGTAATACTGATAAAAAAAAAAGTAATAGTAATACTTACTATAATTTTGGAATTAATTTTTATACACTTCATTTTTTAATGTTTCCGATACTTTCGATACTATTTGTTGCACTTTTAAGATCAGACTGCATTGAATACACCATGAGAAGACGAACAGTAGCAGACGTACGTATTTACGGCATTCGATCAACATCTATATTAACAGGGTGATTACTATATTAAGGTAGTTCACACCTACCAATTTATTTGCAACAAACTTATTATTGAGTTTAAACATAAAAACCGATAGATAACATTAAGTGAAAGAATTTATCAAATTTATCCATGAAGTAGATGCGTTAAAAACCAACTTAAAGAAAAGCATTAACAAAGTTTCCAATATATTTTATTGAAGGTTTTTTGACATCTTTTCCTTCTCCATGTATTACCTTAGTATAAACTATGTACAAATGTATGTGTAGCATTAAATGTTTAATTATAGACGTAAGGTTTTTAAACCATCTCTTTATGTACATATTTTAATGTAAGCAAAATATGAATTTAATAAATAAAAAAACAACGTTTCCAAAAAATATATATGTGCATACATATGAACATACCCGCGACTGCTAACCAGTACTTCTTTGCCTTTTTCTAATTAATCCTGGAAGTGGCAGCTAAGTAGCAAATTATTGAGATCAAACACCTCTCACCTGAGAGGTCTTAATTTATGAGGTCTTAAGCTCCTTTCCTCAATAATCGCTTGAGCCGGTTAACAGAAAAGCACGAATGAAACTCTCACTTTGCTGATATAAAATATGTTGTGCCTATGTCTGAGTATACTAAATATGGTATAATTACTAACCTGTGAATCGTTTCTTCTTCTTTCCCAACAGATTCCCAGCATCTAAAAATGGAACAGTTACCACAACCACTTCGTACCAAGGCTTTTTACAAGCACCAATTTCAACTTTTGGAATCCCTTAAAGTTTGTTCGGAAGTGAACATCATTAGAAACAGTGCTAGGTGTTGGACGTCAGCACATAACCCTGCAAAAAGGTCTCTCGCCACCAGTTGTATTCAAATAGAGTCTGCCAGCCAAAAGAAAGTGCAATGTGGCCTGTCATTAGAACCAACGAACATTGTAAAAACTATTATCATATCATCGGCTGATAAAATGTTATGCACACCACCCAGAAGCCCTCGTCCAGCCCATGATTACGAAAATACTCTCCGTGCTTCAGTGTCCCCAATGTCAGGCAAGAGCGACTTAACAATACCATCAGATATTTGTCAACCAACGAAATCTGAACGCCATCTACCATTGCCACAACACGATCAGAGCTCTGAATTGAAAACCAAGCTTGACCAACCCCAGCTAAATTATCAGCGGGAACAGCTATGGAGCTCCGATACCATGACCATATCAAGCAAGGTGTTAATGCCGCCCTCTACACCGACCTCCGTTGAAGCCATTCCATTCGAGTCCCGACATATTTTCTCAGATGAGATGAAACGTGAATTGCAAACATGTTTACGAGAGGCTATGCGACGTTGTGTACCCCACAAACCATATAAACGAATCTTCACGGTTGGGGGAAAAAAATTGCGCGTCCATGTCAACAGACAAGGAAACATTTTTGTGACGGTTCGTTAAAGAACAACCTCATTCACAATTCATTCTGACGATGAGAGTCGCTGCGCTTGTTTTAATCTTAATGTTTGTTTTGTTTTAGAATTTATTTACATACATATAAAAATAAAATAATTTGTACAAAATAATCTCTCTTACACAGTGATACATCAAAAATCCACGGAAGACCAAAATAACCTTTGGCTCTTTGTCACTTCATACACGATAAAATATACCTGCCTAAAATTTCAACATTTTTTATTAGCAACTTCCACCTTTTCCAGAACAATTTTTCGAGAAATTCCTGGCATTTACACACACGCACACATTTTGATTGATATAAATATCAGCTACAGTGATGTCAATGTTAGGTTAGAGTTGATCTGCCGGTAGAACACACATACATATATGTATACAAATGTTACTGCTTAAAATAAATTTCGACATTTTAAATTGCCAATTTTCAGATTTTCCAGGACAATTTTTCGAGACATTTTTGGCATTTAAACACACAAGCAATCATTTTGTTTGATATAAATTTAAGCTTAAATGATTTAGTATTTTTTAATTTATATTTACTAAAATATTTTTAATACATAATTTAATAAAACCTTATACTAAAGCTTACCAAAATAGTAAATTTGATTGTTGGAATTGTCTTTGGCATTTTTTTTTTCTGTGAAACGAGCGTATTATTGAAGCAAGCGCTATTGTTTAATAGAGTTGTGCACTTTGAGAACGGCTCAGTTGAAATAAACTATTCCGAGAAAAGTACTTTTGGAACTATTTCCGTCCCTTTCATTATCATTCTCACAATAGATTACTGGAGAGTTATAACGTAACGTATCGTAACGTAAGATTGTCGATCGGAGTGTATAAATATTTCATTTAATTATCAATAATTGTGTCATTATATGAACTATTCAAATATTATTTTTTAAACATAACGCGAAGAAAATACTTATCACTGAAGAAGTTATATGAAATACGTCAACCCGATGTGAACATCCGTATTGATATGTAAGCAGTCAGTTATAAAATAAATAATAAAGGATCATAGTACCAACTGTAAGGTACCAAGTTGAGTCAGCAGTGAATTCACGGTGTTCGTAATATCCCGAATGCTCCGAATGTATCTCCCTCCTTATGGTGTAAGAGAATTCCAGACTGCAAGAGGTGTTCGCAACCCTTCAGTACCGTAAAAGATGTCCGCATCGTGCGGTGTCCGTAATCCTGCGGTTCCTTCGCGTGTAATTCTTCCAGTCATAGTCATAGTTTTTACCCTCTCTTCGGCGACCACAGACCCAACGTGAGAGTAGGAGAAATCCAGACTGTTAGAGGTGTTCGAAACCCTTCAGTGCCATGAGAGAAGTCGCTGCTGTGTCCTTCGTGTGTTATTTTTCCAAGACTCCTTTAAATATACCTAACTTGTATCTAACTGTCTAACTTCCATAGACAGACGTGTTTAACCCCCTGAGGTGTCCGTAACCCATGGGTCCATCGAGCTAAGAGGTGTTTGCAACCCTTGTGTTTCTCTTGATAGTCCCTTCGATAACCAAAGTCTCGCTGTGTTTAAACTTAGTAATAAATCGTTTTCGTTACTCTTGGGTCCCCTCGGTTAACCTTTCGGCTACCCTAGATTTGTCGTGTTTACTACTCTAGTGCGTATTTTGCGCTGTACCGATAGATGTGTTCGTAGCTCTTATGTCCCCCATTCGTAACCATAGGTCCTTGCAAAAATCCAGACGGTAAGAGGTGTACGCAACCCTTCACTGCCGTGAGTAATACTTTGAAGACTCCTATAAATGTCTTTAATTTGTATATCCATTCGATGACCAGAGACATTCGTGTTTTACACCCTGAGGTGTCCGTAACCCATGGGTTCGTCAAGCTTAACCCTGAGATGTGTTTGTGACCCTTCGGTTTCGCTTGTTAATCTCTTCGATAGCTAAATTATAGCTGTGTTTAATCTTTTGAAGTGTCGAGGTTTCTCGATCTTAATAATAAGACGCTTTTATTACTCTAGGTCCCCCTCGGTTAATCTTTCGGCCTCTCTAGGTTCGACATGTTTAGTACTCTAAAGTATATTTTCCAGAGATAGAATGGTGTTAGTGCATTCAAGACTGTACGATTCTTGAGGTGTCCGTAACCCTTGTACTCCTCGAGCTTAACCCTAAGAAGTGTTGGTAACGCTAATGGTTTCCCTACATAACTATTCGATAACCAAAGCCTGCGGGGTTTAACACTCTGAGGTGTCTGTAACCCTTGGGTCCCTCGTCCTTAACCCTCACGGCGTTTAACCTTCTGGGATACCTGTAAAATTTTTTATCTTGCGCTTACTAATAAGTCGCTTTGGTAACTCTTGTGTCCCCTTTATAAAGCCTTCGGCGACCATAGGTTCGTTGTATTTGACACTCTAAGGTTTTGGGCTGATGTGTTCTTAATCCTTAGGTGTTCATTAAACGACTACACATAGAACACAGGGCCGCAGGACAACAACGTGATCCAGAATTTGTTTGTGTTTAACCTTCTGAGGTGCTCGAAATTCTTGGGTTTTTCGCGCTTAACTCTAAGAAATGTGTTAATTCTGAGACGTCCTTCATCCTAAGGTCTAAACGGTATACATAACATTTGTTTTCCCATCGTTAAACTCTTCGGCAAGCACAGATACTTCGTATTTAACCTTGTGAGGTGTCCGTAACGCTGGGGTGTACGTAACACTTGGATACCTCTAGTTTAAGCCTAAGAAGCGTCCGTAACGCTTGGGTCTAACTCCATTAACACTTTGACGGCCATAGTCCCGTCGTATGTAAGAGATGTTCGTAGCCTTGGTTCAAGTCTTAACCCCAAGAGGCTGTTGAGATGTTTTCAGTTCTTTATATAACTGTGTGGAATCAAATCGAGAGTAGAATAACCAATAACTAGCCATGAATTAATTGAATGCTCCAAATTAGGTGTACTTAGCCAGGACTCCTAAGATATTAAGGACAGTGTATGACACTTTGGCCACCTTTATTACCGAATTAAAATCTGATCCTATCCTATTCCAGTGAGAACATCCGGAACGCATGACGAACTTCAACTTGCCCTTTTTTGTTATATAAATATGCCTGGAACGTATACCCAAATTGTGGGATGATGTCAACAAGAATAAAGGCTATGTTCCTAACTGCCCTCTTAAATGCAAGGTATCGCAGAGACCGAACCTACCATATATCTAGTTAGTGGACCAGAATAACCAGGTGGCTCACGATACTGAAATATCAGCTACGATTGAAAGCGCTGTCTCTCTAATCCACGATCGAATAAAATATTTAAATTATTTTATTTAACAACATAATTACAAATACCATTTTAATTTCTTATCCCAAGTAGTTTAATGTCTTCGTGACACTATAGAAGATTGAGCTACAGCGCAAGTCGAATATGGCAGAAAAGCACGAAAGATGTAAGTATGCGTATACTTAGTATGTTTACTAATCTGCTAACCTTTCCTTCCTTCCCACCAGATCCCGAAAAACTTCTCATGAACCAACTACTACAACCACCTTGTACCAAGGTTTCTTACAAGCACCAATATCAACTTGTCGAGTCCCTTAACGTATTTTAGGAAGTGAACATCATTGGAAAGAGTGCTTAGAAGTGGACATCGGTTCATAACCCTACCAAAAGATATCGCACCACTAATCGTATTCAAATAGGGTCTGCCAGCCAAAAGAAAGTGCAATGTAACCTGTCATGAGAGCCAACGAACATTGTAAAAACTATCGCATAATGAATTGCTAAGCACTCCACCAAGAAGCCCGATTCCAGGATTCCAGCCAAAAGTTTGGTGGTGTTAAAAATGTTTTGAGATATGTCTCATCTAAATACTTCAGAAGCCAATTATCCCTCGTCACAATAAGATCTGAGCTCTGAATCAGAAATAAAGTGTGTTGAACCACGGACTAATCATTAGTTGCAACAGCTCTGTTGGCCACACACGGCGACTATCGCAAGTGCAGTGTTTATATCATCCTATCAGACCTCCGTTGAATACATTCAATTTGAGTGTTAGCATCTTTTCCCAGATGAGATTAAACTCGGATTGCAGTTATCTTTGCAAGAGGCGATGCACAGTGTTGCCTCGTGGACAAAAATCAAAAATTGTGATGTTAACTTTTACATATGTTAATGATTTTTTCTTACAGTAAACACATCCCATACAACGAATCTGAAAGAATTTTGTCGATATGTGCATCCATAATAAAGTTATAGCCCTTGAAATATGAAAAATATTTCCCAGGTAATCTAAAGCGGTAATCATATGAAAATTAGACAATTTTTAAAATATCTAAACCGATTTTTGTCAAAATCGGTGGAACTTAAAAAGGCCTTAAGAAAACATCCCATGTTAAATTTGAAGGCTATGTTTCAAAAATTGATCGATTTATAGCAATATTGGTGAAAGATATATAGAGCCTATATCCTAATCTGTACCGATTTTTGCGAAATCAAATCAAAATCGGTAAAACTGAACAGTGGAAATGAGGAAACATACCATATTAAATTTTAAGGATATTCATCAAAAATTGAGGGATTTATAGCAAAATCGGGGAAAGATATATATGGGAGCTATATCCACATCTGATGCGATTTTTGTGAGAATCGGTAGAGCTACTCATGTGCCCAAGAAAATATTACATATTAAATTTGAAGGTCATTCGAACAAAATTGACTGAGTTATAGCAAAATCGGAGAAAGATATATCTGGGGACTATATCCAAATCTGTACCGATATGGACCAAAGTTGAAATTTTTCATTCCTATGCCCTTATAAGTACTTGTGCAAAAATTCATCAACCTAGGTCAACTCCTTCTATTTTTGTATGGAAGCGGCAACAATGTGCGATGCCACCGTGCGTATATCACAAAAAATAAAAAAAAATATCGTCTAGAGGCAGAGGAAAAATTTTGGTAGGGTTGGTTAAACATTCATATTAGCTCAATGATATGGGACCTACTGTTTATTGCCGAGTCGAACGGCGTGTCCTAAGGCCCCACTTGTATAGAAGTTTTACATGGCTGAAATACTCACGAAATGTCGCCAACATCACTGAAGGATTTTTTGCCACCGTTGAAAATTTGATGTTGGCTGGCCTAGGAATCGAACCTACGACCTTTAGCGTGCAAGGTGGGTGTGCATACCAGTGCACCACGGTGACACCCTTTTTCATTAATTTCACTACGTTGGGAGTCCATGAAGATGAAAATATCCTTGTTTTTTGGGTCACTTCGTTTTTTTTTTTTTGCCTTTACAAGGGTAAAGGTAGTGAAAACGGGGTATCTTAGATGTTCATCTTTAAACGGGCATACTTTCTTTTTTGCAGAATGAATTTCTATCATTTTCAATTTCCTTAGGAAAGTCGGATATTATTTTTCAAAAAGCCATATATTTTTTAAATCGGTTAACAAATGGCTAAGTTATAATGCAAAATCACATTAAAAACAGTATTTATTATTACGAAAAAAGGAAATAACAAAGCCGTCGAATATGTGTTAAAAAAACAATAAAATCGGTTACCAACTTGGACCCCTGTGCGTATGACTGCTATTATAATCATGCGAATAAATAACAATCATACGCACAGGAGTTCCAATACCAAGAAATAAAAATCAAAATAACTAAATAAATAAATAAATAAATAAATAAATAAATAAATAAATAAATAAATAAATAAATAAATAAATAAATAAATAAATAAATAAATAAATAAATAAATAAATAAATAAATAAATAAATAAATAAATAAATAAATAAATAAATAAATAAATAAATAAATAAATAAATAAATAAATAAATAAATAAATAAATAAATAAATAAATAAATAAATAAATAAATAAATAAATAAATAAATAAATAAATAAATAAATAAATAAATAAATAAATAAATAAATAAATAAATAAATAAATAAATAAATAAATAAATAAATAAATAAATAAATAAATAAATAAATAAATAAATAAATAAATAAATAAATAAATAAATAAATAAATAAATAAATAAATAAATAAATAAATAAATAAATAAATAAATAAATAAATAAATAAATAAATAAATAAATAAATAAATAAATAAATAAATAAATAAATAAATAAATAAATAAATAAATAAATAAATAAATAAATAAATAAATAAATAAATAAATAAATAAATAAATAAATAAATAAATAAATAAATAAATAAATAAATAAATAAATAAATAAATAAATAAATAAATAAATAAATAAATAAATAAATAAATAAATAAATAAATAAATAAATAAATAAATAAATAAATAAATAAATAAATAAATAAATAAATAAATAAATAAATAAATAAATAAATAAATAAATAAATAAATAAATAAATAAATAAATAAATAAATAAATAAATAAATAAATAAATAAATAAATAAATAAATAAATAAATAAATAAATAAATAAATGAATAAATAAATAAATAAATAAATAAATAAATAAATAAATAAATAAATAAAAAAAATAAATAAATAAATAAATATACAAATAGTTCGGTTAAAAATTTTAGCTAAAATTCTCAAAATACCGAAAATCGGGAGGTACCGATTTATGTATGGGGGCTATACCAAAACGTTGACCTATGTTGACGATGTTTCGTGGAGATGTTTCATGACCACTGAGAACCTCAAATGTCAAATTACAGCAAGTTCGGTAAAAAATTGTAACTAAAATGCTCAAAATACCGAAAATCGGGAGGTACGGTTATAAGGGGTCCATACCAAAACATGGACCTATTTTGACGATGTTTGGTGGAGATATTTCATGACCACTGAGAACCTCAAATGTCAAATTGCAGATAGTTCGGTTACAAATTGTGGCTAAAATTTTAAAAATACCGAAAATCGGGAGGTACCGTTATGGGGGCTATACCAAAACATGGACCTATGTTGACGATGTTTCATGACCACTGAGAACCTCGAATGTCAAATTGCAGATAGGTCGGTTAAAAATTGTGTCTAAAATTCTCAAAATACCGAAAATCGGGAGGTACCGTTATATGGGTACTATACCAAAACATGGACCTATGCCCATATCCTTTTGGGATATAAGTTTGTTGATCACTAGGAACCCTTAGTGCCAAAATACCTAAAAAAGTATCAGTCAACTGCACCGGCAGAGATATACTCCCAGTCTCAGACCTAAAGAAAAGAAGCAAATGCAATACTTCTAACGTTTGTAGGAGCTTTTTGAGTTTTTGAACCAATTTCTTAGGATATATGGATTTATCCCCAAAAATTTTTTACCGTTTTAACTAGGGCCGCACACAAAACATGTTGCCAAACATTTAAAAGAGAGAGTGTGGGGGATTTCTCCATTTGACGCTTATCGTACGTACTACCCAATGCAGTTGGTACCGGCAGGCTTTTTTGAGATTTTGGGCCTTTACCTCAGGAAGAGTGGACTTGCCCTCCCAAAAAAAAGTTGCACCGTCGTAACAGAGCCTTCAAGTAGAACTTTTTGGGAAGAATTTCAAAACGTTTTGAGCTGTGCTGTTAAACTGCACCTTTCCTAAACTTTGTGTTGAAGGTACCCGACCAATATAGTCCATATTCCAACCTGATACATGATTAGATGAAATAATACGATGTGCAAAGTTTGAACCAATCAGAAACTTCCTGCGGGAGTTATCTTTTCCATTTTAGTTGTTGTCGTCAAGGTATGGACTTGCCCCTGCAAAATTTGTACCGTCGTAAAGGGAAGTTAAAGACAAACTGCTGAACAATTTCAAATCGATAAGAGAGCAGCTCTTAAACTTCACCTTTTCCCAATTTTGTGCGATTTCCCTGGAAAATCCCGTAACCAAAAAAACGAGAATTCCCGGGAATTCCCGGTTCGGGATTTTCCTACCCTACATAAAACCATTTCACCCCTTTGCAACCATGGACTTGTCTAGGTTGCTGGAGATATTCGAAACCCTTTATTGCTTCATGTGTATATTCTATATTATATCTTTGAGGTGTACGTAACCCATTGGAGTCAATCGCGCATAAACCCATTCCACCTTGGGTATGTCAGTCTTAAGCAGAAGAGATAGAGATGGTTCTATAAATACATTCTCATACAAAGGGTGCTTCTATAGACCCTTTCTCAAACAAAGGGTGCTTCTATAGACCCGTTTTCAAACAAAGGGTGCTTCTATAGACCCTTTCTCAAACAAAGGGTGCTTCTATAGACACTTTCTCAAAGAATGGATGTTTCTATAGACACTTTCTCAGCAAAGGGTGCTTCTATAGACCCTTTCACAAACAAAGGGTGCTTCTATAGACCCTTTCTCAAACAAAGGGTGCTTCTATAGACCCTTTCTCAAACAAAGGGTGCTTCTATAGACCCTTTCTCAAACAAAGGGTGCTTCTATAGACCCTTGCTCAAAAAAGGGTGCTTCTATAGACCCTTGCTCAAAAAAAAGGGTGCTTCTATAGACCCTTGCTCAAAAAAAGGGTGCTTCTATAGACCCTTGCTCAAAAAAAGGGTGCTTCTATAGACCCTTGCTCAAAAAAGAATGCTTCTATAGACCCTTGCTCAAAAAAAGGGTGCTTCTATAGACCCTTGCTCAAAAAAAGGGTGCTTCTATAGACAGAAATGACTTCCAGGTTAATTCCACAGTTACCTTCGTCCCGTTAAAACCTGGCAAGTCTAAAGGTACGTTCAATTTTCGTCCAATTAAGTTGGCAGTGTAGGTTTGGATGCTCATTCCCGAATCTTACGGATTTGGCTCTGAACGGAAAGATCTCATAAGGGTATCCCGACAATCCTCGCATCAACCTAGAAATAGGGACCCATGGGATCTTAACGTGACTGCACATTTCACGACAGGAGATAACGGAGCTATCAAGAAACAAAAAGGACACACATAGAGGTTGAAGAAACCCCACTGTGCTCGGATATACGAGTCGATAATATGGAAGGTGTATGGAAGGTGACGATCTGAATAAAGAAGCTGGCATATGTACGTCAAATGCTTCAGGTAGATAATAAGCAGACCCAAACAGACAACTACACCTGTGCTGACTGGAATAAGGTCTAGAAGGAAAAGGAAATCCAATAAACCAGATGATTTAATAATTAAACAATGTGGAGATTCCTCATATTCAGACATTCTGAAGCAAGTGAAGAGTGAAGCAAAACTGGCTGACTTGGTAAAAATGTGAAAGGAAGACTGAGAAAGGTGAGCTATTGTTGGAAAATTATATCCCTACGAAACGCATATAGAGGTACACAAACTGCTACAGTTTCATTAAGCTCTCTGCTAGCGAATATTCTTTTAGAGAAAAGAATAGTACGGATTGGATAAGCGGACTGCGGAATACGTGAAAATTAATAACAAGCAGATGTGTTGAATGTTTGGACTTTGGCCATACGACAGCTACGTGTAAAAACCCGAACGACAATTCACAGGGTTGCTGCTTGTAAAAACCCTCCCATGTGCTGCTGTACAACGATCCATTGCTAAATCGTAGTCACATCACTGGGTCGCCTGTGTGTTCGTGATATAAGGAAACTCTACGCCAACTTAGACGATCTCTATGAAAGTACTACAATTAAATCTAAATCTTTGTAAAGCTGCTCAAGATCTTTTATAACAGACAGTTCGAGAACTCGAGCCCTAACAGAACATTAGTTTAACAAACTGGTAGTGTGATACATCTGGCACACTCACCGCTTTAACTGGCAAGTGATATGTTCACTTCTAGTGATCATAATGCCACCATCATTACTCATAACGATGTTGCCACAGTAACATCAACTGATCGAACACCCAAAATAGCTGGTTGAAAGAGATACTCACTAGATAAAGAATTATTCGCCCTGTGTATAGAAGGCACAGAACTGCAAGGAACTCGGGAAAACATGGCGGAAAACTAATTATCCAGACAACACAGACATGCAACACATCCCTGAAAAAAACGAGGATTAAGCAGAGCTCCAATATATTGGTGGAACGCTGAAATTGTTGAATTACACAAGGATTGTCTTCGTTATAGAAAACGCTTTGTAATAACTCGAAGCTCATAGACAGATTGTCAAGGTGAAGAAGAAACCCCTCAACAACGCCTTAAAAAGAAGCAAAAGAGAATGTTTCCTTACAATTTGTGATGATGTGGAAAATCAGCCGTCTGGACTAGACTACAAGATTTCTCTCCGGAAATGGTTGCTTCTGGTCTTACTTGTATCGTTTTGGTCTTGACTGCTCCCCTAATTGTCCTAGCTGTGTGGAACATTTAGAAAACGCGTACCATGTATTCTTTTTATGACCTCGATTCAGTGTAGAGAGAACAAACCAGGAGCAGCAAGTTAATAGTGAACTGCGTGTTGAAAACGTAATTGAAATTATGATGACATTTCTCAACAATTGGGAATACATATGTATGTGAGTACGTGAATATAATAATATTGGAATTACGCAGGCAAGACGAAAGTCGAAGGAGAATATCACACAGCAGTATTCTTTAGAACATTCCCCCTGCCACGAATTGCCTATACGGCGGACCCATGGATGGAGGAACAGAGTAAAGGGGATATTTTAAAGTGTTAAGGTGTTGCACACCTGGCCACACATGGTGGCCAAAGTATTTCCATGACTTTTCCCCGACCAAAAAAGTGTGTTTCTATAGAACATTTCTCAAACAAAGAGTGCTTCTAACAGACCCTTCCTCAAACAAAGGGTTCTTCTGTAGGCCCTTTCTCAAAAAAAGGATGCTTCTATAGACCCTTTTTCAAACAAAGAGCGCTTCTATAGACCCTTTCTCAAACAAAAAGTGCTTCTATAGACACTTTCTCAAACAAAGGGTGTTTCTATAGACCCTTTCTCAAACAAAAGGTGCTTCTTTAGACCCTTTCTCAAAAAAGGGTGCTTCTATAGAGCCTTTCTCAAACAAAGAGTGCTTCTTTAGACCCTTTCTCAAACAAAGAGTGCTTCTATAGATCCTTTCTCAAACAAAGGGTGCTTCTATAGTGCCTTTCTCAATCAAAGGGTTTTTCTATAGACCATTTCTCAAACAAAGGGTGCTTCTATAGATCCTTTCTCAAACAAAGGGTGCTTCTATAGTGTCTTTCTCAAACAAAGGGTGCTTCTTTAGACCCTTTCTCAAACAAAGAGTGCTTCTATAGATCCTTTCTCAAACAAAGGGTGCTTCTATAGTGTCTTTCTCAAACAAAGGGTGCTTCTCAAACAAAGGGAGCTGGTATAGACCCTTTCTCAAACAGAAGGAACTTCTATAGACTCTTTCTCAAACAAAGGGTGTTTCTATAGACCCTTTCTCAAACAAAGGGTGTTTCTATAGACTCTTTCTCAAACAAAGGGTGTTTCTATAGACCCTTTCTCAAACAAAGGGTGTTTCTATAGACCCTTTCTCAAACAAAGGGTGTTTCTATAGACCCTTTCTCAAACAAAAGGAACTTCTATAGACTCTTTCTCAAACAAAGTATCAATGTAACCTTTGGTGACTTAAGACAGCACCAGTTAAGGGTCATATATTGAGTCAATACTCCTTGTCCAAAGCGACATAAATAAATTTTACCGATCTTTATGAGGTCTTAATTTCCTTTCCTCAGTAATCGCTTGAGCCGGTAAACAGAAAAGCACGAACGAAACTCTCACTTTGCTGATATAAAATCTTTTGTGGCTATGTCTAAGTATACTAAATATGATATGATTACTAATCTGTGAACCGTTTCTTCTTTCCCAACAGATTCCCATTACCAAGGCTTTTTACAAGCACCAATTTTAACTTGTTGAATACCTTAAAGTTTGTTCGGAAGTAAACATCATTAGAAACAGTGCTAAGGGGTGAACGTCAGCTCATAACCCAACAAAAAGGTCTCTCGCCACCAGTTGTATTCAAATAGAGTCTGCCAGCCAAATGTGGTCTGTCATTAGCATCAACGAACATTGTAAAAACTATTATCATATCATCGGCTGATAAAATGTTATGCACACCACCCAGAAGCCCGCTTCCAGTCCATGATTACGAGAATACTGTCCGTGCCTCAGTGTCCCCAATGTCAGGCGAGAGCGACTTAACAATACCATCAGATATTTGTCAACCAACGAAATCGAAACGCAATCTACAATTGTCATAACACGATCAGAGCTCTGAATTGAAAACCAATCTTGACCAACCCCAGGTAAATTATCAGCGGGAATTGCTATGGAGCTTCGATACGCTGACCATATCAAGCTCGGCGTTAATGCCGCCCTCTCCACCGACCTGCGTTGAAGACATTCCATTCGAGTCCCGACACATTTTCTCAGATGAGATGAAACGTGAATTGCAACCATGTTTACGAGAGGCTATGCGACGTTGTGTACCCCACAAACCATATAAAGGAATCTTCACGGTTGGGGGAAAAAGACTGCGCGTCCATGTCAGCAGACAAGGAAACATTTTTGTGACGGTTCGTTAAAGAGCAGGCTCATTCACAATTCATTGTGACGATGAAAGTCGGGGCGCTTGTTTTAATCTTCATGTTTGTAATACATAATTAATAAAACCTTATACTTAAACTTACCAAGATAGTAAAATTGATTTTTGAAATTTTCTTTGGCATTATTTTTTTTCTGTGAAACGAGCGTATTATTGAGGCAAGAACTATTGTTTAATAGAGTTGTGCACTTTGAGAACGGCTCAGTTGAAATAAACTATTCCAACAAAGGTAATATTTCCGCGCCTTTTGTTATCATTTTCACAATAGATTGTTGGAGAGTTTAACATAACGTAACGTAACGTAACGTAACGTAACGTAACGTAACGTAACGTAAGGTTGTCGATCGTAGTCAATAAATATTTCATTTAATTATTAATAACACTGTGCTACAGTGAAAATTTGCAGGGGTTCTAATGCATAAATTCGGTTTTGTGGGAGTCCACAGAAGACGAAAATACCTTTGGTTTTTTTGGGTCACTTCGGTTTTTCATTTTATAACGGTAAATGTAGTGAAAAATGGGCTTTCTTGGATTTTCAACTTTAAACGGACATTACTTCTTTTTTCCACAACCGATTTGCACACACTGTTTTTCATTATAAAGCGGAGAGTAATGCCTTTCGAACAAGCCATAGATTTTTAAAATTGGTTAACAAATGGCTATTTAATAGTGGTTTAAGTGTGACAAAAACGCATTAAAAAACAGTAAAATGTTTTTCCTTGTGCTCTAGGCTGCGTAAATGATACCTAACAGTACAATTATTTACAGTTAGCAAGTAGGAAATTTAGTTGGCTTTCCAAAATGGGAAAAAGCAACAAAATCCGTTGAAAAATGAATGCGTTATGGCATTTTTTGTGTTTCAACTTTTTGGTTTTTTTCATATTTTCCTTTATAAAACATTGATACCTTGTGCGTAATTGTTAAGCAGGGTAATCACAATTAGAATCATACATGCTAAGATACCCATATTTTATAAAGGAAAATATTAAAAAAACCAAAAAGTTGAAACACAAAAAATGCCATAACTCATTCATTTTTATAGTTCCATAAGAGGTGTTCGCAACCCTTCAGTACCGTAAAATATGTTCCGTATCGTACGGTGTCCGTAATCCTGCGGTTCCTTCGCGTGAAATTCTTCAAGGACTCCTTTGAATAGTCATGGTTTTTACCCTCTCTTCGGCGACCATAGACCCAACGTGAGGATCGGAGAAATCCAGACTGTAAGAGGTGTTCGCAACCCTTCAGTGCCATTAGAGAAGTCGGTAATCCTGCAGTGTCTTGCGAGTGTAATTTTTCCCAGACTCCTTGAAATATACCTAACTTCGCGACCATGGACAGACGTCTTTAACCCCCTGAGGTGTCCGTAACCCATGGGTCCATCGAGCTAAGAGGTATTTGCAACCCTTGTGTTTCTGTTGACAGTCCCTTGGATAATCAAAGTCTCGCTGTGTTTAAACTTCTGACGTATCAGTAAACCTTGGTTCTTCCGGGCTTAGTAAGAAAACGCTTTCGTAATTCTTGGGTCCCCTCGGTTAACCTTTCGTTCATCCTAGGTTCGTCGTGTTTACTACTCTAGTGTGTATTTTGCGCTGTACCGATAGATGTGTTCGTAGCCCTTATGTCCACCTTTTGCTACCATAGGTCCATCCAAAAATCCAGACTGTAAGAGGTGTACGCAACCCTTCAGTGCCGTGAGAATGATCGGTAATCCGGGGGTATCCTTCGCCTGTAATACTTTGAAGACTCCTATAAATGTATGCAACTTTTATCCTCCCTTCGATGACCAGAGACACTCGTGTTAACCCCATGAAGTCTCCTTAACCAATGGGTTCGTCAAGCTTAACCCCGAGAGGTGTTTGAAACCCTTGGGTTTTCCTTGCTAATCCCTTACATAGCTAAATTATCGCTGTGTTTAATCTTTTGAAGTGTCGGTAAACCTCAGTTCTCTCGATCTTAATAATAAGACGCTTTTGTTATTCTAGGTCCCCCCTCGGTTAATCTTTCGGGCTTTCTAGGTTCGACATGTTTAGTACTCTAAAGTATCTTTTGCAGAGTTAGAGACTTATTGTTCCATTTTGGTTAAGAATAGTTTATGGTGGAGTGTATAAAAAGTTCAGACCAACCGAATTTAACGACTTTTTACTTACTTTACTTTAAAAATTCCACGGATTTTTTGGAGGTTTGCAAAATTATTGTTAAAAATTCCACGCCTATTTAAGAGGCTTGAAAAGTGGCCGGGGAATCGAACCCACTACCTTTAGCGGGCAAGGCGGGTGTGCATACCATTGCACCACGGTGGCACCCAACAAATATTTTTAAAAATTCCACGCCTATTTTATAGGCTTGAAAAAATACTTTTAAAAATTCCACGCCTATTTTATAGGCTTGAAAAAATACTTTTAAAAATTCCACGCCTATTTTATAGGCTTGAAAAAATACTTTTAAAAATTCCACGCCTATTTTATAGGCTTGAAAAAATACTTTTAAAAATTCCACGCCTATTTTATAGGCTTGAAAAAATACTTTTAAAAATTCCACGCCTATTTTATAGGCTTGAAAAAATACTTTTAAAAATTCCACGCCTATTTTATAGGCTTGAAAAAATACTTTTAAAAATTCCACGCCTATTTTATAGGCTTGAAAAAATACTTTTAAAAATTCCACGCCTATTTTATAGGCTTGAAAAAATACTTTTAAAAATTCCACGCCTATTTTATAAGCTTGAAAAAATACTTTTAAAAATTCCACGCCCATTTTATAGGCTTGAAAAAATACTTTTAAAAATTCCACGCCTATTTTATAGGCTTGAAAAAATACTTTTAAAAATTCCACGCCCATTTTATAGGCTTGAAAAAATATTTTTAAAAACTCCACGCCTATTTTATAGGCTTGAACAAATATTTTTAAAAATTGCACGCCTATTTTATAGGCTTGAACAAATATTTTTAAAAATTCCACGCCTATTTTATAGGCTTGAAAAAATATTTTTAAAAATTCCACGCCCATTTTATAGGCTTGAAAAATATTTTTAAAAATTCCACGCCTAGGCTTGAAAAATATTTTTAAAAATTCCACGCCTATTTTATAGGCTTGAACAAATATTTTTAAAAATTCCACGCCTATTTTATAGGCTTGAACAAATATTTTTAAAAATTCCACGCCTATTTTATAGGCTTGAACAAATATTTTTAAAAATTCCACGCCTATTTTATAGGCTTGAACAAATATTTTTAAAAATTCCACGCCTATTTTATAGGCTTGAACAAATATTTTTAAAAATTCCACGCCTATTTTATAGGCTTGAAAAAATATTTTTAAAAATTCCACGCCCATTTTATAGGCTTGAAAAATATTTTTAAAAATTCCACGCCTAGGCTTGAAAAATATTTTTAAAAATTCCACGCCTAGGCTTGAAAAATATTTTTAAAAATTCCGCGCCTTTTTTATAGGCTTGAAAAAATATTTTTAAAAATTCCACGCCTATTTTATAGGCTTGAAAAAGTATTTTTAAAAATTCCACGCCTAATTTATAGGCATGAAAAAATATTTTTAAAAATTCCACGCCTAATTTATAGGCTTAAAAAATATTTTTAAAAATGCCACGCCTCTTTTAGAGGCTTGAAAAAATATTTTTAAAAATGCCACGCCTCTTTTAGAGGCTTGAAAAAATATTTTTAAAAATGCCACGCCTCTTTTAGAGGCTTGAAAAAATATTTTTAAAAATTCCACGCCTCTTTTAGAGGCTTGAAAAATATTTTTAAAAATGCCACGCCTCTTTTAGAGGCTTGAAAAATATTTTTAAAAATTCCACGCCTATTTTATAGGCTTGAACAAATACTTTTAAAAATTCCACGCCTATTTTATAGGCTTGAAAAAAACCTTTAAAAATTCCACGCCTATTTTATAGGCTTGAAAAAATACTTTTAAAAATTCCACGCCTATTTTATAGGCTTGAAAAAATACTTTTAAAATTTCCATGCCTATTTTATAGGCTTGAAAAAATACTTTTAAAAATTCCACGCCCATTTTATAGGCTTGAAAAAATATTTTCCAAAATTCCACGCATATTTTAGAGGCTTGAAAAAATATTTTCAAAAATTCCACGCCTATTTTATAGGCTTGAAAAAATATTTTTAAAAATTCCACGCCTATTTTATAGGCTTGAAAAAATATTTTTAAAAATTCCACGACTATTTTAGAGGCTTGAAAAAATATTTTTAAAAATTCCACACCTCTTTTAGAGGCTTGAAAAAATATTTTTAAAAATGCCACGCCTCTTTTAGAGGCTTAAAAAATATTTTTAAAAATTCCACGCCTCTTTTAGAGGCTTGACAAAATATTTTTAAAAATGCCACGTCTCTTTTAGAGGCTTGAAAAATATTTTTAAAAATTCCACGCCTCTTTTAGAGGCTTGAAAAAATATTTTTAAAAATGCCACGCCTCTTTTAGAGGCTTGAAAAAATATTTTTAAAAATTCCACGCATATTTTAGAAGCTTGAAAAATATTTTTAAAAATTCCACGCCTCTTTTAGAGGCTTGAAAAAATATTTTTAAAATTCTACGACTCTTTTAGAGGCTTGAAAAAATATTTTTAAAAATTTCACGCCTCGTTTAGAGGCTTGAAAAAATATTTTTAAAAAATCCATGCTTCTTTTATAGACTTGAAAAAAGTCCACGCCTCGTTTATTGGCTTGAAAAAAATCCAGGCCTCGTTTAGAGGCTTGAAAAAATGTTTTTAAAAAATCCACGCATCGTTTAGAGACCTAAAAAATATTAAAAAAAAACAACGCATTGTTCTTGTTGATCTTTGCACTATTAACATTTAATTTTTATTATAATATTATTCTTATTTTTTTATTATATTATTATTTTATTATTTATTGTTTACTAATAACCTTTAATTTTTATTTATTACTTTTTATTACTCTTACGTCTTCAATAATTTGTGCTACGTGTTTTACATTACGGTCAACAACCTTTTGTTACAATGCCTTTCACTAACTCAACTGCTTTTTCTGACAACTTCCCACTTATCGATCGTCAATATGACAGCTGATAGATTATTAAAGAACAATAAAAGTTATAAAATTATGTATACAAGGAAGATTTGCTTTATTTGTTTGTTTTCTTTTTTTAACAAATGATGTAATTCATTAATAGATATGTGGCAAATTGTTTTAAAATATTTGCTGTTTACTTTTTTTATTTTTTTTTTTTTTTGTTCAAAAAAGTAGGAGTGTAGAAGAAAAAGGAAAATACGAATATTTTTAGTTGAGTTTCAATATTTTACTTAATAGTAGTGATTCCAACAGATTTGAAGATTGTTTGGCCTTTGGAGGTTAGATTCATACTATAAACCAAAAAAAATCAAAATAAATATCTGTTAATGAATAAAAAGTTGTGATGTCAGCAACGTTAAACAGACAACAAATACGCCAAAATAGAGTTTAACCATGTTTATTTTAGCATTCCCTTGGTGTGTATGTGCACTCCTATTTTTGTGAAAAAAAAACTGTATTTACGTATGCATATACATAATATTGTATGTTTACTAATCCTTTTTTGTATTGTATGTTTTACTATCCTTTTTCCTTCCCACCAGATTCCCAACAAATTCTAATGGACCAAACTATTACAACCACCTCCAATATCACACACAACCACTATCAAATTGTCGAGACCCTTAACATCTGTTCGGAAGTGAACATCATTGGAAACAGTGCACATTGGAAGGGTGGACATAACCTCATAACCCGATTAAAAGTTATCGCATCGCCAATTGTATTGAGCAAGCCAAAAGAAAGTTCCAGCTTATGACTACCCGAATACTTCCCATCCTTCAATGTGCCCAATGTTAGGCAGGGGCGATGTAATCAGACAATCACCGACACCATGTCGAAGCATGTGTTCAGATATGCGTCTTCCAACGAATCCAGAAAGCTGTCTACTTTCCACCTATGGGCTAATCGTCAGTTGCAACAGCTCTGCAGCCCAGGCACGTCGACAATGTCAAGAACGGTTTTAATATCATCCTTCTGGTTACACTTTTAACTCATACATATATTATTCATTGGGGCAACGAAAGTCGCTGCTCTTTTGTTTGTCACCACGTTTGTTTGTTTTTCAAAGGAATTGACTATAAATACATAAATATAATAATAAATATAATTGAAAAACCATAATAAACCATTCAACTGTGCTACATGAACATTTTAAAGGGGTTCTGGTGTATTAATTCGATTCTTATGAGTCCACAGAAAACGAATATACCTTTGGTTTCTTTGGGTCACTTCGTTTTTTCATCTTTAAACGGCCATAACTTTTTTATTCGCAATGGGGTTTTTATCACATTTTGCTTTAGGAAAGTCGAATAGTATCTTTCAAAAAAACCATATATTTTTTATATCGGTTAACAAATGGCTAATTTATAGTGGTTGAAATGTAAACTAGTTAACTATGTATACACCCCCGTTAGTCTAAAAACAGGTATAGAAACGCATTAAAAACATTATCATGTTTTTGCCTGGGATACCCAACAATATTTATTATTACGAAAAGGGAAAATAAGAAAGCCCTCGAAATTGTGAAAAACACAACAAAATCCGTTACCAAATTGATTAGTTATATAATGGAACCCCGGTGCGTATGGCTGTTATAATCATTCGAATCAATAACAAGCATACGCACAAGTGTTCCAATCTCCCCTTGTGAATTTCACAAAATCGAAAAAATTTTATTGGTTTATTTTAAAGTAGACGTTGCATAAAATAGGTGATAACATTTTCAAGTCCATCGGAACAATATTGCCTGGTATATGAGCTTTGGAAGGCAAAAATTTCTTGTGTTTTATATACAACATAGAAATTAAAATTGAAATTTTGTATTTTTGTGCACCATATCAGAAAAATCCAATATTTTTTAAACAATCGATCGATGAAGTACTAGTGCAGCCTAAACCAAATGTAAATGGAAGGTGCTTACACCTGGGACGTTTTTTGCCGATTCTGAAACTACAATGTTCGTAGATGAGAAAAAAATAAAAAAAAAATCGCCGCAGTGCTTCAAAGGTCACACTTTTAGGATTTTTCTGGGTTTTCACGATTTTGCGTGGAAACCACAAGTCGTATCGAAATAGGATTAGGGAAAATGTTTTAGCAGTGAAAATTCTCTACATGATTGACCTTTATGATATTTTCGTAGGTTTTACCATTTTTTGGGATATAGAAGTTCAAATTGGGACAATGTACTGAATGTATCGCCTTATAAAACCTTTTAAACAATGTCCACAAAAATATATTACGTTCGGTTAATTAGTGTTCAAGCTAGCGTTGGCACCTCAAAACGCTTTTACAAACAAGTAAAAAAGTACCAGTCGGCTTTGGCAACAGAGATATACCCTCAGTCTGTGTGAATTGAAATACTTTTTTCTCAAAAAACTTATGTATTTAGGGGGTTTTAGAATTTTGGGCGTATGAACTTTCCGACCAAAATATTGACTAGGATAAAAACGAGAGTTACCGTGCGATCCAGCTACTACATATTGTGTCATAGGGTTTTTTACACCTTTCGGGCTGTTTTCTAAAGAAGTATGGACCTGCCCCTGAACAATTTTACCAGCGTAATAGAGACAGCGAAAGCAAGTTGCTTCAACAAAAACCGAAGTGATTCGAGAGCAGGTCTTAAAGTGAACTTATCCGAAATTTTGTGTGGGAGGTACCCGAAGGAGTGGACAAATATAGTCCATTTTCAAACCTGATATATATCTGGTAGATATATTAGGATGTGTAAAGTATGGAACAAAACGGTCACTCCTTTCAAGAGTTATCGTGCGCAAAATTTTTGAACTTTTGTGGGTGAGGTACCTGAAGGAGTGGACCGATATAGCTTATCTTGGAACTTAAAATGTATTTTGACAAAATAATACGAAGGCCAAATTTTGGTCAGAATCGACAGATCCTTTCGAGAGTTATCTTGAGCTCCAACCACAACACACGGTGTCATAGGGTTTTTTTACATCTTTCAGGCCAATTTCTCAGGAAGTATGGACTTGCCGCTGATGAAACTTGTATCGTCCTATGAATGGCAGTGAATACAACTTGTTTAAACAAAAATCAAAGCGATTTGAGAGCAGCTCCTAAACTGAACTTTTCCGAAGTTTTGTGTGGGAGGTACTTGAGGGAGTGAACCGATTGAGTCCATATTCGAACCTCATTTAAGTGTGGTAGAAATTTCACGATGGTGAAAGTATGGGTCCAATCGGTTACTTCCTTCGAGAGTTATCGTGCGCACAAATTTTCCGAACATTTTCGAACTTTTGTGGGGGAGGTACCGGAAGGAGTGGACCGATATAGCCCATCTTCGAACTTAAACTAAGTTTGGGCAAAATATTACCAAAGCCAAAGTTTTGACCGAATCGGTTGATCAATTCGAGAGTTATCGTGCGCACCAGCCAGCCAGACAGACAGACGGATGGACATTGCTAAATCGATTCCAAATTGTCTGACACACATTTCGTCCAAACATACTTGGGGTCTAAACCCATTATTTCGATGAGGCACATTTTGCCCGTATGAAAGTGTATATCACCAATATTTTTGAAAATTTAACATAGCTGAAGCCAAGGTTTACCCTTATAGAATACGCGACTTGTGGTTCTATATTATACAAATTAAATATTTTTGGATAAAATGAAATGTTGTTGGACGTGGCAAAAAATATTGGCCTTAAAAGATAATTTGTGTGGAAGCTGTGGCTATATTTATGTTAAACAAGTTAAAAAGTATCAGTCGGCTTTGCCGACAGAGATATACCCTCAGCCTGTGCAAATTGAAACACTTTTTTCACAAAAAAAAAACTTATGTATTTAGGGGGTTTCAAAATTTTGGTCGTATGAACCGACAAAAATGTTGATTAGGATAAAGTTCAAAAATTTTGCGGAAAAGGTACTTAAAGGAATGAAACGACATAGACCATGGGGGTATCCCCTATGGCACCCCCATGGTCTATGTCGTTTCATTCCTTTACACCCTTCGGACTCTTTTCTCAAGAAGTATGGACTTGCCCCTGAAACAACTTTTACCATCCAACAAAAATCAAAGTCATTTAATAGCAGGTCTTAAAGTGAACTTATCCAAAATTTTGTGTGGGAGGTACGGGATGGAGTGGATATTTGTCCACTCCAAATTCCATATTCGAACCTTATCTATATCTGGTAGATATTATGAGAATGTGTAAAGTATGGACCAAATCGGTCACTCCCATCAAGAGTTATCGTGCGCACAATTTTTCCGAATATTTTTGAATATTTGTGGGGTAGGTACCTGAAGGAGTGGACCGATATTGCTTATCTACGAACTTAAACTAAGTTTGGAAACAATATTACGAAGGCCAAATTTTGGCCGGAATCGGCATTTGCGTTCGAGAATTATCTTGCGCTTCCAACCATAAACATGGTGCCATAGGGTTTGTTTTTCAACTTTCAGGCTATTTTTTCAGGAAGTATGGACTTTCCCCTGAGGAAACTTGTACCTTCATATAGGGGACAGTGAATACAAAATGTTATAACAAAAACCAAGGCGATTCGAGAGCAGGTCCTAAACTGAACTTTTCCGAAATTTTGTGTGGGAGGTACCCGAAGGAGTGGACCGATTGAGTCCATATTGGAACCTCATCTAAGTTTGGTAGAAATTACACGATGTGCACAGTATGGACCAAATCGGTTATTCCCTACAAGAGTTATCGTGCGCACAAGTTTTGCGACAATTTTTGAACATTTGTGGGGGAGGTACCTGAAGGAGTGGACCTATATGGCCCATCTTCGAACTTAAATCGAATCTGGACAAAACATTTCGATACCCAAAATTTGAACCGAATCGATTGATCCGTTCGAGAGTTATCGTGCGCACCAGCCAGACAGACAGACGGACGGACATTGCTAGATCTACTCAAAATTGTCTGAAACGGATATCGTCTAAACATACTTGGGGTCTAAAACCATTATTTCGATGAGGCACATTTTTGGTCGTATCAAAGTGTAAATACCCTCTTTAGCCTAAAGGCTGAGGGTATAAAAATGGGTATAAATGGGTTGAAGCCACCATGCCTTTTTTTGTTTTCTCTCGATTTGTGAGATGTAGATTTTCATGGTGGACATTGAAATCGGATGCGGACAAAAATTGTATGCACTTTGCGCAAATTAGCGATATTTTATAGGTATTTTAATGCTAAGATGCAGCTGATGCTACATCTTAGCCTCCAAATTAAATTTCGAAAAATATATACAAATTATCAGATATGGTCTTGCTGTACATGAAAATCACATGCGGACAAAATGATTTTGATAATTACGCGATTTAGACGTATTTTAAAATGCATATAAATAAAAATGGGTTATTTGACCTCTATTTCCATTTCAGAAGCTTTGACATATATCCTCATCAACCCAATTTGCTTCCCTAATGGGAAAGCTTTCATATGAATGTCAATAAAGCAAAATCCGTCTATTTTGTTGGGAGATTTAAGCAAAACAAGTAAAAAAGTGTCAGTCGGCCTTGCCGACAGATATATACCCTAAGCCTGTGTATATTGAAAAAATGTTTTCCCAAAATAGGTATTTATTTAGGGGGTTTTAAAAAATTTGGGCGTTTGAACCGACAAACATTTTGATTAGGATTAAAGATTAAAAGTTTTGCGGAGGAGATACTAAAAGGAATGGATCGACATTGACCGTTATGGAAGTGGATCTCCAACCACAACATATGGTGCCATAGGGGGTTTTTACACTCTTAGGACTGTTTGCTCAATAAGTATGGACTTGCCCCTAAAAAAACTTTTACCATCGTAATTGAGGCAGCGAATGCAAGTTGGTTCAACAAAAATCAAAGTGATTCGAGAGCTGGTCTTAAAGTGAACTTATCCGAAATTTTGTGTGGGAGGTACCGGATGGTGTGGACAAATATAGTCCATATTTGAACCTGATCTATATCTGGCAGGTATATTAGGATGTGTAAAGTATAGACTAATTAGGCCATTCCCTTCAAGAGTTACCGGACGAAAAATCGGCACATCCGTTTGAGAATTATCTGGCGCTCCAACCATCTCACACGGTGTCATGGGGGTTTTTTGAAACTTTCAGGCTATTTCCTCAAGAAGTATGGACTTGCCCCTGATGAAACTTGTACCGTCGTATGGAGGGCAGTGAATACAAGTTGCTAAAACAAAAATCAAAGCGATTCGAGAGATGGCCCTAAACTGAACTTTTTCGAAATTTTGTGTGGGAGGTATCCGAAGGAGTGGACCGATTGAGTCCATATTGAAACCTTATCTAAGTCTGGTAAACGTTTCACGATTGGCAAAGTATGGACCAAATCGGTTACTCCCTTCAAGAGTTATCGTGCGCACAAATTTTCCGAACATTTTCGAACTTTTGTGGGGGAGGTACCGGAAGCAGTGGACCGATATAGCCCATCTTCGAACTTAAACTAAGTTTGGGCAAAATATTACGAAAGCCAAAATTTTAACTGAATCAGTTCATCCGTTCGAGAGTTATCGTGCGCTCCAGCCAGCCAGACAGGCAGACAGACAGACGGACGGAATCGACTCCAAATTGTCTGAAACACATTTCGTCCAAACATACTTGGGGTCTAAAACCATTATTTCGATGAGGCACATTTTGCCCGTATGAAAGTGTATATACCCTCGTTAGCATAAATGCTGAGGGTATAATGAAGGAAGTATTCCTATAAATTTTAACAACATTTTCTACTACATAATGAATGAGAAAAAAATATTTTTTCAAACAAAAAATAACTTTTTGACCAAAATATGTGCTTATTTTGGCTGTAACATCCAAACACCAATCTGTGTGATTGCAGTCTCATTTGATTCGCCGTGAAGTTTGGATCCACAACAATTTTTTATGTAATTATATGACCACTAAATGGGCCTTAATTTTGAAAAAAGTTGACTTATATTCAATAATTTATCAATTTTATGTACATTCCGCGAATTCTGCGTAACATTTTGCAGATATTATGCAATCTACTCGCTGAAGTCACTTCGAGAGAACTTTTTTGTAACAATTGTGCTCATTAAAATAATTAGCGTTTTTATAATATTTTCTTTCTTAAAAAGCGAAATAAAAGCGCCATAACTTTTGTCCGCAACAAACAAAAATTGGCTCGCGGCCAGATTCGTACTGGGAATCTTTTTCTTAACCTACATATAAAAAATCGTTGATGTAGCGCGAAAAAAATTTATCCTTTTTTTCTGAAATGGAATATGAAATAATTGACAATATTCCTGATATACCCTTTCTAGCCTAAAGGCTGAGGGTATAAAAACGTTCTTTCTCTAAATTGAAATTTTGTATTTTTGTGCACCATATCAGAAAAATCCAATATTTTTTAAACAATCGATCGATGAAGTACTAGTGCAGCCTAAACCAAATTTAAATGGAAGGTGCTTACACCTGGCACGTTTTTTGCTGATTCTGAAACTACAATGTTCGTAGATGAGAAAAAATAAAAAAAAAATCGCCGCAGTGCTTTAATGTTCACATTTTTAGGAATTTTCTGGGTTTTCACGATTTTGCTTCGAAACCACAAGTCCTATCGAAATAGGATTAGAGAAAATGTTTTAGCTGTGAAAATTCTCTACATGATTAACTTTTATGATATTTTAGTAGAAAGGAAAAGGTCGTAAGTTCACAAAAGGTGGAAATTTGAATATGAAAAAGTCGTAACTCCACAAGAAAAGTTATATATTGAATGAATACCATAGCTAATGTTGTTCAGATTTAATGATAAGCGTCGTCCATGGTTCAGGTACATTGCAAAGAAACAGCATACAACTTTGGACGATAATAGAAAGATATTTGGCGAAGCCAAAGGAACGAACTTTTACATCAAAACCCGATAACTTCTAAAACCTTAACCTAAACTTCTATTTAATAATTAGTTTATATATTTTGCAAGTATATCTAACCCACATATATATTTGGCAATTCCGTTTTTAACAGCTATCTTAAGGTAATTTTTTTCCGTATCTTTTTGAAGCTACTCTACCGAAATATGCCCTACATGAATTAAAATGTGCACAAAAATGAATCTTATACCATATAATCATGTTTAACAAGTACTATCCGATCATCTTCCACAATTATTAGCATCTTCCTTCGTGGGAAATATTGTCGATATTGAATTATAAATGCGTTCTCTAGCGTCATTATGGTTACACTACAAACAATTAAAACTTTAGATCTTGGTATATATTTGGCTGAAACTCTGTTTCTCACCATGTACATCAACATATTTGGCATCAATGAAATGCCAAGAGTATATCTTCTAAATATAACTTATGGGGATGGTACATATCTTTCTGAAATAAAGATATAGCCATTATAATAAAAATGTCATAATTCTTCACAAAAAAATATTAACCCGCTAATTGTTATCTGATCATCTTGTTCCTTCTTTGTCATATACTGAAACCTTACTTAAAATTTCGCGCAGGTTAGACCATCATTGCGATCTCCAAAGCCGCTACAAAATAAGATAAAAAATGTTGGTCCATTTCACCCCTTACGACCATCACATCCCCTTCTCTTGTCGGAACTTTACTTTTACCGTAATATAGGTCTGCACCAAGTCATTGACATATCACAAAAAATTTCTAAAATTGTCTTTTTCATTTCAAAAAAAAAACAAGTAAGGACGGCGTTAAGTTCAGACGGGCCGAACTTGTTATAGCCTCCACCACGAGTTGTATGGAAGTAAAATGGAACAATTAGTTTCCTTTCGTTTACGAAGAAGACCGAATACCAAATTTCAGCAATTTTGGTAAAACTATGTGGCAAACCTTCAAAATATCGAAATTCAGGAGGTAACGTTCCATGGGAGCCGTATCAAAATATCGGAAATTTTTAGACTTAAAGAAGACTAAATACCAAGTTTCCTATATTTCGGTAAGATAATGTGGCTAAAACCTTCAAAATAAGGAAGACTTAGACCTATACTGATAATTCTCTTCTGGAATATTTTATAACCCCATGGAAGACTAAATAATAAATTTCAGTCTTTCGGTGCGATATTGACGTCACAACATTCAGAAATACGAAAATCAGGAGAAACCGTTCTAAAGGGCCTATATAAGCGTGAGCCTATACCGACGAATTTTAGCCATTTCGGTTGGTTGTTATGGCCACAACCAAAATACCGAAAAACGGGAGGTACTGTTCTATGGGGGCTAAATGCAGGCTTGGATCTGTACCGACAAATTTCTGAGGGAAAATTTTATACCACCAACGAATACTAAATACCAAATTTCTGTCATTTGTGGCCACAATGTTCAAAATACCGAAAATCAGGAGGTACCGTTTTATGGGGGCTATATTAAGGGGTGGACCAGTACCGACAAATTTATGGGGAAAGTTTTATATCACCAACGAAGACTAAATACCAAATTTCAGCTATTTCGGGGGAATATTGAGACCACAACCTACAAAATAATGAAAATCGGGAGGTACCGTTCTATGGGGGCTAAATACAGGCTTGGACATGTACCGACAAATTTCTGGAGGAAAATTTTATACCCCCAACGAAGACTAAATACAAAATTTCAGCCATTTCGGTGGATTATTGTGGCCACAACCTTCAAAATACCGAAAATCCGGAGGTACTGTTCTATGGGGGCTATATGAACGCGTTAGCCTATATCGATAAATTTCGGGGGAAAGTTTTATACCCCCAACGAAGGCTCAGTGCCAAATTTTAGCCACTTCGAAGTGATATTGAGTCTAAAACCTTAAAAATACCGAAAATCGGGTAGTAGCGTTCTATGGGGGCTATATCAAACCGTGGACCGATATATCCCATTTGCAAAACCAAACATCCTAGTAGTAATAGAAACTTCTATACAAAACAAGTAAAAAAGTATCAGTCAGCTTTGCTGACAGAGATATACCCTCAGCCTGTGTATATTGAAAAAATTTTTCCCAAAAAACATATGTATTTAGGGGGTTTTAAACATTTTGGATGTATGAACCGATAAAAATGTTGATTAGGATTAAAGATCAAAAGTTTTGAGGAGGAGAAACTTAAAGGAATGGATCGACATTGGCCATTATGGAAGTGGATGTCCAGCAACTACATATGGTACCATAGGGGGTGTTTGCTCAAGAAGTTGGACTTGCCCCAGAAAAAGACATTTTACCATCGTAATTGAGGCAGCGAATGCAAGTTGGTTCAACAAAAATCAACGTGATTCGATTGCTGGTCTTAAAGTGAACTTATCCGAAATTTTGTGTGGGAGGTACCGTATGGAGTGGACAAATATAGTCAATATTTGAACCTGATCTATATCTGGTAGATATATTAGGATGTGTAAAGTATGTACCATTTCGGCCACTCCCTTCTAGAGTTACCGTACGAACAATTTTTCCGAACATTTTTGAACTTTTGTGGGGGAGGTACCTGAAGGAGTGGACCGATATGGCTTATCTTCGAACTTAAACTATGTTTGGACAAAATATTACTAAGGCCAAATTTTGGATCGAATCGGCAGATCTGTTCGAGAGTTATCTTGCCCTCCAACCACCACACACGGTGTCATAGGGCTTTTTTGCAATATTCGGGCTATTTTATCAGGAAGTGTGGACTTGCCCCTGATGAAACTTGTACCGTCGTATGGGGGGCAGTGAATACAAGTTCCTAAAACAAAAATCAAAGCGATTCGCGAACAGGTCCTAAACCGAACTTATCCCAAATTTCGTGTGGGAGGTACCCGAAGGAGTGGACCGATTTAGTCCATATTGGAAACTCATCTAAGTCTGGCAGACATTTCACGATTTGCAAAGTATGGACCAAATCGGTTACTCTCTTCAAAAGTTATCGAACGTACAAATTTTCCGAACATTTTCGAACTTTTGTGGGGGAGGTACCGGAAGGAGTGGACCGATATAACCCATCTTCGAACTTAAACTAAGTTTGGACAGAATATTACGATAGCCAAGTTTTAGGTCGAATCGATTGATCCGTTCGAGAGTTATCGTGCGCTCCAGCCAGACAGGCAGACAGACAGACAGACGGACGGACGGACATTGCTCAATCGACTCCAAATTGTCTGAAACACATTTCGTCTAAACATACTTGGGGTCTAAAACCATTATTTCGATGAGGCACATTTTGTCCGTATGAAAGTGTATATACCCTCGTTAGCATAAATGCTGAGGGTATAATTACGAAGCTCTATGTTAAAAATTGCTAGCTGTATCTTGATTTCAACAGACGGACGGACAGACGGACATGGTTATATCGACTTAGAATTTTACCCTGATCAAGAATATACAGTTAGACAACAAATGCATTGCAAAGACCAACATTGTAAAAAAAAATTTCATATTAATTGTTTGCTTATGGCAACAAATTGATCAATGATTAGTAACGCACTGGAACCACGGTGCGTATGATTGTTATTATAATCATTCTAATTAATAATAAACATATGCACTGGAGTTCCAATATTAGGAAAACAAGTAAAAAACTATCAGTCGGCTTTGCCGACAGAGATATACCCTTAGCCTGTAGATAGTGAAACAATTTTTTCACAAAAAATGTATTTATGGGTTTTTAAAAATTTTGGGAATTTACACCGACAAAAATGTTCATTAGGATTAGAGATCAAAAGCTTTGCGGACGAGATACTAAAAGGAATGGATCTACATTGACCATTATGAAAGTGGATCTACAGGCACTACATATGGTGTCATAGGGGGTTTTACACCCTTCGGGATGTTTACTCAAGAAGTATGTACTTACCCCTGAAAAAACGTTTACATCGTAATTGAGGCAGCGAATGCAAGTTGCTTCAACAAAAATCAAAGTGATTCGATATCAGGTCTTAAAGTGAACTTATCCGAAATTTTGGGTGGGAGGTACCGGTGGAGTGGACTAATATAATCCCTATTTGAAACTGATCTATATCTAGTAGATATATTAGGATGTGTAAAGTATGGGCCAATTCGGCCACTCCCTTCAAGAGTTACCGTTTGAACAAATTTTCCGAACATTTTTGAACTTTTGTGGGGGAGGTACCTGAAGGAGTGGACCGATATGGCTTATCTTCAAACTTAAACTATGTTTGGACAAAGGCCAAATTTTGGACCAAATCGGCAGATCCATTCTAGAGTTATCTTGCGCTCCAACCACATCACACGGTGTCATAGGGTTTTTTTTGCAACTTTCAGGCTATTTTCTCACGAAGTATGGACTTGCCCCTAATGAAACTTGTACCGTCGTATGGAGGGCAGTGAATGCAAGTTGGTAAAACAAAAATCAGAGGAATTCGAGAGATGGCTCTAAACCGAACTTTTCCGAAATATTGTGTGGGAGGCACCCGAAGGAGTGGGCCAACTGAGTCTATATTGAAACATTATCTAAGTTTGGTACACATTTTACGATGGGCAAAGTATGGACCAAATCGGTTACTCCCTGCAAGAGTTATCGTGCGCACAAATTTTCCGAACATTTTCGAACTTTTGTGTGGGAGGAACCGGAAGAAGTGGAACGATATAGACCACTTTCGAACTAAAACTAAGTTTGGGCAAAATATTACGAAAGCCAACATTTGAACCGAATCGGTTCATCCGTTCGAGAGTTATCGTGCGCTCCAGCCAAACAGACAGGCGGACGGACATTGCTCAATCGACTCCAAATTGTCTGAAACACATTTCGTCCAAACATACTTGGGGTCTAAAACCATTATTTCGATGAGGCACATTTTGCCCGTTTGAAAGTGTATATACCCTCGTTAGCATAAATGCTGAGGGTATAAAAACAAGAAGTTAAAACACCTAAATTGCACAGCTCATTCGATTTTATTGCTTTTCCCATTTTCAAATGCGTTTTCATAATATTAAATGCATACATATCACGGTGCGCCTGAACTGACTTTAAATGAAAGGTGCTTACTTACACCTGGGAAGTTTTTGCGGATTCTGACTCTATAATTTTCGTAGATGGGAAAAATAAAAAATCGACGGAGGGTTTTTTAAATAAATCGCGGTCAAAATTCACATGCTTTCGGAATTTTTAGGTTTTCACGATTTTGCTTGCGCAAGAAAATGTTGTAGCTGTGCAAATGCTATAGAGGATTGACTCTTATGACTCGTTCCTTGGTTTTACCATTTTTGAGATATAGAAATTCAGGTCACATTTCTAGTTTTTTTTGTTATGTTTTCACGATTTTGCTTAAAAATGGCTGCGAAAATTCTCTACAAAATTGGATTCTGTAATTTAAGCCAAACCTACGAAAATATTGTGAAGGTCAATCATGTAGAGAATTTTTACTGCTATAACGTTTTCTTTAGTTCCATTTCCATAGAACATGCGATTTCCAAGCAAAACCGGGAAAACCTAAAATGCCCCCAAAAATGTGGACATTGACCGAGATTTATTTAAAAAGCCCCCCTTCGATTTTTTAGTGTTTTGATTTTTCTCACCTATGAACATTGTTGTTTCAGAATCCGCAAACATGTCCCAGGTGTAAGCTCCTTTCATTTAATGTTGGTTTAGACGCACCGTGCTATAAAAATCTGAAACCCTCTGCGTCTCATGGAGCTTTTAGGCCAATGTCTCAAAAAGTATGGACTTTCGCAAGAAGCAAACTGTACCGACGCACAGTGGGAAATTTTACGAAAAACCTGGCCAAAACTCTAAAAATTAATGTAATTAGACCCAACCTTGACATCTTATGTTTTTTGGGTCACTGGATTCATTTTTCATGTTTTTTAACCCTCAGACTGTCATTAAAGGTGTATTTGTGGTCCCTTCTATAAAATGTGATCATATCAGGTCAAAATATTCTACAAATTTGTTCGTCATTGGGCCAATAAACGTGGATTTTTAAAAGAATATTTTTCGAAGACAATTGGGCCAATAAACGTGGATTTTTAAAAGAATATTTTTCAAAGACCATTGGGCCAATAAACTTGGATTTTTAAAAGAATATTTTTCAAAGACCATTGGGCCAATAAATGAGGATTTTTAAAAGAATATTTTTCAAAGACCATTGGGCCAATAAACGTGGATTTTAAAAAGAATATTTTTCAAAGACCATTGGGCCAATAAACGTGGATTTTTAAAAGAATATTTTTCAAAGACCATTGGGCCAATAAACGTGAATTTTTAAAAGAATATTTTTCAAAGACCATTGGGCCAATAAACGTGGATTTTTAAATACAAGCCGTCATATTATTTGGTCTTGGCAAGATTTAGAGCTTTTGAACCGTTATGTCAGGAAGCATGGACTTACCCACAAAAAGTAGAATGCACCAAAACTCTATATCTAACCTAAACTCCAGAGGGTTAAGTTCGTTCTTCATGCGATTTATGACAAAATTGTTATATAGTACATAATTTTAGAAGAATTGCGCAAAGACAAAAATATTATCCGCTAGATTTCACTATAAGTCACCAATATCATCAATATCAATATTTTCTTCCTATCTTCACCATTAGATTCTTATTTATTTCGTTTTTAATAATAGCAATTGGTGTATATATTGTTTTATGTTTTTAAAGATTCCAGTATACATCTCGACTTACTAGATATCCATTGTCAACTCAGTTATACAGTAAATATGGAATTAACTATATGAATCTGTCAAATAATTTTACTATCATTCAACTATTTATGAGTAGTCTTTGCCCCTAAAGGAATTAGTTCATTATCCCTTCTACTATTAAAAAAGTCTCTTGGGACATGTAATGTGTTCCCAGGATATTTTACCTAGAAATGTATAAATCATTAAAAGCGTTGGCAATACTAGGTAAGTTTTCGTTGGAATTTATAGCTAAACGAGGAAACGAGAACAGTCTTTATATAGGAATTTCAATAAATTTAAAACAAAGTAGTATGGCCCCTTTTATTTTCTTTCTTTGACATTCAAAAAAAAAACGGTAACTAAGGATTGTTTTTGTTTGTTTTGCATTTTTGTAATTACACTGAGCAACACGAAAATTATTAACCATATTCTGATATCGCAGCGTTATATAAGACCAAACAAGTAAGAACGGCGTTAAGTTCGGCCGGGCCGAACTTGTTATACCCTCCACCACAAGTTGTATTGAAGAAGACTTAATACTAAGAAGACTTAATACTAAATTTCAGCAATTTCGGTAAAACAATGTGAGGCACCATTCTATGGGGGCTATTTCAAAACGTCGATCTATACCGACAAATTTCTGACGGAAAGTTTTTAGGCTCAAGGAAGACTAAATACCAAATTTCCTATATTTCGGTAAGAGAATGTGGCTAAAACTAAAAAATACTGAAAATCAAGAAGTGAGGTTCTATGGGGATATAAGAAGACGTGGACCTATACTGATAATACTCTTCTGGAATATTTTATAACTCTTGGAAGACGAAATAACTAATTTCAGCCATTTCGGTTGAATATTGACGTCACAATCTTCAGTATTACGAAAATTCGGAGGTACCGTTCTATGGGGGCTATATCGAAACGTGGACCTATACCAACGAATTTTAGTCAGAAAGGGGGCAATATGAAAGCGTGGACCTGTACAGACATATTTCTTTCTAACAGTTTTATATCACATTGAAGACTAAATACCAAATTTCAGCCATTTCGGTGGAATATTGAGGCCACAACGTTCAATATACCGAAAATCGGGAGGTACCGTTCTATGGGGGCTATATGAAGGCATGGACCGATACCGACAAAGTTCTGGGGGAAAGTTTTATACCACCAACGCAGACTAAGTACCAAATTTCAGCCATTTTGGTGTGATAATGAAGCAAAAACCTTCAAAATGCCGAAAATCGGGAGTTACCGTTCTATGGGGGCCATATGAAGGTGTGGACCGATACCGACAAAATTCTGGGGGAAAGTTTTGTACCCCTAAAGAAGACTACGTACCAAATTTCAGCAATTTTGGTAGGATAATGAAGCTAAAACCCTAAAAATACCGAAAATCGGGAGGTACCGTTCTATGGGGGCTATAAGAAGGTGTGGACCGATACCGACAAAATTCTGGGGGAAAGTTTTATACCCCTAAAGAAGACTACGTACCAAATTTCAGCCATTTTGGTAGGATAATGAAGATAAAATCTTAAAAATACCGAAAATCGGGAGGTACCGTTCTATGGGGGCTATATCAAAATGTGGACCCATATATCCCATTTTCAATACCAACCATCCTGCCTGTAATAAAAACTTCTGTACCAAATTTTGACTCTCTATCTTTAAAATTGCGAGCTGTATTTTGATTTCAACAGACAGACGGACGGACGGACAGACGGACATGGTCAAATCGACATAGAATTTTATGCTGATCAATAATTTATATACTTTATAGGGTTCCGACGAATATTTCTATGTGTTATAAACGGAATGACAAATTTAATTATACCCTCCATATGGTGAAGGGGATAAAAAGAGAGGACACGTGCCTCACCGTTTTTTCTTATCGGGGGGTCGGGGAAAAAGTATAAAAATTGGATATTTTGAAAAGATTTTTGCTATTTTTACCATTAAGAACATTTCGCTTGTTCCAGAAAGTTGTTTGTTGATGCCTTTACTACATTATTGTAGTTGATTGTTTTCTTGAATATTGAACGGTTTAGTATCTGGGGACCAGAGAAAACAGGACACAAATGACATTTGGTTTGCTATTTTGACCTTAAAAACCGTCTATACAGAGTTCGTATATTCTAGAAAGATGTGTATTCAGATCCGTGGTACATTTTGGTAATTGGTTGTTTGCTTCAAATTTGATCGGTTTGATAGTTGTAGATCAAAACCGGAGAAAAAATTTTAAAAGAAATTTGACATTGGGCGATTTTGAACTTGCAGATGAAGTTTGATGGATTATATGTGTTCACAATTTTTGTTCTTCAAGACAAGAGCTACAACTTTGCCTCTAAGATAAATTCAAATTTTCTAACGGTTTGGATTATATAGTCCTTACTAAATGACCCCTTTTTATATCAAAGCCTCAAACCTTTGGAGTCCTATAACCGCGAAACTTGATGAGATAGGGAAAAACTGCGAGACACTTGTCTTCTCTTTTTTTTGGTGTTCTATCCAGTGTTGCCGAATTTGACGATTTATCGTCATTTTGACGATTTTTTGGCCCAAAATTGAAAAATGACGATTTGGCGATTTTATGGTCCAAAATGACGATTTTTCACTTAAGCCAGAAATGAATGAAATAAAAGACGATAATTACATTTTGACGAAAGATTTTAAGCAAAATAATGTTCCAAACTCGATTTTTGAGCTTTTTTAATGTTTTATAGCAATTTCCAGACGGAGTTGCTATATTTAGGCACATACCTGGAATACAGGTATTTTCATAGTTTTTGCCCCACATTCAAATTACATCAGCTGAAAATTTTCGTTTAGTCTTGTTAATGGATGAAAATCTTCCTTGAAAAGTTTTCGAGATAAAATATTAATTGTATCTATTTTGTTGTAAAAAAATATGAGTCCAGCTTTATTAACTTCCTATTAATGCCCCCTTTAAGCTGTCAGCCAGTTTTGAATGACAATTTTTATCGATTTCCGACTGCCCAACAACCAAAATGTACGTGTACCGACAAACATGGGTCACACTGTCAAGAAAGCGATATTTGAGCTAAGCTGTCATTGAAAATGACAATATGTACCCAGCTTTACCATGCTGCATTACTGCAAAGTCGATAACCATAGGAAACTATCATCTACTGAGTGATGTTTTTATAGCGGTATTTAAGTGATATTGGGTTAGATTTATTGCTGTGGGTTTTATATATTATATTGCCAGTCTCATTCACAAAAATATCAGAGAAAAATCGCATTAAACGGTAACCAAACCGAGTTTTGACTATGTTGACGATTTTTTGACGATTTTCCAAATTTTGATGACGATTTCACGATTTTTTTGACGATTTCCGATCAAAAACTGTCGGCAACGCTGGTTCTATCACACTGTGGAGTCAGAATATGGCTAATAAAACATGACTCCAAAAATTACACAGTGATATGCAACCAATGGATTTAAATTACATATTGCCTTATTCGTAAGCTAAACATTTATATAAAACTATGTTTCTTTTTGATTTCAAACATGGGTACAAGCTGCAAGTAATTTGGTATGACATCTATTTAGCATCTTCAACCATTCATTATACAAGATCGTGAGCCCCAAAAGATCCAAATTGGGTGCCATCGTGGTGCAATGGTATGCACACCCCCTTGCAAGCTGAAGGTCGTGGGTTCGATTCCACGGCCAGGCAACATCCAACATTTTTCAACGGTGTCAAAATACCCCTCAGTAATGTTGGCGACATTTCCTGAAAAAACTGACTTTGCTCTCGAATGCATTTACATCGATTTTATGTATGATGCATTAATCGACCTAGTTTGAATTTAAGATAATATTTGCAATATGTTATTCCGTTCAGAACAGACAATACTTAAATTTTTTTCGATTCGAAAACTTTTTCGCGATCTAGAGAAGGTGTCACAAAATGTGTGTTATTTTGTAAAATAAAAAATGAAGCCCTAACAAACATAAGTTTGAAGCAGCCTTCCATTCTTCATTAAATTTTAAGCGACCCCAAACAGTTTTGTAACGAATACTCTTGCTGCATGCAAATATCCATTTAGAGAAATGGGTTGGAAGCATTAGAATTGAACATAAATCGAATTTTCATTCATGATTTTAGAATTTATGTTACCAAATCTATAAATAATTATTTTTGAAATTAAAATATTTTATTGACACTTTTTGTGTTTTGTTTACAAATGCCAGCGACACTAGTATTACTTACAACAACAAATTTCTATGTGGTTGTTGTAGTCCCTAAAGAGTTTCCACGTATGTACAGTATGCAAAGTTCATATTCGTACACCCCCCAAAATGTAATAAAATCGTTATTTATTCAAAATTTTTTGTGCAAATATGGAACAAGTGATGGGAATTAGTATGAATAAGAAAGCTTTAAAAATATCAAAACGAGTTTTCAATTTATACTGTCATTTAGTTGTAGATGGCGCCTATGTGGCTGGCAAAGTTCGTATTCGTACACCTAGGAGCACTATATATTTGTGGTATTTAAGGATTTTTTAAGCGAAATTCCACTATTTATAGTTATTTTCGTCTTTGAGAATGCTTGAGCTGTAGAAAAATGTAAAAATAACGACATTTTTATTAAAAATTTTGCATGAATAGAAGGTCGGACGACCATTTGAAAAACTTAAGAAAAATATGATAGATATGATTAACTATGGGAATTTATTCCCGAATTTTGGACGAAAATAGCTTCTAGCAGTCCTTCTGCAATAATATTCGAGGTCTCATATGCAAATAAATGTTGCCAGCACTTGGAAATGCAACGAAGCGTAATCCGGGCTAAGGTAATATATAGACAATTTTGGTTTCTACTCCGTAAAAATCGTAAGTTCCGGTTTTTATTTGGCATAAAATGTGTTGACGTTTTAGAATACTGTTTCGAAAATCATTTTATGTCGAAATCTGTGAGAAATTATGAGTAAAAATTAAGCTATACAAGTCTTCATACTGTCTGCGTACGACTGAAAATCTATGCATACCATGAACGAGAGTCATGGCTTCCAAACCTGCAAAATAATCGTTTTTACTTCTATAAAATATTATTTCTTTACCGAATGGTCCAAAATTAATACATAAATTTCAAAGGAATCGAGTAAGCTGCCCAGGAATGAACGTGGGGCAACCTATTGGAGAAATTCATTATTTTCGAGGAACTTTTCGTCTTCAATAATCCGTTATTCCTCGTTATTTCCGATATGTCTTGACATAGCATGATTTTCAGAACTGTATTCTAAAATTACAATAAATTGTATACCAAATATAGAACGAAACTTGCGAGTTTTACGATGTAGAAACCAAAAATGTCTTCACGTTGTGTTAGCCCGGATTACGATTCGTTGTATTTCCAAGCGCTGGCAACATTTATTTGCATATGAGACCTCGAATATTATTGCAGAAGGACTGCTAGAAGCTATTTTCGTCCAAAATTCGGGAATAAATTCCCATAGTTAATTATATCTATCATATTTTTCTTAAGTTTTTCAAATGGTCGTCCGACCTTCTATTCATGCAAAATTTTTAATAAAAATGTCGTTATTTTTACATTTTTCTACAGCTCAAGCATTCTCAAAGACGAAAAAACCTATAAATAGTGGAACTTCGCTCAAAAAATCCTTAAATACCACAAATATATAGTACTCCTAGGTGTACGAATACGAACTTTGCCAGCCACATAGGCGCCATCTATACCTAAATAACGGTATAAATTAAAAACTCGTTTTGGTATTTTTAAAGCTTTCTTATTCATACTAATTCCCATCACTTGTTCTATATTTCCACAAAAAATTTTGAATAAATAACTATTTTATTCAATTTGGAGGGGTGTACGAATATGAACTTTGCATACTGTATGTGGGTGGGAGAAAGAAAGTATAGAAATAAGGAAAAAGTTTGAAAATCAGAGAAAATGACATTTTACTATTCCACATTCAATCCAAGGAAGATTGCTGCCTGGATTGGATGTGTCCATAGTGCCTCCGGCGTCAGATCCGTGGGGTTTTGCGGGCACGCTTATTGGGTCCAGTTTTCGCAGAGTGTTTTTGTTCTTGCGAAAGTCGTGCCTTATTGGGATTTGTCTCAGAGGGGGGGTTCATGTATGTGGTGTGGTTG